>NC_143013.1:160361142-160664047 GCF_055824585.1 Amblyomma mixtum
ATGCAGCTTGCCTCTTGTGCCATCAGATGGAGCCAGAACATTGCATTGAGAGTTTTACAGCCAGCTGATGAGGGCCTGCCAGCCAGTAATGGTCAAAGGGCATGCACGGGCGGGAGCGCTGCCGGCAATTGCATTTGCCGGCAACATCTTTTAGTTTTATTGTACACCAGTACGGCGTAGCAAACAGGTATTCCCATGGATTCATATATGGAGGCGGGCAGAGTCTGCTCGCAAGTTTTAGGTGCACTTGCACAGTGTGGGAGATAGGGTGAGCACTTACTACCACTGCCACGGCTAGCAGCAGGGTTCAGCCGTTCATGAAATATGGGCTACAGGGATCATTTCCAGACTTGTACAGAGTGTGTCTAAGGCACGAGAGATACGATAGAACCAAATTGGCGTCACTCCAGTGTATGGCTGGCAACCGTTATAAAAATGAGCTTTGTTTTTCTGTTCACGCAATGTTGAGCATGTGTTCAGCCAACAGAAATTTAACTGAAATTTAACTTTAGTTATGTTTACACAACACTCACTCAACAGAAGGTATGTGCCCCAAAACTCAACAAATATGGTGCATAATTCTGCTGTTTTTTCTTTGAGAAATATATTTGACAATACGTGGTTTGCAACCATCCGTGACACTGTGTGCGACTCTATGAGCTGTTCCGACAGGAGAATGTAATACTACTTTAGAAATATTCTTCTACCCTTAGCAAAAACTAATACGTTTGAAATATACGGCGGGCTATTTAGATTGCATTTTAGACATATTTTGTATTCATGAATGCACTAAGAATATGTAGGAAATACTTTCCTGGAATTTCATGCTTGGTATTCGAAATATATATTCTTAAAATATGCCAAATATACCTCCCTTAAAGCATACTTCGAGCACTTTTCAAATATGTGAAAAAATATGTACGCACCATTAGCATCATGTCAGTGTATTAAAAGTGTAATTTCAGAAAGATGAAATTAATTCATCCAAAGTATACTCCAATTCTAAAAAACGGGCAGTCCTTGGAAGCGTATATGTATGCAGTTTTAGCATCTTGTCAATGTATTAAAAGTGTACTTTCGTAAATATGAAGTTAATACATCCGTAGTATACTTGAATTCTAACAAACGGACAGCCCTTTTAAACGTATTTGCAGCACACCTCTAGCTGCTGTTGAACAGTCGAGTGCTCGAAATCGCGTTTCGGGAAATGGCATTTGCGTGTTGTCAACGTATTTGAAGTGGACTTCCGTAAATACGCAACTAATTCGTCCAAAGAATACTTAAATTCTAGCAAATTGGCAGTGCGCCTTAGCATATTTGCAGCACACTTCAAGCTGCCGTTGAATAACCGAATGCTCGAAACCGAGTTTCGGGAAATTGCATTCTTATGTTGGCAATGTTTCTAAAGTAAATACGCAGTTAGTCTGTCCAGGTAGTTAATTTCTAACAAATCGGTAGTCCACGTAAAAATATTTGCATTACACTTCAAGCTACCGTGGAACAATCTAGAGCTCGAAATGACATTTTAGGAAACAGTGAAAACTCCCCCTTTTCTGTCGTCCTTTCGTTGCAATACAGTAATCATATCGCGGGAACATCGCAGGACAAAGACGAGACGTGACGAGAACGCCTGCGTTGTTCCCGTGCTATGGTTACAGTCTTGCGATGAATTACCAACCTGCCCAAGGCTTTTCTGTTCTAAGTCCAGTAGTTTATGGTAACTTCTAGCAGGATCGTAATCACCACTTATTTACACTACGTGCGGAGAACGTGATAGCATGATACCGACAAAGACGCCTTGGGAATTTCCGGGCCTGAATATGCCAGCGAAAAGGACCACAATTGACAAGGCCGACCGGCTCACTTAGATGCCCGTGTATCTATTGGTTGACAGTTCGTCTCCTGACCTATATCTGACGCAAGTTTCGACTAGCAATTCTGTTCTACATCGCCTCCCGATTTGAACGCGACCAGTAGGGAACACCTGGGATAATGTTTGTGCCCAGTCTTTGCGCAAATAACGCCTCACCGGGCAAGTTAGTGCATCGCTCTCGGTGGCTATATATAAAACAAGCCAAGTATGGCGATTGTTGGAGGATTTGTTGTTTCCTATCTTTGCCGTTCCCATGCCATCTCGTGACCTAATGCGCTTGTAACTGCGCTTGTCCGATTTGTCCTGCAGTTGAAGCATTAACCCTTCTCATTCTGTGAAGACCTTTTTGAAGTCGAAGTGAATATAATTTTAATGTATTAAATGTATATTTTTAGTGCATTTCTAGTGTTATCTAATGTATTTATTGTATATCTTTAGTATATTTTTAATGCATTATAAATATGCCAAGCGGGCAAAAATGCACTTTTCACGTATATTAAAGAAAGTTCAAAATATTATTTGCAGTATGCTTAGAAAGCATTTAGTTTAAGCATAGGAACAAAAAAATGCGAAATAAATATGAAATTAATACAATACGTTTGAAATGAATTTTAAGCACATCCTCTTTTTCGCTAAGGGTACTCTTGAATCATGCAAAAAGAAAACTGCGCGAAATACGGGGAGAAGACAGAAACATACACGACAGTACCAGCGCCAGGCGTAGCGCCGGTACTGTATGATCATCATCATCAACATCATCAGCCTAACTACACCCACTGCAGGGCAAAGTCGTCTTCCATGTCTCTCCAATTAACCTTGTCCTTTGCCAGTTGCGGCCACTCTATCCCCGCAAACTTCTTAACCTCATCCACGCACCGAACTTCCTGCCGTCCCCTGCTACGTTTGCCTTCTTAAGGAATCTACTCCGTTGTTCTTAAGGACCAGCGGTTATCTTGCCTTCGCATTACATACCCGGCCCAGGCCAACTTCATCCTATTGATTTCGACTAGGATGTGATTAACCCGCGTTTGTTCCCCGAGCCACTCCGCCCTCTTCTAATCTCGTAACGTTACACCTACCAATTTTTCTTTCCATAGGTCGCTCCGTTGTCCTTAACTTAAGCTGAACCCTCTTTGTTAGCTTCCACGTTTCTGCACCATAGGTGAGTACCGGTAAGATGCAGCTGTTGTATACTTTTCTGTTCAGGGATATTGGTAAACTACCATTCATGATCTGAGAGCACCTGCCATATGCGCTACACCCAATTCTTATTCTTCTAGCTATTTCCCTCTCATGATCCGGATCAGAGGTCACTATGAGCCCTAAGTAGTCATATTCTCTTACTACTCCCAGCAGCTCGCTACCAACTGCGAACTGCTGTTCCCTTGCTAGGCTGCTGAACATTACTTTGGCTTTGTGCATGTTAATTCTTAGCCCCACCGTTCTGCTCTGCCTGTCTAACTCATCGATCATGTTTTGCAGTTAATGTCCTGAGTGGCTTAGCAAGGCAATGTTATCGGCGAATCGCAAATTACTCAGGTATTCTACATTGACTCTTATCCCCAACTCTTGCCATTTCAGACCCCGGAATAGCTCCTGTAAGCAAGCGGTTAATAGCATTGTCGAGATTGTTTCTCCCTGCCTGACACCTTTCTGTATTGGAATTTTACTGCTGATTTTATGGAGAACTATAGTAGCTGTGCAATCGTTACAAATATTTTCCAATATTTTCGCATAACACTGTGCCGCACCATGACTCCCCAATGCCTGCATGAAAGCTGAGGTTTCCACTGAGTCAAATGCTTTCTCGTAATCAATGAAGGCTATATATAGGGATTTGTTATATTCTGCGGATTTCTTTGTCATCTGAATTATAGCATGAATGTGGTCTATTGTAAACTATCCTTTACGAAAGCCTGCTGATTATTTGGTTGACTGAAGTCTAAGGCTCTCCTGACTGTTAGCGATTACATTAGTAAACACTTTGTAGGCAACGGACAGTAAGCTGATAGGTCTAATTTTTCAAGTCCTTGACTTCTCCTTTAATATGAATTAAGATAATGTTAGCGTTCTTCCAAGCTTCTGGTATAAGCAATTGATTGCGTATACAAGTTGGCAAGTTTTTCTAAAACAATGTCTCTTCCGTACTTCAAAAAATCTGCTGTTACCTGATCCTCACCACCTGCTTTCCCCCTTCGCATTGATCCTAAGGCTTCCTTTTCTTCCCCTTTCGGTACTGCTGGGATATCTCATTGCTGTGCTCGACTGCATCTCTCAGTAGCTTGATGATCACATTCGCTACTGTATGCATTTGTGTACAACTCTTCGGCTGCTGTATAACATTTTACATATTAAGAACGCATGCAGCACCTGTTAAAATTCTCGTAAACCACTCAGTCATTTTCTGGCATAGAAAAAAGTGCTTGTAGTGCAATATGCTCTATCAGGCATACAAACATAGGAGGATTCGTATGTGCGCTCATAAAAAAGGCGATATTTTTTAGTGGTTCATTTCAGTTGTTTATGCATGAATCAAGGCCTCCAACTAACAGATCATTGCATGTGAACTCGATTACTTCTACTACATGAAAAGAAATATTAATAGTAATAATTTACATAACTTTGCTGATCGGCAGGGCGCTACCTGCGCAGATCCGGACGCCGGTGGGCAGGACTATATAAGGGTTGAACCGAGATTGCGCTTATGATTGAAAAGTTATGAACTTTTATTTCATGCCATAGCCTAGTGTGAAATACTGTTCCATGCAGTTTATCTGATGGATGTGTATTTATATGTATGCACAAGTATGTTTGTGCGTATATCTGGAGCACTACAAGAGTGGGGAGCTCAGCGTCACGTTAACGAAAAATGGCAGCAAAAATGTGAATATACCGCCGGGAATTGCATCGGTCGTCAGTCCATCTGCACAATGCGAATGTATTAATAGGATTTCTTTATTTTGTTTTGTGTTAATTTAGCGCATACTCAAGAGAAATTCATGTGCCAGTTATCAACATGCGCTCCACATGCTGTACACACTGCATCACCGAAATCTCTCCACGTTTTCAACATACTTTCAACAGGGTGTGTTGCGGGCTGCTGTAGTTTCAACATAAAGTCAACCATGCATTTTCGTAACAGAAGTATGATTCGCGGGCGAGCAGCAAGTGTCCTCGATACTCTGGCATGCGATCAGTGAGCTTTTATTCTTACGCAGATTTAAACTTGTATACCGAATAGGTGCGGAGATTATGTTCCGACCATACCTCAACCTTTGGCCGCGAGCCGCTGTTGGGTACCGTGTTGAGTAGGGCCTCAAGCTGAAAGCAGAAACCGCATGGAACTTGAGGCAAACACTATAGTAAGGCACACAACTACAAAGATACAATAGGTAAGACTTTTTATTTATTTATTCAAGTTACTCACAGGCTCCTTTACATTGGAGCATTGTGTGAGTGGGGCAGTACATTGAAGTTAGAGAACAGTGCAAAAAAAAACACAAAAGAACAAAAAAAACCGACAGAAGAAAAACGTTATACAATAGTTAGCAGGAGGCACTCAGTAGAATACAAATAAAGTAATACAACACACAATAATTACAAGTTTCAAAATGTGGCAACATGGAAATGGAACACGATTTGACAGTGAGGCTAAAAAGTGCACAAGTTAGTTCACACTAAGCAGCAATAAAACATTTTTCGCAAGAATACAGAGAACTGAGACACTAGGCGAGGATTGCGGTTATTTTATCACGAAATGTAGCAGGATTTCTGGTATTAGTAGCATCGTCAGGAAGGCTGTTCCAATAGTTTATGGCACGTGGGAGAGCAGACATGTTGAATGCTTTTGTATGACCAAAAAGACGCGTAAAGCTGCTATGATTATGGAGGCGATGAGATGTGCGACATGGCCGTGACAAAGGTAATGTGTGACTGTGAAGACTGAAAATCATTTTATGAAATAAACAAAGAAGAGCTACGGTACGACGTGATTCTAAAGACTTAAGTGATAGCGATAACTTGATGTTAGTGACGCTGGAATGGCGGTTATAATCGCGAGCGATGAAGCGTGCAGTACGGTTCTGTATAGATTCGAGATTACGTGTTAGATACGCTTGGTGAGGTGACCAGATGGGTGATGCAAATTCTAGTTGTGGGCGGACAAACGTCTGGTAGGCTAGTTTTCGAGTGTCAGATGGTGCACCATGAAGATTACGCTTTAAGTATCCAAGGGTTCGTGAAGCCTTAGCTGTAATTTTATTAATGTGTGTCGACCAGGAAAGGTTTTGATTAGGTGAATGCCGAGATATTTATATGAGGACGCTGTTGTCACATGATTACTGCTGAGCGAGTAGGTGAAAGAAGAGTTTGAAAGTTTACGGCTGAAAGTCATTAATTTACACTTATCAGTGTTGACCGGCATTAGCCACATGGAACACCAGTTTGTTATATGGTCTAGATCTTTCTTTAAAGCGATATGATCGGATGGATTAGAAATTCTGCGGTAAATAATGCAGTCGTCAGCAAACAAACGGATGTTAGAGGTAATGTCGGTTGGCAGATCGTTAATATATATTAAAAATAGTAACGGGCCCAGGACACTGCCCTGGGGAACACCGGACGATACTTCAGAGAGGATGAAAAATTATTTATACTGGTAAATTGTTTGCGAAATGAGAGAAAATTTGTAATCCATGATAGCGTTAATGAGTCGATATTTAAAGCAGAGAATTTGGCAATTAAACGACAATGTGCTACCCGATCAAATGCCTTAGAAAAGTCGATGAAAATGCAATCAGTCTGTTGGTTATCATTCATGTTAGTCAGAATTTCGTGCGTAAATTCCATGAGTTGTGTATCGCACGACAGTCCTTTTCTAAAACCGTGCTGATGTGGGTAAAAAAAGCGGTTTTGTTCAAGGTGCTGCGCAACATTTCAAGCAATGATATGTTCTAGAAGCTTACATGCAATACTGGTTAAAGATATAGGTCGGTAGTTACTGATGTTACTTCTGTCTCCGGATTTGAACATGGGGATGACTTTGCCTATTTTCCAATCAAACGGAAGTTCACCTGTAGATAAAGACTGCTGAAAAATGTGATACAAGATTAAGCTGCTCGAGTTTATAGTGAGTTTAAGAATTTTGGCGTTGATTCCGTCAGCACCAGAGCTAGTGGACATTTTAAGGTTTTTGATTAGTGACGCGATGCCTTCAACAGTTAATTCAATAGGGGTCATATATCTGTAGTCGACTTCGGCGGTGGCAGGAATGTTAGAAAGATCTTCATGGGTGAACACTGAAGTAAAATAATTGTTAAAGATAGTCGCACTTTCTTCGTCAGCAATGAAATTTCCGGTATTGTCCTGTAGAGCGATTTGGGCATGAGTGTTAGCTGGAGATATTGTACGCCAGAACTTTTTAGGGTTGTTGCGCATAAGGGATTGAAGATCATGAGAATAAAATTGATGTCTCGCTTTACGAACGGCACGGCAGTATTGTTTTTCGCAGTCTTTCTGTTGCAGTTTCAGAGAGGGAGATCCAGATTTTTTCATTGCTTTAAATAAGCGCATCTTTTTATTCTAAATTGTGCGAAGTGACCTATGATACCATGGCTTAGAAATGTTGACCCGAAATGAAAATTGTGGTACGTGAGCAACCATTAATGACAGCAACTTTTCTTTAAATAAGGTCCAGTTTTCATTGACGGTACGGGAAGAGAAAGTGGAAAGGTACGAGGAGCAAAATTCTTGCAGAGCAACGTTAAGAGCATTGCAATCAGCTTTTTTATAGTTGAAGATGAGCTTAGACGTGAGATACCGCGTATGTGATGGGATGCTAACTGCAAAATTAAGAATCAGATGGTCACTGAATCCCTCACTAGTAGAGACGGTGCTTGAATTGTCGGGGCATGAAGTCAAAACAAGGTCAAGAATATTCGTTCCGCGTGTGGGTTGGTTTACTAACTGAGTTAAAGAAAAATCTAAAGTTAAGTCGATGAAGTCTTTAGAACAGCGAGAGTCAGAGGTGAGGTTAGACCAGTCAATGTCCGGGAAATTGAAGTCCCCCATCAGAAAAATAGTTGCTTTAGGAAACTTGGTCCTTATGGCACTGAGGTTATCGCGCAAGTGAGATATGAAAGCTGCGGAGCTATCTGGTGGTCTGTAACATGCACCTATTATTGAATTAACGAATGATGACGTAATGCAGATCCATATAATCTCAAGGGGACTGGGTAAAATAACAAGATGAGATGCTATACGCTTCCTGACGGCTATTAGGACACCTCCTCCTCTTTTGTTTCTCTATCTTTTCGGAAGATTATGTACTCGTTGGTATCGGGCAGTACCTCAGTGTCAGAAATATCAAGATTAAGCCACGTTTCAGTTAATGCTAAAATGTCACACTCACTGTTCTCAAGGTAAGAACATAGTTCAACACGTTTGGGTAGCAAACTACGCATATTAGTGCATGATAAGTGTAAACGTGATGGCTTGTGATTACGAGAAGTAGAGTTTGAATGATCGATTGTACCAGCTATCTTTTCCCGTGTGAGCTATCTTGTAGATCGAATGACGCTCCCAGACGCAGCATCAAATACGAAGGTGGCGTCACCGATGTGCAGTCTGTCTACGCTAAGCTTATACGTGGCGTTTTGTGACTTCGCAAAATCAAGTAGGTGTTTCCTTGATATTCGTGTTTTTAACGAAAAATCTTCTCGTACAGCATAATTTGTATTCTTGAATTTGGGCCCCTTTTCCAGAACGAGCTGTTTGTCTTTGAAAAGTGCAAATTTAACAATGACAGGTCTGCATTTGCCTTCCTGGTACTTCCCGAGGCGATGTGCGCGCTCTATTTGAGACGGCTCGACTGTTATACCGAGGGTTTCCGAGCATAAGTTTATAACTTTTGTCTCAGCGGATGACCATGTTTCGTCAGAGGTGTCAGGTAGGCCGAAGAAAAGGAGATTGGAACGGCGTAGACGGTTTTCGGCATCATCGCAGCGCGATTCGATAGACTTTAACTTGTCCGAGATTTCGAGAGCAACCTCAGGCGCCTGAACTGGTGAAGCACTACTGCTTTTTATAGCAGCAGTGTCCACCTCTAGCACCCGAATTCGAGCTGACAGCTGTCTCAACTCGACATCAACGGACGCCTGCCAATTCTTTAAAGCGCGAAGGTCGTTGCGGATATCATCCTGGCCTAATTCAATTCTTTGCACAGTTTCCAAAACAGTTGCTAGAACTTCTTCCGTTCCAGGGACAGGATTCGATTCAACATCCCCTGACAGAAGCAATAAAATTCTACACAGCAGGTCTTTTACAAAATTGTCACAGTTCATGAAAGCAACAGACCACTCACTGGGGCACAACGCCACAATAAGAAAACGATTGTCGCTCTTTACGCGGCCGTAGGAGCAGTCAAGGTAACTGACCTGAAAGAGCCACATCGGTGAGCGCTCCATTGCAGTCGTGGTGCTGTGCCCCAGCGGGGCGCGGTGAAATGGCGGTTGATATACTGTGCATCCTGTGGTGATAGCGTCGACACGTGTGGTCCATCCCGGTTGCCAGCAGAGGCGGTGGCAGCTGTCCAGAAGTGGCGACCGCTTCCAATTTTCGCGTCCATCAGGCCCGGTAGAGCTCGCGCAGGATTTTGCGGACTGTGCCTCCAGAGACGCGCCGAGAAAAAGCGCCACCTGAAAGAGCAACATCGGTGAACGCTCCATTGCAGTCGTGGTGCTGTGCCCCCTGTGCAATAGACTTCCGCTTGTGCGTCGATAGTGGGTACCTGGAGTGTGCGCGTCCTTTGCTTAAGGCGCAAGTGAGACTTGCAAACGACCTGCCTGAAAACTGTAAAGTAGACATTCGTAGGGCGCTATGCAAAATGCTTAAAACGTATGAAATTGACAATTCCCTCTCTTGTACAGTGAGTGTCCTACCAGCGCATCATATGATGCCCATCTATACGACCTATGTGGTTTCGCCGTGAACACCTAATGATATTCGGCCAACAGAAGTGGCTTATGTTTGCACTCGACAGATCTGCCTCAAGGCACAAAATTAAGCTCTGCAGATAATCCATTAGAAATGATTCTCATGCGTTCAGAACTCTTGGAGTCCTGTGATCTCTGCTTCATTATCACGGGATATCCACCCTTTCAGCTTAGAAGTCTGTTCTGGGTTTACGAATACGCCGAGACAGCCTTATAAGGCAAGCCCCTGATCAGTGGTACCGGTTCATACCACCAACCGTGATTTAATTCTTTGCGCTTAACTTAAAGCTCAGTTTCTCCTTTGCCTCCGAAAATTACCTCTTTACCTTCATGCACATGTGCCTATATAATTGTTTTCCTGTAGTGAGAATAACGTTCAATGCTACTGCGGTCAATATATAAAGCATTTATTTGTATGGAAGAGTCGGCTTTAAAACTAACTGAACCGCTGCCGTATATTTTGCACAAAAAATGCAGCTCTTAATTATTGTTTTCATTGAGGTTGGTTTAAAAGCCGTTTTCACACATGCATTACCACTAAATAGCTCCAGAGGAGCTCCCTAATTATATATGCCGCCGCGGTGACTGTGGTTATGCCACTCGGCTGCGTTCCCAAATGACGCGGGTTCAATTTTTGCCATAGCGGTCGCACTGCTGGAGACCCATTGTGGGATCTCAGTGCAAGACCGCAACCCCTTGCGGTCGAAATTTTCTGGAGGTCTCTACTACGTGATCCCTCATAGCCTGAGCCGCTTTGGGACATTAAGCCTCTTAATCATTTCTACATTGTGTAGTGACCACAGTGCAAGAATATCATTATGTGTTAATAAGTCATATAACACCTTGACATTTATGAAGTAACATCATCTATTTGACACCAGCAGCGAACACCGCGTAACTGAGTAGGGATGTTTTACTCTGAGAAACCCAAGCTCTTGAGCGAGACACTCATCACTGCAGACTTCCTCCTCGTTGAAAAATCTTACCTATAAAATGCTTTCTGCGCTCGCACCAACCATTTCAGACGGGCAACAAAATCCATGAGATGTAGTGAAAATCTGAAATTCGCGCGGTTACTTTGAATAATGTTCAGTGCCTCGTGGTACGTGGAGACGGCTGAGCTAAAGAGAAGAGCGATTTCCTGGGCTTGTTTACGTCGACAACAAAAAACCGCATCACCATACCACGCATGCCGTATTAAGTGAGACCCTCTAGGGCAAGCTGTTGCATGGCACAACGCCAAGCAGGGTTGGGTACCGTAACTAGCCTACCACCTCCTCCAAAACAGCCTCTAGACCGTGGACCCCGCTCACCGGCGTATCGTTTGGGGTCCTCCTCGCATGGGCCTTGAGGCGCGCCTTCTAACCGGACATTCCCCTCTGACTCAGACGTTCAGGATCTCGAATTCACTCCAGCTTACTTCTTCAAAGACATTTACTTCATCAATATGGCCATGGCCGTTATTCCCGCCCTTGTGAAGGTCTCTCAAAGGCAGAAAAGCGGCTTCTGATTCGCCTGTATACTCGTATTTTGCAGTGCCCGGCAGCACTCAAACACCCTTCCTACTCGGGCCACATTGCTGCTTGTGCGCAACCGAGTAAGGCCGTCAGAATTGGGAGATCCCAATAAATGGTTTTGCCTGCGGGCTATTCCTCGGTGGTGTGGTTCTTCATGGCCGCAGCTGTGGTCGAGCTAGCGGAATGGCGTTGGCCCTGAGTGCAGATGCGAAACTGCGCTAGAAACCCCCCCCCCAGAATTTATTTTTTCATAAATTAGCTCTTTGTCGTCACGATAGTCCGTCAAACTGCCCATAAGAGAGGTGCTTACTTCCGTATTGTATTTGATGCAGCATGCAGCTATGAATAATTGTACCTATGTGCTGTTCCATGAATTCAGCTCTAAAAATAAATTACCCACAATTGAACGATGTTACAAGCTTTTTCGTATTCGGCGAAATTACGCGGCCTTCTTAATTACTCCTCGTGATTAAAGGATGAAAGCGGTTACAGAACACCAGCCTATTCCATACCGAAAGGAAAGTTCCCATATCTTTCCGGCAGGTGCGTGAGGAAGAGGACTGTCTACAGCTAGTACAGGCAGCAAAAGCGCGGGAGTCACGAGAGACGAAGAGGGAAATAATCTTTACGGACATAAAGCAGGGATTAATGGTGGTAGTATTCTTCAAGTGCAATAGATTAAGGGCAGGAAAATGGCCCATAAATTGCGGAGAAGCATTGGAAGGGATGCCAAACAAACTGGATTTCACAGTGACGCAACGGGCACAGTTGTTGCACGGCAACAACAAAGCCGATACAAGATTAGACAGCACACATTTTCTGAGGAAAATTTCCGCGCTCGACAAAGCAAACCATATACGCGAGCCTATTCAGATGTAATGGTGAACAGGAATCATAGAGAGGTGCGTTATTTAACTAAATCAGAGTGTTTATCGAAGCAGCCAACCATATGGCCCTATTGGTGTCACTGGGGCTTCGAAGGCAGTTTAGGGATAAGAAATGCTGCCATTTGCCTAGTGAACTAGGCGCGCTGAACGCCGCCCTTGTGTAGTCGCGTGATTAGGTTCGACATGGATGAGCAATGGTATTCTGCTTCTAAAGGTTGCAACAAAAGACGCACCACTACTGTTACACATGCATTTTAGTGGCTAGGTTGGCTGGGTATCTAAAAAAATACTTTTCTTTGAATGAATAAGCTTTCTGTGATTTAGTGTGGTGCGGTTATATTGTCACAAAAGCCCCGCTATCTCCAAGGCGTGTCAACATGATGTGCGTAAATATTTTACTGAAACGCAGCATTCAGATAGTTCTACTTAGAACCAAGGTTCGTATCGGTTCCTTCGCATTACTGGAGCTCACTAATTTTTTTAGCGAGAAATAAATGAATCGTGCAGTAAGCGGTTAAGCGCTATCAATAAAAGACATTTATTTCTTGTATGCAGTGCACAGTGCGACTTGTAAAACGTGCTAGCTAGATTTTATATTTTCTTCGGTTGCAATGTGTTTTTCAAGATGTCTGATGCCTCCCCCTCTCACCCCCCCTACCTCACGCCCTTGCTTTGAACCTTTATAAACCCTTCTAAGCGCCAATAAGGCGTTTAGTGGAAGTTCAGCGTTTAGTTGAAGTTTAGCGCTTGTGTCCTGCCTTCTCCCGTCATTTTGCGCCATGGAACCTCATGTGAACGACCTGCTAGCTGCAGCTATCACCCTTCTAACTTTGAATGAGGGTCACCTTGGGCAACGTGGAGGTATCGAATAACTATTGCAGTGACTTTGCTTCAAACATGAGGGAGGGCGAACAGATAAGCATCACTGGCCACTGCACATGAGCACTAAGCTATTGCAACAGGCGATAACACTGGTGACGTGCAGTGCAAGTCTTCGCCTTGACTTCCATCTGTGAGCGTCATGATAGGAAAGAAATCGCGCTTTGGGGCACCTGGCGCTGCTGTCCCTCTCCAATAACCTGGTTTCACACAATCCTCCAAGGTTAGCACTGCTAATCCACCAGGGATTTTCCTTTTATAAGCCTCGACCAGTTTGCGTGCTCTCCATGCTCTTTCACCGTGCACTATTTCAGGAATCTCTTTTACCATATTCCTCTCAGTGTTCGGGTAAGTGAGAGCACGTATTATTCTGCAGTGACAGTTTATGCTTTCAGCCGTCTCATGATATTTGAACGATGTATACCACTTCAAACGACCGCACAACCCGCAACCCACCGCACTCCTCACAAATGAGTTTCTATGCTTTTCACACACATGACACTGATTTAGTTGACCTGGAAGGTTCAATTGATGTTGCTACATTTGGTAGTTTGCATAGACGCCCCGTTTTGTTTGGTTTGGTTTATTAGGTTCAACGTTCCAAAGCAACTCAGGCCATGAGACATGCCGTAGTGAATCGCTCCGGAAATTTTGACCGCCTGGGGTTCTTCATCCTGCACTGACATCGCACATTACACGGGTCTCTAGTGTTTCGCCTCCATCGAAATTCGTCCGCGGCGGCCGGGATCGAACCTGCGTCGTTCGGGTCTGCAGTTTCAAAGCACAGATGCTCACCTCACATGAAACGATGAAATATGTGGTAGAACACTGCGACAAACGCTTAAAGATCTCGAATTTCAGTGATTAGGCACTGAGAACTTGTCCTGAGATGCTCACTTTTAGTTTGTGAGCATACTTTGACTGCCATGAAGACCTTAAACCTAAAATATGGATTAGCCCCGATTGCAAATCTATTGGGAAGAAAGAAAGATATTTTTGTGCAATCAATGTCACTGTTTTGAGAGAATCTTTGCGACAACCGCTAGTTTCTATTAAAAAAAAGACTTATGTGCGCAAGCTGAAGGATGCTCACTTCACAACAAACGAAGAAATCGGTGGTAGCCAGAACGTGCTAAGAAAAAACTGGCTAAACATTTTCTACAGCGCGCCTTATATTTTCAGCGCGCGAAATCTATATTTTATATTTTCAGCGCGCGAAACGGTGGATAAGTCAAAGAGCCCTTGTAGGAGTACATGGGGACTTTCGTCCCGTTCCGAAAAAAACCGGCCAGAGACACGCCCTGCACCACACCAAGGCACCCAAGCTGATTTAAAAAAAAATACGAACTTTAGTATTTGAGCATATTTATGCACAACGAAGAAAAAAAGGTCCGAATTTCTCAATTCAGTCATGAATGAAATGCATGAAGGATTTTTGACGTGTCCTTTGTTGGGTACAATGTACAACCCCAGACACCCGAAGCAGTTGTACCTAGAATATAATTTTCCAGCCAAATATTTGAAAATGTGCTCCATATATTTCACGGAAATGACAATAGGCTCCTTGCTGCAAAATAAATAGTTGAAGCTCCTCCAGATGCTATGAAATGCGGCTACAGAACAGCTGAGGCTGCTATAGAGATTCATTACAATAAAGAAGCATGCAGTTTTTCAAAAAAATCTCAACATTAAGGATCTTGAACTCTAAACTGTCACTTAAGTTATGATTGAAATATAAGGAATAATTCATCTGATCAGATTCCATATAATGTTTTTAAAAACAAGCCCTGGGAAAGAAGCACGCAATAAGCCTTATGCAAAAGAATTCCACGCTTGCAAAGAGACGCTACCTCAGAACAATTAGGCAAGCAGCCAATTTTTCTTTCATATGGTGATGCGATAGTACGTGTAGCCAGCATGTACTCGTATGTGTTTCAAAGGAACTCTAATAACAGTCTTTATGTTGCATCATATTTGGCGCTACTAAAGGGTCATGATTTGTAACATAGCAGCCGAGAAATTGGAAGCTATTAATTTCGCTGAGACTTCCACTAAACGTCGACTGTACTGAGGGTAAAATTTCACCGCCATGACGCATTTCCATGCACGACTGCTGTTATGGTATTTTAAGTGGGCGAGCCTGAAAGCGAACGATGAATCGAGTCACCGACGTGCCCCGAGGAGTTCTTCTCTTCCTGTAAAAGGAAGAGCGTTTATTATTGTTTCTCTTTCCCCCTATAACAGGGTGCCGCTGAGAAGGCACCCGCTGCTCTGGGGAATCGTCAGATCCCTGCCTTTGTTATGAAGCCTGCTGCACGGCACGTGGGGACAAACATTGCCATGTTTGCGCTTCTATAGTCCATAGTAGCTAACAGTATTCGTATCCGGGAAGACCGGCGAAGCTGGGGGTGATAGAGTCCCGCACATTGAGGTGGGGACGGCAGCTCTGTCCGCTGTCGCGCCAGGTGCAGCAAGAGGCCCCTCCTCGTCTGAGAGAACGGCGGGCCTATTTCGCGGCCGCACGTGGTCCACAGCGTTCCTCGTATTTGCAGCGACGAAGATCTTGTGGGATGGCGAACCATTCCGCCAATCGAAGCTGGGCGTGGACGGATGTTTCGAACAAATACGTGCTCGCTGGACGAAAGCAAAGAGCTTTTGCGTACGTTACTAACGCAGCGCATGTTTTGCTTCAATCGCTTGAAGTCCACATACGTTCTTAGGCCGAGGTGCATTCCTTGAGTGGGCGCTTGCAGCTGCCTGTCCATGAGGAGCTCAGCGGGTGGGGACCCAGAGAACGCGTGTGGCGTCGTCCTGCAGGAAAGCAGGATCCGCTCGATGTTTGGACATCCCCAGGCGCCGCCTTCTTCATTGTCTACATGACGTTTTCCGCTGCTCCATTCGATGGTGGGTGCAATGGCGAAATCCGGTTTCGCCTGATGCCGTTTTTGCTGAAGAAGTCTGCGTACTTATCGCAAGTGAATGCGGTGCCGTTGTCGGAGAAAATGATGTCTGGTATGCCATGTGCGCAAAATATGCTTCGGAGGCATCGAATCGTGGCGTCCGCTTAAGGTGCATAAAAGAGAAGCACCTCTACCCATTTAGAGTAGGCATTGACTAGGCTTAAAAAGTTGTGTCTTTGGAATGGACCACCAAAGTTGACAAACAGTCTAGACCATGGTTTCTTCGGAAACAGGCACGGATTCATGCTTTCCGTCCCATTATCTGGTGTCGAAAGATTTTTAAAAATCGCACTTTGTGTGCAATGTTGATGTTGACCCCTTCTCACCGGATCTGGCTCCGCGCGACTGCTGTCTTTTTCCACACCTGGGTGATTTTCACGAATCAGTTCAAGAACTTTTGCTTGCAGTTCTTCAGGAAAGACTCATGCTCCTCGCCAGACGCAGTTCTCCTGAACACTAAACTCTGTATGGTTCTTCAGAAATTGTGTCCAATTACCTCCTCTTGGCAGCTCATCTACACTGAGGAGCGCCCGGCGTAGGCAGCACGATTTATAGCTTTGGCGATGGCGGACGACGGAGAAGTCAAACATATGAGCCTTCAAGCATGAAGATGCCAGTGGGCTTGGGTAGTGTACCGGGCTCTGTAGGAGCCTGTAGCCGCGTCAGTGCGTCAGCGTTGCTGATGCTGGTGCCGGGGTGGTACACAGGCGTTTATTTGTACGCTAACAGGGTAATTGACCAAGTTATCATACTCGGTGAGAATGGGCTTGTCTTGCCCGAAAAGGCCCAGAAGTGCTTTGTGACCAGTTACAACATCAGAATGTTGGCCCCACTGATACCGATGAAACTTCGAGACGCCGAAAATTGAGGCAAGGGCTTCTGCTTATAGCTGACTAATTTTTTTCTGCTCGAATTCGGCTCCTCGATGCGAAATCAATAGGATGTTCCCGTGTTTTGTCTGTGTGCGAGAGTAGCTCCTATTCCTGATGATGAAGTGTTACAGCTGAGAAAGATTTGCTTGGACGAATCGAAACGATGTAGTACCGATGCAGAAGTCAGTACATCCTAACTTTCTCTGAAAGCTCGGTACTCTACACTTAGCTACTTCCACAGAGTTTTTGTAAGTAGCAGATTCAAGAGCCGGACAACTGTCGAAATCTTAGGTAGAAAACGCGTTGAAGATGCCTGGCGTCTTTGGGACTTGTGGCATTCAGGACGGCTTCTATCTTCCATGGTGTTGGCCTCACTATATCTGCGTTTATGACATGGCCCACAGTTGCTAGAATGAACATATATCTAAATTGAGTCTGACGCCTGCTTGCTGTAGACGGTGTGGCACACTGGCCACGTTCTTCAAGTGTTCTGCGTAGTCCATTCCCGTTACCAAAGTCGTTATCAATGTACACGGTGATGTGTCGCATGTCCTGTAGCAAATGTTTTAGTTCTCTCTTGAATATGGCTGGCGCTGAAGCTACTCCGATAGGCCATCTGGTGTCGAAAGATTTTTAAAAATCGCACTTGGTGTGCAATGTTGATGTTGACCCCTTCTCACCGGATCTGGCTCCGCGCGATTGCTTTCTTTTTTTCCACACCTGGGTGATTTTCACGAATCGCGGCAAGGGGATATTTTTCGAGCACTGTGTCACTTTAGTGACCTTGAAGTCGCCACATGGGCGCACGCAGCAGTCTTAACTGAGCACAGGAACAACTGCGGCTGCCCCGTCGGATGTAAGTAGCCCTTCTCGCTCTATTCTTTGCAACTTTTCTGCGACCTTGTCTTGCATTGCGAAAGGAATTGTTTGCGGTTTGAAGAATTTAGGAACTGGATCTTGCTTGACGACAATTTTGGCTTTCACACCTTTGAATGTGCCCAGTGGCTCTGAAAATACTTCTTTATAGCAAGTCAGCAGCTCCTTAACGCTCGTGAATCAATGTATCTGACGTCATTGAGATGGAGCTGCAGCGCACTAATCCACTTTCGTCCGAGAAAGGTTGGAGACTGGTCCGAAGCTAAAAATAAAGGCAGGGTTGCCCCTCTGCGTCCGACCAGGACCGGAACGGTTACCTCTCCCCTACCGGGTGTCATTCTTCCGCAATTACTCTTCAGAATCACGTCTCATGGGTCTACTGACGGCTCAGGTAGCCGATTTTGGAATGCGGCCTCCCCAATTGCGCTGACACTCGCCCCAGTGGCCACCTTCATTCTAAGAGGTCTGCCTGAGCAGCATAGAGCAGCTATCCCCTGCGATAGCAATTTATCGTTTGTTTCATATGCGCTGGGCATGGCACTGTGAACTGGGTGCGCTTCGGCCATACCCTGAGCTTGCATTAGTATGCTAAAGTTTTTCCGCCATCTACATTTCAAACAGGAGCTTGACTTCTGACTCGAACGTTAGGTTTGACTCTTCAGGCAGGTGCCGCTGCATTGGCACGTTATTACAGGCGCAAAGGAGTCTGTCCCTAAGCATGTCAGGAAGGAAGGTGCCGTACCCACTCAGTTTGCTGAAAGCTTTTTAAGTGATGCAATTAGTCGCTGACATATTCTTCCGGTTGGCGAGAGCGACTATTGAATTTGAAGCGGCAAGCCCCCCCGGAAGGCATCGCAGTGTAGTGGCCCGAGAGCACGGTGAACATTTCGTCGATGCAGACTTGTTCCGGTGTTTTAGGCGTGAGCAGGCCCCATTTTATGGAGTAGGTACTGGGCCGCAGCAGGTCAAGAACACGCTCCTGTTCCTCTCCTCCGGAACGCGGTCGGCGTCGAAGAAGAGATTTACACGCGCCAAGTACTCCGTCCAAGCTCCTCCGCAGCAGTAGATTTGCTCAACTGATCCGAAGGTAGGCATGGTTGCAGGTAAAGTAACGCGATCCCGGAAAACTTTTACCTCGTCGCCACAGTTGTTCTGGGATTGTAAGTAGCGAGCCTGAAAGCGAACGTCGAAACAGATCACCGACGTGTCCTGAGGAGGGCGCAGGAAGAGGCGCACTGTAAACCGACAGTACACGTTCCTAGCGGGAGTCAGTCTAGCCCGTCTCCCTTAAAAGGGGCATCGTTTATCGCTTACCCTGTTCCCCGTGCAGTTGGGCGCCGCTGAGAAGGCGCCTACGGCGTCCGTGGCGTCTGATGCTTTGGGGAATATTCATCAATCCACCCGAGCCGGCTGCGCTCAAAGTTTGGCCTATCAAAACAACTATGTAGCGGCCACCGCCGGATTCCGACTCGAGCCTACTCTCTCGAATTCAACTGGCAGCTTTGCTTTCCCCACCTATCGTACATGATATCCACTCTTGTAAATTGCCGACGTCGATTCTTCGGTGATGCTGCTTATATTTTGCTTATTTACATACTTGTCAAGTTGTACAAACCAGCCAATCGAGAGGTAGCTTTTATGGTGTGCTTTCTCTCCGGAGAACAGCACTTTCACTGAGACCGAGCAGACCGCATTATGGCAGCTGGTTATGAATTGTGAAGGAATATAGAATGGATGTTTTCTGATGTTTTCTGCCGACGATAATTTTTCAAAAACTCCTCATTCCTCAACCACCAAATTTCGCTTGTATGTCGAAAACTAATGTCGCCAACCCGAGACGGTCATTTTTTTCGAGATTTCCTGAACGATAGATTCCACCCTCTTGCCTTCTCCATGCCGCGCTTATTGAATGTCGTTTGACCGCCAACGCCACTTTCAGACGTTCCCTCGCCGTCCTCTAATAATGTGCAATCTGCCACTTCGTTTTCCGCAGGGCGGCCGTTTTCGAAGTGCTCGTGAAAAAAGCGGGACGTAAAAGTTTAGAGTGACCACCTGCGGCATGGAGGGCGGCGCCCTTGATGCGCGGGAAGCCTGGTGATTCAGATGCGTCCTCAGTTGCGTTTCTAGACTTGCTAGGATGCTGCTTCATCCGACTTTCGTTCAGAGAATTTTCCAAAAACATCTGGGGCAGCGCGTCGACTTGTTCATATTCGGTCCCGGTTCAAGCGGCTGTTTTGAATGGGATATTGATATTACAGGTTTAAATTAACGCAATGGATGTCTCCGCGGCTACAAGGCACCTACGCAATAAAACGAGACGTTAAGAGACGGGTGGGCACTCTACTTGCCAGTGTGATTTATTGGAACAATTCTTGTTTGAACTAAGCAAACGGCGCATGCGCATCCTCAACTACTCACAAGACACGCGCGTTGATGACACCTTTGATCACCATTTACCCTCCAGGCATGCACGTTCCTTGTTCTTAAACACAGCGACTGTGAATTACAAGTCTAACTTTATAAAAAAATTTCATAAAAAAGGGGCCTGTGAGATAAAACATATGTTAAAGCCTTCGTCGAGTGCGAGGCTGGTGTAGTTATCGCAGTCCGTTGACTTGGGAAAGTATATAGGACAGAAAACCAGTTGCGTCAAACGCTTGCAGGATAACTCCCTAGGATGAAAAGACTTATAGACTCCATCTTCTACGGTCATACCTCACTGATCGAAAACAGGCTGTTTTCTGTGATGGACATGGATCCACTCTTCAGGCTATAAACTGTGGCGTGCCTCAGGGCAGCCTTTTAGGTCCTTTTCTCTTTAACGTATACATAAATGATCTCGTAAACATTGACAGTAACGTTAAATTCATTCTGTACGCAGATGACACCAGTATTTTCTTAACGAGCTCCTCAACAGATCAGTTATTAAATCGCGGTAATGCTTTTCTTAAAACTTTGCATGCGTGGTCCATTCAAAATGGGTTGTCTATTAATACCAATAAATCTAAAGCTGTTTTCTTCAGGCCTAAAAACGTCAAAATTAATTTAAACGATGATCTTCAACTTGGGAATTATAAAATAGAAATCGTGGACACCTTCAAATCTCTCGGTGTAATTTTTGACGCCTATATGAGCTGGACCGCACACGCAACACATCTTCGCAAGAAATAAGCTCCTTCCGTTGGTTTTCTTGCTCGGTACCGCACTGAATTTCCTCCCTGTATAAAACGAATGATTTATCATGCCCTATTCCAATCACACATTAACTATTGCCACATAGTTTGGGCTACCACATCCAAAACAAATCTACAGAAAATTCTAATTCTCCAAAAGAAAGCTATCAGGATTATCGCAGGTGCCAGTTTTATTGCCCATACGGCTGAATTGTTTACTAAGTATGAAGTAATTCGTGTCAATGTTTTTCTTGAGTACCGCCTATTATACTATCTCAAATTTTCTTCGCCATCAATATGTAATTTTTTGCTTAATATCGCATTGTTAAAGCCCATAGAAAAGTATGTTCAAACCCGATCAACTACAAAATGGACACTTCCACGAGTTAGAACTAACTATGGTAAACAAGCACTTAACTTCCTTATACCTAATGTTCTAAACAGCTACGAATCTAACCAGCTGAGCATGTATAACCTCCGACCACATGATTTAAAAGTGTACTTTGTAAATAATATTCCATAACTTCTTTTCATATATTGTAGTTTGTGTATGTATCGGTGTCCTTTTCCCCTTTCTAATCAACCCAGCAGTGTATAACTTTCAAATGCATTTGTTCAGTTTTAATTGTTTTTTTTCTAGTTTCAAACTACATCTCTGTGTACCCATCAGTTCATCGTAAATATTATAAATTCTTTCTACAGTGTGCTCTTATGCGATCTGCCACCGTTGTATGCATGTGTTTATTTTATTATTTTGTAATGCCTCTTAGCTGAGCTACAGGCGTTTTCAAGCTATTTTCTTTAGCTTTTGGCCTGTGGCTCATCCTAAAGACTGTATGCACATTTGTAAAATAAAATGAAGTTTGGTTTGGTTTGGTTAATAGGAGGACATGCGTCTATTTATTGCAGGAGCTTCAAAGAAGGCAATCTGGGCAGTTGTTCAAGAGCAGGAAATCTTTGAAGCGTGCTTACCTGGACGGTAGGTAATAATGAAAGGTGTCATCAATGCGCGTGGCATGTGAGTAGTCGAGGATACATTTACGTCCGATATTACGCGCGGTAGTTGCTCTATCGCGATGGAAAGAAACGCAAACAACGCGGTGCCTACGCGCTACGCTTTTATTTCTTTTTATCGTGATTTAAGCTGGTTGCTAAAAAGCTGCTGTGTTCCCATTTCTTTTCACCGCCCCTGTAGGTTTCAAAAAAACACAGTTTGAAGACTAGCGCCCGTCCACGCGTCTTTGCATGCGCTGACTCCCATCGCGTTACAATTTTACGATGCACCAAATAGCCCAACGGCATGCTGTATCGCGATCTTATATGTCCCATTTGCAGTGTGCGCGCATTTTAACAGGCTTGATACCTCCTACTTACTCGGCGAAGGGCGCCTGACTTACTGGACCAATGGCGTGCCCAGCAATAGGGCCTGAAGTGGTGGTTTCTAGCCGGAAACTAAAAGCAAAACCACAAATACTGTCATATATTTTCCCCGCGGTAGGAAATCAGAAGGGGCTCAGTAATTGTAAGTTACTCGGTGGTAGTCCTATATTTAAAAAAATTTTCCTATACTCGTGTATTCATCCGACTCGTAGCAAAATACTACTAAATATGCACTTCATCAATGTGTGGTCGTCGACAATTGAGCGAATCTCGCTTCTGGCGGCCCCTGCGAATGGGGCATTCCGCCATCTTCCCCTGGTCAGCAGCCAAATTTCTTTTGACCAAGAGGAAGATCAAACATGGCGATTACGATGCAAACACAAAGGTCATCTCTTTGCTTGCATCGTTTACTGCCAGGTTTGATCTTGCTTTTGGTCGAGTAAAATGTGGTGTGCAAATATATTAAGTTTAATTATCTCAGCTTTCAAATTTTCTGCGACCACTCGTCCTTACAGCATTTCAGAATCAAAGCATAAATATTGACACTGAGGAATACAATGATGGTCTCTAGTTTGTTTGTTTTGACTGTTCAACGTCACCGGGATGACTTTACAAGGATGTTAATTGTAATTGGTTAGCAATTTTAACAGCTAGCTTAAAATGATATGATATTGTGAAAACTGCATAAAAATTATTGATCGGCCTGGATTGAGCTGTCGGTGTTTAAGGATCGAAAATTATTTTAGGCGCAGTGTCTCCCCTTAAGAGGCTAGTGGCTGCTCTAGACAAATGACTTTAAAAGGCCCCTCTGGATTTTTTTCTTATGCTCTACCGCTTCAATTAGATTTAGAGGACGGGCAGAGGCCACTTGCGGGAAAACGCCATAAATTCGGGACAGAGGCTTATGTAACCCATAGGCTAAAAATTCTCGTTATGCGGTTTGTACACAAACAAGCAAAATAAGACTTCAAAGCGAGGGTTGTCAAACTCATATTCCATTCTCTAGCGTTGTCGCAGGCGTCAGCAAAAAGGCAACATTGCGGTGGCAGGGGTGACTTGCACGGTGACACTTATTGCATACAAGAAGCCCAGCAGCTGCTGTGCGGAGGGAGAGGGCACAGTAGTTACGGCGTGGAGCAAATATTGGAAGCGACATGGGGAAGTGAAAGGCGAGAAGTAGGAGCAGCTTTCCTGTGTCAAGAGTGTTCGGTGTTTTACCAAGCACCCATGTTTATCGACCACCAGTGGCAGTTAGAGGAGGATTATGAGCTTGCCCCTCTGCAATAAACAGCCTCGGTACATCTGTGAGCAGATGTGGGCATTGAAGGTATATCTACTGCACGCATGTGCAAATAACCGCTGTCATTACCTTGGTCAGTTCGTCATGGCCTATTCTTGCTAGGATTGCTTTAAGAAGACTTTCCAGACCTGCATCCTGGAAGGTACCGAATTTGCGATATTCATTTCATTAGAAATTATATTCGGACACAGGTAATTCAGCCGTGAACATCTGGCCACATAATTAGTGCGTTGCTACTGCTTAAGCACGAATGCACATGTCTAAGATTCTTGAAAATATACTGAATATTGAGTAATTGCACAATACTGGTATGGAAATCTTGAAGGTAATGGTCCTTTGGGCCGTGTACCGAAATCTTTCTTTTCCCTGTTTCCATCTATCAAGCTCTTAAAACTCCCATTTAAACAAATGGGGAACGCTTTTGACAACAGCAACAAGGTTAATACCAAGAAAAACTGGAAAATTGTCCTGGTCTGCGGATGTAGCAACTGTCATACTAAAATATTACAATATACGTATAAAAAGAGCGCCCATAAAGTGTTTTCGGCTAAAAAATGCTTTTGTCTGGATGGGTCGGGTCCGCACAATGCCTGTTTTAAGCGAAAGAATTTCCTTATCTCTCTCTTGTTTGTATAGTCACACATTAAGAACCTGCTTTCGCTCTCAGCTGTGATTCGTCAGCAGATTATTAGATAGTACCTAAACAACAATAATAGAACGAAATTGTAAGCGCTATAATTTTGGTCTCTGCAGTGATCGATCTAGTCAAGCAATAAAAACCCAATTTTGTTCACTGCCCGAATTGCCCAGTGTAGCATTACAAGACACCGCGGGCAGTGAGCCATTGCTACTAAATACTGCTTTTAAACACAACCCAGCTGAGGCACAGATAACAGTTAGGAAATTCAGTATCAATCACTGGCTGAAGTAGTAGTGAGTGCTCTTATCCCAAATGTGGTTTATGTCAACAGTGCTTAAGTGTGTCCTGATTGATTTTAAAACGCTTTTAAACGCAGGTTTTGCTCCACCTCTATGAACGCAGTACGGATGAACAAAATACGCATGAACAAAAGGCAGGCATGAAAAGCACTCGTAAGCATCCCTCAGCTGTTCCGTTCCGGTTGACGATTTCAAAGGCAGCGTTACAAGACACGAGACCTAATTTCACAGGAGCAGATCAGTCCCGACCCGCTGCGATGGCTCTGTGGTTAGGGCGCTCGTCTATCGAGTCTAAGAACCCGACCCCGCAGGCAGGCTTTCGATCGAGACGAAACGCAAAAGGCGCCCGTGTGCTATGCGATGCCAGCGCACGTTAGAGATCCCCAGGAGGTCTAAATTACTGCAAAGCCCTCAACAACGGCACTTCATTCCTTCCTTCTCTCACACGCTCTTTCATGGCTTCTTTACAGCGCGGTTGGGGTGTCCACCGATATATGTGACACAGACACTGCGCCATTTCCTTTCCCAAACAACCAGTTTACCTATTGCAGTCCCGCCTGTCGCACTGCCCACTCTCCGCAGGCCTCATTCGCCCTACTCGAAAGTCCATCAGATGTTTAAGAGCTTTAGAATAGGGGGACTCAACCGGTTTGCGGGACAGAAAATAACAGGGTGCCAGTAGGGATATTCCCTGTTCCCCTAACCGATAAAGTCTTAATTCTAGAACTCGTTCTAGAAAAAGCGAAAATAAGCTGTAAGGGTCTTCCTTCGAGCTTAGCGCATTTGCGGCGCTATGTAGAACGCGCTCGCCAGGACAGCTGATGCCACTGACCAGTTTGCCCCGTCGGGCATGGCATGGGACGGAATATGCCAAGACTCCTCCTTGTGCAGCATTTCTGAAAATGTCCAACTTGTAGTTTTTGACGTGGATGAATTGGACCTGGGTGTAGAAAGAAACAAGTTTGCAAGATGCACTCTCCGGCTGAAGACGCCCCGCGGTATACATAGATTTTTAGCGTGACACAGTCTCGCAAAAACTGCAATGATTCACTGCGAAGAAATTCCCTCCCCTTCGCTCGGAGAAATGTACGCCATGATGGTTGTGCAGTGGATTTCACTAAAGCAAGAGAGTGCCACAAAGACCAGCCGCCAAAAAGCGTGTCGACCTAAACATTAGCATGAACTGAGCACTAGCGCTTCTAGTTCCATGGCTGCAACCACGTGGTGCATGGCTCTTAACATAAAAAACAGCGAATTGACAAAACGAGCGATTTAGCGAGGGCCTGCCATGGAAGCGCTACATGCCACTAGTCTTAACAGACTGGCTGGACCACCGTTAGTGCAACTAGTTTCGCAGCTCCACCAAAACTCTGGCCCCCCTGGTGGCCACGCCAAATAACGGCGCTGCAGTCGAGTCTTTTTCCGTCCCAATGCGTGGTCTGCTGCACGTGAAGCTGTACGAATATTTGCTTTATGTGCAATCTTTAGAATGAACTGTTCTTCGCAACAAAGCAGGGAAGTCGCATCTGCTTCGTCACGTTCCGGGACACGATAACAATGCCCTGAGATTAATACAAGTGCGCGAAAGTCCTGTGGTGCCCTCTTTTATGTCTGCATTGTCTCGCGAAACACTTGAAGGTGATCGCTTTCTTGACGGCCGAAGCAAGAGATTAATTTTTTTTCTCGTTACACAATTCCTCTTTCTCCTTAACTAGAATTTAAGGGTAGAAGGATAAAAGAGCGAAATATACTCATGTGCTTTGTTTTGGACGTTTTGCAAATATAAATTGCCGCAGAGTCATTTACCCTAGTAGGCTTACATTAAACTTCCTTCATTGATTTCTCTTGCACATTTTTTTCCAGTGCTTGCGAACATTTGCATGACATTTTCTTCGTTGCTAATATTTTGACTGCAGTAGGGGTGTGTGTAAATACCATTTACCAGAAGGTAGTGCAGCCACAGAGGCGGCTGTAAGGTGTGCTGGCTCTCATGCTTTCTTTGCCTGCACAGTGCGCTGTAGCTAAGCTTTCGAGATCAGCTGAGTCCCGCGGCTATGCCCCTCAAGTACAAAAGAGTTGCAAAGATCGATTGTTGGTGAGAGAGCAGTTGATATTCGGACATTTCTGACTTACCGGAAGTCGTTAGGTTGCTCTCGAAACCACTACTGCGTGAAAATATAAAAAAAATCTTTCGCCTTGCGAGTTGAAGAGGTGGGGACATAAGTAAACGCAGTACGCTATTCCGTTTGCAGTGTAGCCATGCCTTTCCTATTGAAAATAAAAGAAAAAGAAACCTCCATACATACGCCATAGCTGCCAATTGCAGTTAGCAACTTCCGAGAGGGGTTCGAAGGCGTGCTCTGCTTACGTTTGTCCGCACCTCCTGATGCTGTACTACTACCGCGTTTTTGTGATAGTGCTACCCAAAACACGTTCCCTGGGAAAACCCGCTTATATAGCTTCGTATGGAAACTTTAATTTTGCATCAGAATATATCAGTGCTTAATGATTCGGGGACGAACCCTGAGGAGCCTAGCGGAGAGGACACGCTCTGTATGGGCCCCGTCAACCTTTTGCCCTTTTGCTGAATCGCCTCATATGCGGTTCCGAAATCTTCAGTGCAGGCCTGGACCTCTGAGAGAACTTCGTTGGCCTTGAGTGCTCCTTATTTTTGGAACGCTGCCTTCGAAGACAGATGGGACACTAATGCGCTAAGTCAAACGCCCCTCCGTCGGTGCACGTCAAGCCCCGCGTCACGTCTGCGTGCCATATAGAAACTGCACCGCTTGCAACCCTGGTCCCAGAGGATTTTGTGCAATGCCTACTGCTGCCGGAAGAAGTCAAGACTCAATTGAATGGGAAGTAGAGGACATTGCACCCGAGCTTTACGAGCAACGCTCGAAGGAGGAGGGACCAGCACTGCGGATGCCGCCGGAAGACCCTAGCTTTAACTGAACGCTAAACGTCTACAAGCGCACAAAAGTTTCTAAATTCCTGCTTCGACTTCGGCCCGGCTTTAACATCATTATAATCAGCACCCCTCACCAGGAGGTAGCCGTACTACTAAAGAAAATCTCTCAGATCACGCTCGAATGCATGAAATACCGCAACACATACGTGGCGGCACCAGACGGAGTATTGAGAGGAGTCATACCCGTACTGGGACACAACACACCGGCGGACGAGCTCATGTCCCACCTAAGAGTTCGCACCCAATGAGTTAGAATTCCTGCAAGCCCGCATGCTCGGTAAATCGACGACAGCCGTCATCACTTACAGCTCGCCGACTCCTCCCCGTTGGGTCTAATACTACGCGGGAGGAATGGCATGCTGCCCCTATAAGCCTACCCATCAATTCTTCCAGGTATGCCAGAGAGCATCGGACACTGGTCGTATATGTGCCGAACACAAGACATCAAGATAAAAGATAAAAGATAAATAAATAAAATAAAAAAAGATCTGCCGCAACTGTGGTACGAGGGATGCAGCTGAACTCCTTACATGATATTCACGCTACGCAGCCTGCGGAGAGGCCCGCAACACAGGGTCCAGGGATTCCCAAAAACACCTTAAGCCAGACACACGACACCGCTAAAAGCATCCTGTCCTACCCAATAAAACGTGCAACTTGCAAACGAGCCAAATCCAGAACATCTTTGCAGAGCCGACAATGCATACAACCTAAGGTTCAGGTTGCTCAGCTCTAATCAAGAACTTCATCGCTCTCGCGGTCGAGATTACGTTCCCACTCGAGATCCAAGGTTGACCTACGCCATGCAGAAGACCGATCCTACATTCCGTCAACATCTACTGGGAAGAACCAAAAGATATCCACGAAAATGACAACACCCAACACCAATGACCAGGTGGTGTGGCGAGCTTTGAGCGTCTCTCGTCCTTCAAACATCCGCTCCTAATCTTCCCAACAACGCACGGACAACACACACTTTAGAGAACAAGTCAGTGAGCTAAATTGGCGCCTACAGCGCGTAGAAGCACAAGTCACAGAGTCAGCACAACTGTCAAAAAGGGCGCAAACTAGAGAAGACCCACTGCGCAAGTAATGGCATCCTTTGCAGAACTCCCTAGTTTCCGAAGCTTACAAGCTCCAATTCAAACTCTCATCACCCAGTAGCAGTAGTTTGCAAACCACATGCAAGCTAAGACGCAGACCAGTACAGAGCTAGGGCAAACCGTAACCGAGCTCCAACGCAGCGTGCGTGTCCTGCTACACAGCCCACGCTATAACCCAAGAGCGAAGGTATACAGGCGCATCAATACAAGTGACGGCAGTGATGCAGAATGGAGCCTCGACGGCAGCCTCTACTAATACTTTTCCTGACATCCCAAATGAAATGGAAATATGACAGTGGAGAATGGCTCCTTCCATAAATAAGAAATCTCGCTACAATCCTTCATTCAGACCTTCCCTACTCCACTCGCGATCATCAGTCTTCAAGGAATAGTATCGCAATCTGCCTGCCTAAGAGGCTACTACAGGCTTTTAATCCGGATTGCCCACGCGTCATTGTGTATGTATCAAAATCTATAGCCTCAGTGGCACACGCCACCAAACTTACCGTGATTAACCACATATTGCTGGAAGTCCTTTCGCAAAAGCGAGGGAAACGCAGCACGTTTATATTAAACCTATATAGCCCACTTCGTGCGGAACAGTTCGGAAACGTTATCCAGGAATGTGGTCGAATAGCAGGCAAAAACCAGCTTTTGGTGTTGGGCCACCTGAACGCCTCCCATACGGCCTTAGGGTATATAAAAAAAGGACACCAGAAAGGGCACCTCCTTGCTGGAACCATCGGACAGGGATGGCTTCAGGCTAGCTAGGGACTTCACAACACCTACCAGAATCGGCAGCAGCATACGCACAGACACCACCCTTGATGTATGTTTTACGAAGAACGCTGCCAAAGCCACATGGATCAACCTCGGGGAGACACTAGGGAGTGATCATTGCATCCTGAGTGCAGCAATTTCGACTTCTCCCAAGCTCAAACTTAGCATGGGGGAGAAGAAGATCACTAGTTGGGAAGCGTTTCGTAAATGCTCACCCGTCCCCCACACCCGAAAGAAGGACAAGAACATAGCAGAGTGGACACAAAACATACGATATAATAATGCTTTCGCACGGCCGCCACTCCGGAAGTCCATCGACATCTTCTACTGTTGTGGGAAAAGAAAATCTTTTTAGGTGTTGGAAACAGTTCAGACTCAATAACCAACTGTGTCTGCGCATTGGCTTCGGTCAGAGAGCAAGCTCAACATTATTCCTGCCAACTGGCGCAACAGAATTGGGTACAGTTCAGTGAAAGGAAAGGAAAAGAAGTGGAAGGCGCTTTTAAGGAGCCCTGAGTACTGCTCATATCTGGCCCATCCTCAGCAGACTCAACCCTACAAATCCAAATCGGCCACTAATCGTGCCCTATAAACAATAGCTCAACAATTCTATGTGTCCGACAAGGAGCTCACGGAAGCCCTGTAGGCGCGTTATATTGGCGACACTCCAATACCATCTTCTTCTACCACCGGCAACGGTCTCAAAAACCCATACTTGATGCCCCAATAAAAACATATGGGGTACATGCCACAGCCCGTGCATCGCAGCCAAACACCGCTACTGGAACGCATAAAATCACAAACGCTATTATTCGTAATCATAGTCATCCGCATACCAAAGCCATCACTGACTATTCAGTGATGACTTCTGGGAAAAGGAAGTGAGCACATGAAGTTATCACCATTGCCAAGCACGGCAAGCGACTGTGTCACGGGTTCGGTGATTAGTCGACATCATCACCGAACCCGTGACAATTAACTGGCGTCCGCGACAGGACGTTTGATGCGAAGAGAACGTGGTGAACTGAGAGGAAGACTTGTTGAGGTGCTGAACTGTGCCGACTTAAGAGAGGTGTCGTGCATCAACAGGATTTGCTTTGTGCTGAGCTTGTGGCTGTGTTATTGAAAGTGTGCTTGGAGATAGAAGCATGGATTTGGAAAGGTTGATAGCTATGGGTAGCCAGTTGGGGCTGACAAACGCTGAGCTCAGAAAATGGGTCGAAGATAAGCTGCGCGAAGAGCGAAAATGGGCCGAAGATAAGCAGCGCGAAGAGCGGGCGTTTGCCCGAGAGAGAGCGGAGCAGGAGCGCGCAGCCGCGGAGCAGGAGCGCGCGGCCGCTGAGGCAGAGCGCGCGGCCGCGAAGGCAGCTGACGAACGTCAGATAGAGATTATGCGTTTAAAAATAGAGTCTCAGCGACTAGAGAAAGAGGCAAGAGAGAAAGAAGGGAGCCAGGACAAAGGTGATTTGAAGTTAAACACAAGTAAACTCCTGATCCCATTTGACAACCGGAAGGATGATTTAGATGCGTATATCAGAGGATTTGAAAGCATTGCGAAGAGCCAGAAGTGGCCGGAGAGCCAGTGGTCGACAGCGCTAGCTACTTGTCTGAGTGGGGAAACCCTTAGTGTTTATGGGCGTTTGCCGCCTGGTGATGCAGCGGATTATACGAAGGTGAAAACCGCCCTTTTGAAGAGATTTCGTTTGACCGCAGAAGGCTTTCGAGAGAAATTCAATGCAGGAAAACCGGCGGATGGCGAAACTGCAGCTCAGTTCTCAGCGCGTCTCAGCCACTATTTTGACCGCTGGATCGAACTTTCAGGCATCAAGACAGAGTTTCAGGAACTCAGAGAGCTCCTCATTAAGGAAAGATTCCTACAAGGCTCTCATTCCAACTTGGCACTTTACCTGAAGGAGAGGAAAGCAAAATCGCTAGGAGAGATGTTGGACCTAGCTGATCAGTTTTTAGAAGCGCAAGGAAGCCTGAATCTCTCCAAATTGAAGAAATACAGCCGAGACGATGCCGGGAGGCCCGAAAGCGAAGGAAAGAGAATCAATCAACGAGCACCGCCTCGCTGTTACCTTTGCAACCGCATTGGGCATCACGCTTCACAGCGTCGTACCCACACCAGTAACAGTACTAGCGTCACCTGTTTCAAGTGCGGTCGAAAGGGACACAAGGCAGATGCGTGCCGCTCAGCGGTAAAGGATAGGCCACAGGCATCGTGCGTCTACTCACCCGCCAAGAACGTCAGTGAGGAGAGCATTCGTGATGGCTACCTGGAGCTCAAAAATCGAGATAAAATTCCCGTTGTCAACGCGGTCATGATGACGCGACCGAAATTCCTCGTTGAAGGACTGCCGGTGGTGGCTGGAACATTGGCAGGCAAGAGCATATCGGTACTGCGGGATACCGGATGCAATACGGCGATCGTGAGACGAGAGCTGATCAACGACGACCAGCTCACAGGAGAGAAGAGGCCAGTTTATCTAGTGGATGGAACAGCTAAGATGCTGCCTGAGGCGCGGGTTCACATCGACACCCCGTATTTTTCTGGGATTATCTCGGCGCTCTGCATGGAGGAGCCGCCGTATGATTTAATTCTCGGAAACGTAGAAGGCGCAAGAGCTCCAGATGACCCGAAGGAATTGGTTGATCAACCGGTTAGCAACGAGCTCGCTGAAGAGGAAGTTGCAGCGGTTGTAACAAGAGCGAAAGCAAGGGAGCAAAACAAGAAGTTCCAAGCGCTTAAAACCCCCGGCGTCGCAGTGGAGCCAAGCAGGAAGAGTTGTGCAGAGGAGCAAGCCGAGGACCAGTCGCTCAAGCACTGCTTCTCCCAAATTGGCAAGAAAGTGTCGTGTAGGGATTCGCAAGGCAAAATAGAATTCCAGAAAGAGAATGAAGTACTGTACCGAATCTACACCGAGAAAACTGGGCGGATCGTGTGCCAGCTCGTCGTTCCAAAGTGTCATCGAGAGGCGGTGCTGAAAACTGCGCACGACGGAATAATGGCCGGACATTTAGGCGCCCAAAAGACGAAGGACCGGATTTTGGAACATTTTTTTCTGGCCGGGTATCACCGCGGACGTGAAGCGATTTGTCGCCTCCTGTGACATCTGCCAGAGGACAATCCCGAAGGGCCGGGTCGCCCGGGTGCCGCTAGGGAGGACGCCGCTCATCGAAACGATATTCAAAAGAGTGGCCATAGACATTGTGGGCCATACCAGCCCCCTTCCAAACATGGCAACCGGTACATCCTGACCTTAATGGACTATGCTACCCGGTACCCAGAGGCCGTAGCGCTGCCGAGCGTGGAAACTGAGAGGGTCGCTGAGGCACTGGTCGAGATGTTTTCTCGGTTTGGAGTCCCTAACGAAGTCCTAAGCGACCGGGGCACCAATTTTACTTCTGACTTGATGAAGGAGGTGGCCCGACTTCTCTCCATACGCCAGCTGCATACCACGCCGTACCACCCCATGGCGAACGGGATGGTCGAAAAATTCAACGGCACCCTGAAATTGATGTTGAAGAGAATGTCGCGCCGAAAAGCCGCGAGACTGGGACCGCTATCTGGCGCCGTTGCTCTTCGCATACAGGGAAGTCCCACAGGCAAGTTCGGGCTTTTCACCCTTCGAGCTTTTGTATGGGCGGCACGTGAGGGGACCCCTGGCCATTTTAAAGGAGCTCTGGACAAATCACCTCGACGAGGAGGCGAAGACTACATACCAGCACGTCTTTGACCTCCGTAATCGACTGGAAGACACGTGCAAGCTAGCGCACGAGGAGCTCGAAAAGGCCGGGGCGCGCTACGCAAAACTGTACAACCGGAAAACCAAAGAGAGGATGTTTGATCCGGGAGACAAGGTCCTGATTTTGCTGCCTACGGACAACAACAAGCTACTGCTTCAGTGGAAGGGGCCCTTCGAGATCAGGGAGAAGAAAGGAGAGGCCGACTACGTTATCGAGACAGCCGGAGGGAGGAAGATTTTTCACGCCAACCTGCCTAAAAAGTACGAAGAGCGGGAAAGCCAGCCAATAGAACGCGTGTGCCACGCGATCTGCGGCGTCACCGAATCCGACAGCGAGGGAGCCATTCCTGTTCCGGCGCTTGAACAGTCGGAGGGCGAGCGAGATGTGAAGCTTTCTAATGATTTCACAGCGGATCAACGGAGACAGCTCCGAAAAGTCATTTCAGAACACTCTCGCATCTTCTCCGACGTCCCGGGCAAGACGGACTGGGCCGGGTGCCAGTTTGAGCTCACTACCCGCACTCCGGTCCACGTAAAACAATACCCACTTCCGTTTGCGACGAGAGAAGCCGTAGAAAGAGAGATGCAGCAGATGGAGCGACTGGGAATAATCGAAAAGTCCCAGTCACCCTACAATTCACCGGTCCTCTGGGTGAAGAAACCTGACGGCACGAACCGGCTTTGCATTGATTTCCGACGCCTGAACGACGTCCTGGTTGCCGATTCGGAGCCAATGCCCAGAGCGGACGCGGTCTTCGCTCCAGCTGGAGAGAAGAAATACTTCTCAGAGGTGGACTTTGCCAAAGGATGTTGGCAAATCCCATTGACTGAAGAGTCCAAGCCCAAAACGGCGTTTTCAACGACATCGGGTCTCTTTCAATTCCGTTTTATGCCGTTGGGCATAAAAACTGCCCCGGCAGTATTTTCAAGATTGATGCAAAGAGTGGTGGAGGGAATTCCCGGAGTGCAGCACTATTATGATGATGTCCTCGTTGCCAGTGCTACGTGGGAGGAGCATCTTTCTTCGCTGAGGCAGCTGTTTGCGAGAATCGAGATGGCCGGCCTGACAGTACGACCAAGCAAATGCGAATTCGGGATGGAAAGCATCGAGTTCCTCGGGCATCGCATTGGCAGAGGTGAGCTGGCACCACTCGGGAAAACGCTCGACAAGATACAGGCGGCGCCAACTCCTGGAACAAAGTGTCAGGTACGCGCTTTCCTTGGCTTGTCGGGGTATTACCGCGACTTCATACCCGACTACGCTAGAATAAGCGAGCCCCTCACCCAGCTGACGAGAAAGGGAGAGAGGAACGTCGTAAGGTGGACGCCGGCCCATCAGAAAGCTTTCGAAGAGCTCAAGCGTCGGGTCTCAAGCCCTCCGTTAATACGGCTGCCAGACTTCTCCAAACAGTTTGTGCTGCGCCCGGATGCCTCTGATACCAGCCTTGGAGCGGTACTAATGCAGCGGCATGACGGAACGCTTCACCCGGTGGCATACGCGAGCAGAAAATTGCTCCCCAGGGAAGCAGCATACAGCACAATCGAGAGGGAGTGCTTAGCGTTAGTTTGGGGAATACAGAAGTTTTCCACCTACCTGTATGGGGTACCGTTTTTAGTTCAGACAGACCGCCAACCACTGAGCTACATCCAGAGAGCCAAACAGCTAAACAGGAGAGTCCTGCGCTGGAGCTTGCTGCTCCAAGAATATCAGTTTACCGTCGAGCATATAAAGGGCAAGGACAATGTCGGTGCTGATTTTCTTAGCAGGCTGTAGATTTGTCGCGCGCTATTAATATTCGCTATTAATTTATTCAAGTATTATGGTGCATGTATACACGCTGACTTGAATTGTGTGTGTGCTAGATCTATATAAGTGGTCTGTTACGCGCTGTATATCTGTGCACAGGCCGGCTCGCGACTTCTGTGGGTTTAGATTATTATCGGATAATATTCCGAAAGTGGGGTGGCCGTGTCACGGAAGTGGCGGAAGCCTGTAAATTACTTTTGTTTGTATAAAACTAATGCGTCCGCATTTCTTTGTATGTGTCTCGGGAAGAGCAAGAATGCATGCACGCTTTTTTTCAGTTATGTAGACAACCCCTCGCATTGCGAAAGCGGAGGCGGCTCAAAGTCGGCTCCGATACTGCCGAAGTCTTGAGCTGACCATTAGAGGGAAAGAAGTTGCGGCCTACGTGACTGCCTTTTTGGTTGTGTTTTACTTTTTTGCGTTTCCAAGGTCACCGAATCGAGAGTCGAAGCCTGGGGCTTCTTTTTAGTTGTGCGTTAATTTTTTCCTCCTCCAAGATGGCGGCCATGCAGATTCAATGCGTAGGTGCCTACGTGCTCTCGTCGCGCTTTTTGGTGTTTTGTTTTTTTCTACGCCGACGCTGTGGCGCCGCGAGTGCTCGCTCGCTAGCGCCCGAGGGCTTTAAAAGGGGGCCGTATGGAAACGAACTTCAGTCTGCTCGTCGGTGGAAACGCTGCCGCCGCGAACTCCCTGGTCTCCGAGCCGCCGCACCGCATCCTCGAAACCGCAAGCTGCCCTGGACGGACGTCGCCTTCGGGGGCCGCACTGACTGCGTTTTTGTGGATGGAATGCAGCCGCGCTTCCCGGTTGACTGTATGTTTGTTCACCTTCTGACTTTTGATCGACTGTATCTAATTGGCCTCTCACTTGTGTTCTGACTTGTGTAGAAATATTCAATGTATAACTTAATTCAGTGTGTTTACTGCTATGTGCTTTCCGCAATTGTTTTGTAGAATGTAAATTATGTGTCTGTAAAAGCTGCCGCATTGTTCAATCGAAACTATAAACGTTGTTTTGTTGTTGTTACCTCTTAAACACGCCTCGGTCTCAGTCACTGCGTTTCCTTACCGGCTACACCGGGCATCAAACGGCCACCCCCTCTTTGTCCGGACTCTGTGATGATGTCGACTAGTCGCCGAACCCGTGACAGACTGTCTCTTGATTCCCTCCGGCCAGTGTCTCGTAACATCCTATGAACAGGTCATTCACACCCCCAACCAAAATTATATTCAGGACATTATCTCTTCCCGCCTACTATGGTCGGCTTCAGGCCATGGCTGTAGGCCCAACAATCCTTCAAGCTCCTGCGAGAAATGCTTACCAACATCGCCAGAGGTCAAGAACATCTCGCCTTGGCCTTATACTTAAAGGGCGCCTTCGACAATACATCCCACAAGGCGACCCTTCCAAGCCATAAATGACCTCAACTGCGACGAATAGTTAATTTATATGCGTGCGTTCCTCACGGGTCGCACGTCCACAGTGGGCATTGGTCAAACCCGTTTCGATGTCAAAAGATATGCCACACAAAACAACGCCTCAGGCTATCGCGTCCACTACAAGCACTTACAAATGTTGGCTTTACCATGTACCCGAATGATATAACTATATGGGCCACAAAGGCCTCCTGGGTTAAAAAGAAGCCATCTTACAATCAGCAGCCTGGATCATCGAGGAATTCGCCTCTCAAAGAAGCCTACTCCGCGCCCTGGAGAAACCAGAGGTCATAAGGGTACATGGCCCGAGATACGTCTCTCCAGGTTCCATCAGCGTCACGATCGAGGGTCAAGCCATCAGGGAAGTTAACCTAATCCGCAATCTTGGTCATTTAGATACAACCTTCGTGACATCCACACCACCAGACTCGTAAAACCGCATCAAACCAAATAGCTCACATGATCAGCCGCAATACCAAATATCGCCAAACAATGCGAGAAGACGCCCGGCGGCTGGTGTAAGCACTGGTACTCAGCCGAGTCACATCAGACTCCAGTTTCACATGCTACCAAAGGGTCAGGAAGAGCAACTTGACTCCATCAGAAGGGCGATATACAATACGGCTTTTACCCTTCGAAAAAACACCTCGACGGAGCGTCCTACCACCCTGGGAATCTTTACGGATCAGAAGCCTTCCGTGCATCTCAAATACTAAGCTAGACCGAAACTAGACGAACTATCATACTCCGAGCAGGCACAGTTGCACTGACTCGTGCACCGGATGCTCAAAACTCAGTAAAACAACACAGAAAATATATCGCTATTACCCCGATATCTAAACATGCTTAAAGACGTTCACACAGGCACACGACGAGCGCCAGTGTCCTACCTTACGGCTTCGCAGAGCCAATTCGCCGAACGTGGAATATTTGGACGCGGCAGCATACCTGCACCGCGACAAGTACGCAGTGGCGGCAGTGGACCACCACTTCTGTACACTGTTCAATGCTTCAGTAAGGGCCGAAACACCAGCCGCCGCGAAGAACACCGCCATTAGGCATTACGAGTCCCAAAGCCAAAGCGCTCATGTAGTAACAAACATAACATGCGCGTCGAAACTTCTTGAGAGGCCGAGTTTGCAAGCACGTCAGCCGCCTCATGGGCACTAAAGCCGTCACCAAGCACCACCTAATAACATTATCCCCAGAGCATGAGGGCCTGGAGGTAAACGAGTGGGCACATGCTCTATCTCAAAGGCATCATCAACAGAGCGGGGCCACACACCGTGGTCGCTTTTACTCATCTACCTTCCAGGTACAACGAACGACGCCCCGAGTTTCAGACTCTTCAAAGGAGAAACTTCCTCCCACCTGACAGGAAATTAGACACCTAGATACCCTCTCTTCGCAGTAGATATTGATGAACAGATTTCGAAGCATCCATTGTGTGCATCTTATGCACCCAACATTATACTCCGTCTCGCGTCCCTGGTGCCAGGCTCGTCCTACATTCTTCCACAACTTGTGGTGATGCGAGGCCAAGCCAACACTCTATAGACGGAGAACACGTCTTTTGAGCGGTTGGAGGCGCTGCTGACCAGCGGTAGTCTGGAGTACAAAAGGGCCCTAATACAACAGGTTCGCAGGACAGCTCAAGCCAGTGGAGCTCTGGAATGAGGACCCTGCCCATAAGCTCACACAACTCCCCTTCTCTTTTTTCTCCTCCCTTCCTTGATGACTCGTCCTGTGCTTAGCGCCCAACACCTATCGTTTTCCAGCAAAAACTACTGAGGCCTGCCACAGAAGACATAACTGGGTGTTTATAATTGTTGACAAAGTAGTTTTCAGTTCGTGAGATCACTAACTCCAGGACGGACGCTCAGCAAAGGAACGCGCCGGTTGAATTATTTCAGCAAGAGCAGTGTGGAGAATATACTACAGCAGGGAGCTAGTCAAGGTGGCCTCCTCTTTCGATTTTTTTTCTGGTTAAGCCTCAAAAGATAGTTTTCTTCCTCATTTTGAAGATGAGAAGAGCCAAATTATGTAGTTCAATAGCTTTTGAAGAAGAGAAGAGCCAAAATTAATAAAAATTAATACTGTTCATTTCATGCATTCTTCCGAACGAAAGGTATGAAAATAGCTTTTGTCTTGTGCCGAAAATGCTGCTAAATGTGCGTGGAAAAGTAGAAGGTGTGAAGGGTCCTAGATACGCAGGTAAAGCTACACTAAGGCGCGCACATCCTTCAAGACATACAATATCTGGCATCAGCTAATTTTGGGAATGTAAATGTCGATGATAAATTCCAATACTGCCCATTTGCTTTTTCTTTACGGCGGGATTTAGAGCACTGGTAGCCGTCAGAAACGCAGCACCGATGTTCTGGTTTCGAAGCTCGTAGTTGCTGCCTCGTAGTCTGCCGGGCAGCTACACTCCTCGTCTTCTTTTACGTCTACGGGTTGGGCCCAACTTCTTTACTACAATCTCCACCCCCTCCCCCTCTCCCATTCAGGAAAGGGGAAGCCATCCTGGCAAGTCAGGGCGACGAAATGATGGCGGGATCATAGTATGGCTTCAAGCGCTCGACGTGAACGATCTCACGGCCACGGCGGCGAAGGTCGCTGGAGTGAGCTAAAGGTTCAACGAGGTAGTTAGCACGGGAAGTCTGTTGAATGAAACGTTGGTCCTGTGATATTTCGCAACCAGCTTGCTGGGCAGGCCCAGTGGTGCCGAAGGGACCCACAGCCAGACGCGATCACCAGGAAGAAAGGTATGGGCGGAGGGACTATTGTCGACGCGGGCTTTCTTGTGGCACTGATCTTCTGTGTCAGGGAACGCGCCAGCTGGCGGCACTCTTCAGCGTGCCGGGCAGCTTCGTAAAACGACGTGTACTCCGAAATATCCGGTCGGTAGGGCAGAATGGTGTCTAGCGGAGGCGAAGGCTCGCGACCTTACAGGAGAAAGAATGGAGAGAATCTGTTTGCTGCTTGTACAGCGGCATTGTAGGTATAGGTAACAAATGGCAGAATCCGGTCCCAAATGGAGTGATCGGAGGCGATGTACGTGTACAGCATATCGCCCAGTGTGCGATTGAAGCGTTGCATGAGCCATTGGTTTGAGGGTGGTAAGCGCTTGTGGTCCGGTGAACTGTGTGACATTCATGGAGGAGCGCTGCAACAACTTCAGATAAGAACGGTTTGCCTCTATGGCTGAGAAGTTCGCGAGGGGCGCCATGCCTCAAAATGAAGTGGCGAAGAAGAAAGGAGGCGACATCAGTTGAGGTGGCAGCCGGAAGTTCTGCAGTTTCCGCGTATCGAGTGAGGTGATAGACGGCCACGATTATCCAGCGATTCTCCGCTGGCGTGTGCGGCAGAACCCCATATAGATCGATGCCAAAACGATCAAATGGTCGGTCTGGGCAAGGGTGAGACTGGAGCGGAGCATGAGGATGTGGGGTAGGAGGCTTGCGATTCTGGCAATCGGTACACGAGCGCACATACCTAACAACGAAGGTGTACACGCCGCGCCAGTAGAAGCGCTGTCGCAACCGTTCATAAGTCTTCAACATACCCGCATGGCCACACTGGAGGTCGTTGTGGTAAGAAGCGCAGACAGCACTGCTGAGGTGGCGAGGTACGACAAGCAGCCACCTACTGCCGTCTGGCATGTAATTGCGTTTGTAGAGGTCGTCGCGAAGAGCGAAGTGCTGTGCCTGACGACAAAGGGCACTCGGGGCCGACGAGGGCGACAAGTTGGTGAGGAGTGCGGTGAGTGACGCCGGCCAGGGGTTTTTGCGTTGTTCTGCAGGCATGTCGTCAACGGACAGTGAAGAGAAGACGGAGCTGGAGGCAGACGGAAACCGGACGTCGGGGGGCACCGGAGAGCGGGATAAAGCGTCGGCATCAATGTGATTACTCCCAGACTGGTAGACGACGCGGATATCATATTCTTGCAGTCGAAGCAACCAGCGGGCGGACGACCGGTGAGGTCTTTCAGTGAAAATAACCAGAAAAGAGGATGGTGGTCAGTAACAACATCGAATGGGCGCCCGTACAAGTACGGCCGAGATTTCTGAAGTGCCCAGACGATGGCGAAACATTCCTTTTCGGTGACGGAAAATTGATCTCGGCCTTGGTTAGAGTCCGACTCGCGTGCGCCACGACGTATTCTTCATCGCCAGATTTGCGTCGGGCCAGAATAGCGCCGAGGCCGGCATAACGGGCGTCGGCGTGAACTTTGGTAGGCGCAGCCGGGTCAAAGTGGCGTAAAATGAGAGGCGAGGTAAGTATGGTGCGCCGTTTTATGAACGCACTATCGCAAGAGGGCGACCAGGCAGATAGGGCGCTGTGACCACCAAGAATTTGCGTCAAAGGGGCAATGATGGTCGCAAAGTTTCTGACGAAGCGCCGGAAGTAAGCACACAAACCAATAAAGCTGCCGAGTTCCTTGATTAAAGTCGGTTTCGGGAACGCAGCGACAGCTCGGAGTTTGGCTGGGTCAGGAAGGATGCCTTCTTTTCACACGGAATGCCCTAAAATGGTTAGTTGGCGGGCGGCGGAACGGCACTTCTTCAGATTGAGCTGCAGACCGGCGTCAGTCAGGCACTTCAAGACCGCCTCAAGGCGAGTGAGGTGGGTAGCGATGTCGGAGGAAAACACCACAATGTCGTACAAGTAGCAAAGACATGTGTGCCACTTCAAACTCCGAACGATAGTGTCCATCATGCGTTCAATGGTGGCGGGAGCGTTGTATAGGCCGAACGGCATGACGTTGAACTCGTAGATCCCATAGTGAGTGACGTAAGCTCTCCTGGCCCGATCACCCTCCGCCATGGAGACTTGCCAGTAGCCAGACCGTAGATCGAGAGAGGAGAAGAATTCGGCGCCATGCTGACAGTCAAGCGCGTCATCTATGCGTGGCAGGGGGTAGACGTCCTTGCGTGTGATTGCATTCAAACGTTGTTAATCGACACAGAACCGAAAAGATGCGTCTTTTTTTAAAGTAAGACGACCGGCGAAGCCCAGGGGCTGTTGGAAGGCTGAATCACGCCTCTTCGGAGCATGTCATCGACTCGCTCATCAATAATGCGGCGCTTTGAGACGGATACATGGTAGGGATGTTGGTGTAATGGCGCATGCTCATCAGTGAAGATGCGATGAGCCACTGTTGAGGTTCGACCCAACGATGGTTGCTGGGCGTCAAAATAAGTGCATAATCTATGCTGGAAGTCGAGGAGCTGGGCGCTTTGATTAGGAAAGAGGCCGTTGTGAACGGCGGCGGTGAAGGCAGCCGGTAGTGATGAGGCGGGCTGACGGCATTGAGGCTGTCGGGGGGGGGGGGGAGGGGGGGGCGAGGTTGTCGGGAGGGAGAAGCGGGGCGGGAGCTGGTGCTGCCGGTGGCAGTCATCGAGGTGTGGAGCCGATGGTTGCGGAGCGCCAGGGTGGACAGTGAACATCGAAACCTGCGACCTCCACCAAGTGTACGGCAGGATTTAAAGCACGTGCCACAGGTATCCGTCAGAAACGCAGCACCGATGTTCTGGTTTCGAGACTCGTAGTTGTTGCCTCGTAGTCTGCCGGGTGGCTACACTCCTCGTTTTCTTTTACGTCTACGGGTTCGGCACAACTTCACTACAGTTCAAACTAATTACCGATGTTATCTCGGAAACATATGACCATTATTAGACTCCTGCCATTTCCTCGTTACCCTGAGAGCTTATGACGGAATTTGGCATTCATTTCATTTCATTCATTTTATTTGTGGGCCGCCGCGCTGGCTCAGTGGCTATGGTGCTCGGCTGCTGTCTCGAAAGACGCGGGTTCGATCCCGGCCGCGGCGGTTAAATTTCTTTGCAGGAGAAATTTGAGGCCCGTGTACTGTGCGATGTCAGTGCACGTTAAAAACCCCAGGTGGTCGAAATTTCCGGAGCCCTCCACTACGGCGTCTATCATAGCCTTAGTCGCTTTGGGACCTTAAACCCCATAAACCATAACCTAATTTTTTTGTTCTTCACAACATGACGTACACATTGGGAAAAGGGCCAAGAAAAAAAGCCGTCCCTTTACGGCTTGTAAAAATTATTGGTCCCCCTGGCATTGACGGCAACGAAGCAACACAGTCCAGAAACAAAGGTACAGATATATACAGAAAGAAACAAAATTATAACTTGACATTTTTATTAATGTACGGCGACAAGCTCATGTCATGGTCGGGGAATAAAGACAGTTGTAATGAAACAGTGGAGAAATATCTCTACAAGGTGTTTTGTTTATGTAATGCGTGGTGTGTATTAGGGACATGCAAATTAATAAAACAACGCCTTGAGGTTCCGGAAATTTAGTTTTAAAATATCAGTTTCTGCTTTAATATGTTTATTTAGTAATCGAGGCATGTTATTCCTAAGACTGTGAAACCCATAGTTCGTGCGGCATTTTAACACTTTTCAACGGTCTCTTGTCCTCGTATTCTCGTATTATAGGCCGCGTTGCCTATTTATTCTAAGTTCGACATGTCCAAAAACAGCCTTTGACTTTCCTTGACGCGGAGTTTATATTCGCGTAGCAGTTGATAATGATACCTTTTAGTTATTGTAATGACCTTAAGATTTCTGAAGATAAGTTTACTTAAGTGAAACATAGCCAAATTATTAATGATCCGTAAAATCTTTTTTGTTAAAAGACTACTGAGGTTTTTCTCTCCATAATGCTAATCCAGTGCGTGTTCCACAAAGAAGCATTAGCCGTGCAGTTTTGCCACAATTTCACAAAGCACTGTACGCATTAAAACGTTTTAAAATGACTACTGCGGCACTTGTTTCATGCAGACGGTCCACGTACGCGAGCTCCAGCTCTATGCATCTTTTAGCGTGCATTACCGGGCGAAATAGAAAAAATGGCTGAGGATTAGCTTAGGTTAAGCCTAGTCAGATGCGAAGCTAGTCATATGCGAAGCGACCAAGGAGGCGTCCTCGTTGGTCGCGACGCCTCGCGCGACTGCGCTAGCTGGGGCCCCGTTTCTACTGTGTCGTTACGACACGCATCACGTGGCCCTCCTTGGTCGCGACGCCTCGCGCGACGGCGCGAGCTGGGCCCCCGTTTCTCATCTGCTGTGACGTCACGCACCACGTGGTCATCCTTGGTCACGACGCCTCGCGCGACGGCGCGAGTTGGGCCCCCGTTTTCCATCTGCTGTGACGTCACGCACCACGTGGTATGACATGGACGTCACGAAAGGTCAATGGTAACGACAGGAGCTGGGTTGGGCTATTTTAGTATGCTTCGCATAAAAACAGTTTAGCGCCATATAGGGCTCAATTAGCTCCTGTGTACGCTCGTCTGAAAGTTGATCTCAGTATATTCACGGTATACATGCAATTAGAAATACAATTTGTCTAAGCACTGATGCACGACCACTGTTTCTGCACCTGTTTCATACAGGCAACACGTTTTGACACTGAATGATAAACAATGAAAACTGACATTATGTTTACAGCCAGAGCTGAGAGCCAATACCGGCGATTTATGCGCTTAGCATCAGTATCGAATAAAGGTCAGCTAAATAAAAACTAAAAACTATAAAGAAAACGCACGCGAGCATTGTTACTTCGCCTCTTGTTCCTGCGTTTTCCTTAGGCCAGCAGGAGACGACAGCACTCAACGGGAAGCAAGATTATTGCAGCGCTAACCTCGTGACCTGCACAAGGACCACCTTCCGCGGATTACCAGGATGGGAAGCTGCCAAACTGGTTCAATTCTATTATCATTGGGCTGGGCGCTGTCCAAAATTGCTGGTTAAGGAATGATTCCTGCTTCACGTGATATTACTTGCCGTTCCTCAGCATAAGCCTGCGAGTCAAACGCACCTCCAAGGCTACACGTTTATGCCTGAGTGTGTGGTCAGGAAATAGTGTGCTTGCTCCCATCTTCATCCTTGATCGTGGCTCGAAAGCGGAAGTGGACTTCTTTCAAGAAGTACTTCTTTGGGTCGTAGAACTCAATCGTGTTGATTGTGATGGTTGCCTTTGAGGGTTCTTCAATAGTCATTCGCACTGCGATTCGGAGACGAGAGAAGACGGGATAAGGCTACTGAAGGAAGCTGCAAACTTTCGCGCACTATTTTTTCTGGGAATAAAATCTCTTCGCACGGGCGGTAAAAAAATGCATCCCAACTGCTCAAGTCGACAGGTACGCATGAAGGATGTGAAGGTCAACTTACATCGTGCGGTTGCAGTATTAGCCCGCCTGGTCTGGTCTCAGCAGCCGTATGCAGCAGCGACTGAGTGCACAAGCTGTGCAAGTGCAACAACACAAGTGGCTGCTAACGCCAATAGCGAATTGGTGTTACCTCGAATTAGAGAGATTTGGGGCCGCAGAAGATTTACGGAAGCATTGGAAATATGCCGCCCAAGAAACGGCGAACCGAATCTTTAATAGAAGCCCTGCTCACAGCTTGCTTATCGGAGAGCACTTCTAGTACCGCTACAACTTATTCGCTTCCATCCAAAGAGGCTGGCGCCAAAAGACACCATATTTCCGGCTGTGTGCACCACAGCACTGTCCACTACCACCACCGGACTAAATTTTATCAAAGCAGAAATTTAAAAGCGTTGTGTCCATAAATGAGGTCTCACTGCCAGGAATTCTGGACAAGCGCCTCTAGTTTCTTTGGCGGTCAACAGCCACGTGGCGGACGGCTTTGAACATTTAAAATTAGTGCGCCAATGCACCAGACTTAAGAATGACATTTTTGGCTGGCATTGCAGCGCTATTAGCCGCTATGCGCAATTAGTGGCTTGCTGCAGTCCCAAATCCCTGGTAATGACGAATTTCTCGTAAAACGTAATTATCCCCGCCAAGAAGTGGAGAATATAGAGGCTCACTGCCAGGGAGGCACTCTAATATGGAATGCACACAAACACTGCCAGTGCGCACTTACAGAATTTGTCGAATGTCGCGTTCAATTTCAAAAGCGCTTGATAGTTGGCTTTCACTGTCATATTGTAGACCCAAGGTAGCAGCACCAAACTTTCTAGATTGATGGCAGACTGTGACGTGCCCGTTCCGCACTTGTTTTCTGAATAGCAAGTTAGGTCTTTCCACGCTGATATATCTGCGTGAACACATGACATTGTCTACACTTTAATCCGACCTACTACCCCGTGCACTTACCGTAATGTCATCGCGTGAGCGTGAAAACCTCACGACAATCTTACACACTAATGACTACTATTAAATGTTAGATCCCATAGCAACCGGCAACAGTTTTTTTACACTTTATTTTATAACGAATAATCCTTGTCTCTACGTGTGGTCCTCCGGCGCCCCACAGGACCCTGCGCTCAAAAGAATTCGCTAATTTACATAAATTTATTTCAATACCTCTCAATATTGGCTTATATAACCGGCTCCTCGGTTTTCTCGCTGTTCAGTGACCACGGCGCACATTTTTTGATACAGCCGCAGCCGAGTTATTCAGTCATCTCCTCACGCAGCTCCGTCCAATGAACCATTCTCTTGGATGCCTTTTTCGCTATTTTTTTCACTGCTGGACTGCCGTCGCCAATACGTCACATCTTATGGAAGTTCCGAAAGATGTGCTTGTCACTCACGCCCGATAGGAGGCGCCGAAGCAGCCGAAGCACTCCCCAAGGAGCGAGCACCGGGATGGCCACCGAAGCCGCTCCGACAGACGACGACCTGCTGAGCAGCCGCCATCTTCAAAAGCTTCAGCCTGAACACAGCCTTCTCCCGGACCCTACTCGAACCCGGAACAAAAGGCTCGACTCGATGATGACCCCGCTAAAGGCGTTAGCGCAGCTTATCCTCAAGCATCCCCGAATGCTAATGGCTCGTTGCAACACTACGGGCGAGTAGCAGGTCTGCGTATTCAACTGGGACGGTGCTATGAACCTTCAAAACTTTTTCTTTGCACTTGATGGGGTTCCTCGTAGGTACTACGAGAACCACGAAATCTTCCTGAGGAGATGAGACACATTTAAGAATGAGCTCCTGAGGACTCAATCTGAGGCCGAGGACTCAGGTTGAGGCATGAGACTCGGACATTCTGAGGACTGGCGCTGGGGAGCCTGTTCTTCAAGAAAAGCGCTAGCTGTAACAATAAGATCCGGACGAAGGAGTGGGGGCATACGTCGAAGGAATGGGGCGCCCGTTTCATCGGGCAAATCCCGAAATAACATAGGCAAAGAAGCAGGGCAATTGCGTAGCCAGAAATATTTCTTGGGGGGTATACGCCGGCGGTTAGAAAAGGAAAGAGCCGGCGCAAACAATATGTTGGTCATTTTTCTTCTTTAATAAAGCCGAAGGGATAGTTGTTCGGATAAATGCAATATTTACATCAAAATACGAGTGCATACCGGACTCTGAGGACTTGATCCGGAAACGACATTTATTGCGGCAAAAAAAAAACACTTGTGTAAAAATATCGGCTATTTCCACTACTTTTCACATAATATTGTCACGGACGCCGGTAGAGCGTTCTATCGCTGGCAGAACAGTACCTGGTGAGCACATTGGGCAGAGCGCACCCTTACAAAAATGGATATCAACTTTCTTCAGAATGTGTATTAACACTCTATTGACTCTAGTAACCTTGTATTAACTTTTACATTCTGTCAACAATTGTTCATACAACGTTGGTAGAAGTAACTTCTTTGTATGTACTCCTGTCACTAGAAAGTTACTAGAAAATAATTTTTACATTCTATGCACCTTTGTTAATACAATGTTGGTAGACTATTACTTCTTTGTCTTTACTGCGGTCAATAGAAAGCTACTAGAAAATCTGGGTACAGTTTGACACATCGAGAGAAATAAATGAACAAACTGCATTGTGTTCGAGGTGATTAACACTATGTAGTTCGCATAATCGTGACGACATCTTGCCTAATTGCATGGTGGAATCTGTTGCAGCTAGTCAACAATTTCACTATATCGAAAAGCGACCAACATTATTCGCAAGAAATGCGTTTGGAATCAAATCAGGATATGGGAAAACGTTTTAAAACAGAAGATATATTCCATTTTAATACTTTATGTACTTTACGGACTGCTATGAGCAGAAATACTCTAGAAACATTTTAAAACATTTTTGCTCATGCGAATAGTTGCCTCAAATCATGTACAGTGGGCGAACACTTCAAAGCTATTAAAACGACCTTGAACACGCAACAAACATTACAGCCACATTCTCTTAGCCGAGCATATTCTATTAACATTCGTTGACAGGAAGTTCATACAACTTCCTTACTGCTTTCAATGTACTGCTGTCAGTAGAAACATACTAGACACCGACAGAACGTTTTATCATGGGAATAAATGCCTAAATTAATTAAGTACTCTAGCCTAACATGTCAAAGCAACTAAAGCAACCTTGAACACGAAACAAACATTTGCAGTCACATTTTCTTAGCCGGGCATATTTTATCAACATTTCTTGATAGAAAGTTCATACAATTTTATTACTGCTTATATGCTGTCAATAGAAATATACTACAAACCGAGAAAGCATTTTGGTGATGCGAATAAAAGCCTTAAGTAATCAAGTACTGTAGCCGACAACTTCAAAGCGGCAACTAAACTAACCTTGAAGACGAAACAAAAATTTGCAATCACATTCTCATAGCCGAGCACACTGTGGTTTTTTAGAAATTTCAGTTCAATTTTCTCAATACTAGCCTTACTGCTTTTGAATTCTCGAGTGCGGGAAAAAGGGCAAAGTTCATAACAGAACATTCATCCCGAAATTCAGAAATGCGCCCTGAATCGAAGATATTTAGTGACACTTTTAGAGCGCAGCTCTTCGGCGTCCGTTCCTGTGTTTCGCGTCGTCGTCGGCGTCGGCCTCGTAACCAGCTCCGCCCCCCCTTCCATCCCCCCAGCGCTATCGGCGTCAGCGGCATCAGTCAGTCGCTGCTATCTCTTCCCTCCTCGCTTTATCGTGTTGTCCGCTTGCTGCGCGCGCTTCTGCCCCCATCATTTGCCGCTGGGTGTACACGCCGCCCCCCTCCCCCCTCTTCCTGCGAGTCTCCGGTTGTCAAAGCGCCGGCTCGAACTTAATTCCTTTCTTCGCTCCTCCTCCAATGCAATCCCTGTGCGGTGGCAATCAGAGAGCCAGATCGGTGGCGCCGGATCTGTGTATGTGCACCGCCCGAGCCGAAATTGCGAATACGTGTGAAAAATTAAAAAAAAATTCTGTGATAGCGCATACATGTGTTGCTCGATTTCTTTGCCTCAATCTATCGAAAAGGTGAAACAGCTTATTTGCTGCGCTCAAATTTCGCATTAGGAAGTAACGTAATCGTCGGTAATTTTTTCATTGTATGAAGTACTGTACGAAAAAAGTTACCAGCAAGCGAAATAATTTTGGTACAAAGTGAATGAATTCATAGAATACTCAAGTATTATTGCCTCGCACTTCAATGAAGTTAAAAACTTTCTAAGCAAAAATAGGAGTTAGTGACATATTGAGTTACATAAGCGCAATGATGACTTCGTTACAGCGAATAAGTTTCAGTGATGGCTTCTTCCACACGAAAACAATGCTTTGTGCTTCGTATTCGGCCTTAAATTCTGTACTCAGGCAGTCATTCATCAGATTTAACATTTCAGAACTAACAAAGAGTTTCAGCAGAGCTGTACAACCACTCTGCCAATTCGATAACATGATGGTGTTGCTCTTGTTGCAATTCTTGATAGGTCATATTTTAACGTGCAGTCGAACAGTAATGTACCGTACGACGGTGCTAAAACACACTAGTGGTAAGAGCGTTTCGCTCTGAGGTTTCAGAGGGATTATTGTTGCGAGCTAGAAAAAAAAATTCAAGTTTAGCATTGCACCGATGTGTTTCCACACTCATTGAATGACACGTTCTCGCTAGCTCAAAAGGCGCCCAAATTATATCGCCAGCTTCAGGAGAACTCCTTCCTGAACCTCCACCGCAAGCACACTTTCTTCCCCTCACAATAACCTGCACACTGCCCGCCATGCAAAAGTGCCCGGTACACTTTATGCCACTCCACGTGGGAGCGCCGAATTTAAACCCTCTCACTACCCTCCTCCTCGAGCGACCAGCAATGGCTGATCGCACGGGACTGAAAAACCCGCGCGAAAAGGGCCGTCCCGCTTCGCGCTCTGAGTAAATTCTGTGTAACGTGTGCAGGCTTACAGCTTCGAGAACTCAAGCTGCTTTGTTCCTCAGCGACTCTACATGCGAAATTTCGCGCAAGGCAATATTAATTTTTATTCATGTTCGGCGGCTGATACTATAAGAGAACTATAGAGAAACAAAACAGGTAACAGCGGCCAGCTGTACTCAACTCCGGTAACAAGGGCTTTGCATGAGGAAGGTGCACGGCAATTGGAGCACTTTAAGCCCTCATTCTTGACTTGTTACATTTTTCACTAGTACTGAGCCACAGAGGAGCTTCCAGTATGGAAAAAGCTAGGGTGAGAGCAGCCCCCGCTTTGAGCACCGCTAAAAGCACCGGCGCAGTGCCTCTTCCGCATCTTAACTTGCATCTCCTTCAACGCAAACACGGTACGATGCTGTGGCGAGGGAAAACGTGGCGATAGCTGTATTTTCTATCTTCCCGTAATGCAATGACTAAGAAACCCTGGAATAAAGTGTTGGGTTTTAACGTAGTCATACCGAGCAGACGCGCGAAAACGTGTTCATTCTTCGCCTTTTCTTTCTGGCATCAGCGGACGTGAGGCCGAGCAGAGGACCGCGAAAGGCAGAGGCAAAAATCAATCACGGTAGCACACAAAAATACTACGGTAGCGCGACTGTCGGCGCGGCTCGCTCGAGCAAAGAGCGTGCAAGGTGTCCAGTGGCGTGATATAAACACACACAAAACAGAGGCGATGCTGCAGCGCGGCCTTGAAAGTTTCGCATGTCACGCTAGAGCGGCGTGCAAACGCTCGCATCCCCAAGGCACACAGACGTACTTACACTAAATGGCATGAGCCAAGCCGTGTACACTAAGCGACACAATATGAGAAAATCAAAACCGAAACCATTAGCGTTCGCCAACATCATCATCATTCCTGATTCTGCGACGCAGTTACCAACGTTTTTAGATCCTTTTCAGTTTGAAAGCTGCGGTGCGCGGATTGTCGCCTTTCCGTTTCCTGCCGCGCGGTGGCGCTCGCCACGCTGTTTGCCCGACCAGCGTGGCCCTTCGCGTCTACGCCATCGTCGCCGCCGCCTGATTTGGAGCAGCCAGCAGATATCAGCACGGAAGATATCAGCTCGCCTGTGCCAGTTGTTGGCAGTGACGCTTATCTTACAGTATACAAAAGCTTCAAGCAAGGGTGCTTAAAGCATCCCACCAAAAAGATGCTAGAGTTTACCAACATTGTAAACAAAGCAATCTCGATTTCTTTGAAAGGTCCCGTTTTTGGGGACGTTTTTTGAGAGGTGTAGACGAGCTGGAACTGCAAAACGTTGCTCGGCTTGGATGTGCAGAGCATATGGCCACTTTTACATGCCAAGTGCTGCATTTTGTCATAGTGACACGCATGCACTTCTATGCGAGAGACGTGAACCGTCGGCTGGAGAACAGAGAAAAGGTTATCATTGCAAATAAAAAAGCTCGCCTTCTGTAGCCATTCCCTCCGTGCTTGATGTCGTGTTCGTCGACCAAGCGACGCTAGGCCGCTCCATTAACACTTCCGACTTAGTGTGTCTGCATTTAATGCTTGTCTGTGTTCAACGAAATGAACATTCTAAAAATGAAAGTGCAGGACGCTGCTTTCGTCTGTGCGATCATTGCAAATAAAAAGCTCTTCTATAGGTTCTGCATCCAGCTCAGTGTGTCTGCATTTATACTTGTGTTCACTGAAATTGGCATTTTAAAGAATGTGCCAAATGCTGCTCCTTTGTGCGGTGCTTCGTTGATAATATAGCGCGGAATTTCGTGATTGATCTAGAAGCGGAACATCGCTAGTTTTAACCTTTCATTAATGTTTCGTGCATTCTCCCGAAGAAATATTGATAGCTTTACTCCAACACACGCATATCATCAGCGCTAAACATCGCAAACGCGATGCGATAAAGCGCAGTGCAAACGATTGTTTTTTTGCGAACTGGCATCAGTCTGCTCTTTATCTCAGCCCTACTAGCCAGGCAAAACATTTCTTTAACCATGAGACTTAAGTTTCAATGTGACAGCTCTAAAAGTACAGCAAATTTGAGTTCGACGTGTTCGTTCCCAATGTTATCGCGGATGACAACGGGCTGTCACAGCAACTGGCAAGCGCAAGCGCTCCGGCGGTTCCGGGCCGACACCGACAGCAGCGCCGCGTGGTGAGTGGAAGCGGACGGGGCCCGCTTTCTCGGGCGCGGCCCGGGGGAGCTTGCAAACTGAAAGGGATCTAAAAACGTTGGCAGTTACGGGGAGCTCGATTATAGTCTTAGAACTAAATAGTAAGTGCTGCCATGTAGTGGCTCCGGCTTCCCGCATGAGCCCAGCTCCGTCGCCTGTAGCTGCCCGCCTCTGCAAGCTTTCGTTCGCAGCGCCGCCAGAAGCAGATGGTTGTGAATAGTCATTTTTTCGCCTAAATTATTATCAATTTAATGACTTTGTAATTGAAACAAAATCTTTTGACATTTAATGCACAACTATCTGACAAAAAGAGCTTTTTAAATGCTTTTTTTTAAGTGTGTAACAATAGGCGAACTTAGCGCCCCCTTTCCGTTCGCTGGCGGCGGATTGCGCGTCCCATGTAGCCCGCGCGCTACACTACCTTTTTGAGTACGCTGAAACGACTCTTTGTTGACGGTGTGCGACGGTTGTGAAGTTGTGAGTGCCTTTCTTCGGTTTGTTTGTGTTGAATGTGCCGCCTCGTTAGTGTTGTGGTAGTGTGACTGAACTCGGAAGGTGCAGCGCCTCCTCTATTTTTTTGATGCCCGGCAGAAAGGCTGCGCCTGACGCCGCTAGCCCTCTCCTATCGCCCTCACCCATTCGCCTGCTTTCGCCGCTCGTGGCGCTGGCAGCTGACAGTACTCGGCGACTCGGCTGCCGTCCCACCGCACCAAGGCTTCGCGTTCGCGCTTTGTTTACGGCGACAGCTGAACGCCTGCTTTTACACCTTGGTTCTCCCGATGATCAGCTTTCATCATTGAAACCAATAAGGTTTCTGACCCGCAAACATTTGTACCCCACAAATATAGAAAAAATGAGCGTCAGACATGCCGTACAGATCATTTCGCCCCCTGTCACAGCTGCACTGCAGTACATGAAGGATCAGGCAGACCACACTTGCGACATTAACAGTTGGCCCAACTGTGTAATTTATGGTTGCGATGCACAAGAGGTTTGTTCTAATGGATGTTAGTAACACGCAGCAGCATATCCATAAGAATTATCCTGACACTCGGCACTTCACTGATCCAAATGACTCTAGGTTGGAATGGCTGGAGAAAACCTTCCTGGACTATCTGAAAAGGCTAAAGGATGAAAGTCACCCTGATAGCTTCTTGAGCAAAGAGACTTACAACGCACTGGTGCTTACCACAACCTCAAATGTCATGTGCATCAGGTTCCTGCTCTACGAAAAAAAATTCATCTTTGTGCTAACACGAAAATTCTCTAGTGACCCAATTGAGGCACTATTTGGATTTCTTCGGAGAACAGCAGGGTGCAACGATGCTATGGACGTAAGAAGTGCGCTATCTGGCCTTGAAAAAAATATTGAAGACCGGCATCGTTTCTTCATCATTGCAAAACAATGTAAATGCTTCAACATCATTCTGTGCTGCCACAGCAATTTCAAGCCCCAGCACCCTGAACGCTAACCACCCAGACAAGAAATTTTTTCCACTGGCAGCAGAAAATAGGCTGCGAGAGGTGTGTGTTAGGCAGACTCAATGGCTTCCCAATCCAGAGATTGCCAACTTAGCTCTGATAGGAGGATATTTGGCCAGTGTTGTGGCAGAGAATCTGTGCTGCGAAGGCTGCAATGAAATTGTTGAGAAGCCTAAAGGAAATGCTCCTGTGGATGGCATCATTGCTTACCAAGACAGGGGAGGACTGAAGTACCCGACCAAAGAGCTAGTTTCTGTTTTGATAAGCCTCAAGAGGTTTGTGGACATTGTGCTTGATTACAGGAAATCAATTGAAAAACCACTGAAAACTAGTGTGGAGCGTGCTGTCAACATTCTGATGGACCTTCCAATCTTGGAATGCAAGAACGAAGACATGGCTCACAGGAAACAGTTTTTACTGCTTTTATGCCGCAAGTTTATTCAGCCGCTGCTGAGCAATCACGCCGTGAACATCACAGACAAGAACTCTGTGGCAAAAATGTACGCGAAAAAGCCATTGTCGCGTAAGGTGCTCAAACTGTAAGGAGTGGACGTTGTGTTGCTTTTGTCATTTCTAATGTTTTGTGATTTTGTCAACTGTGCCGAAAATATAATCGCCCTGCCTTGTATTTGTGTCGTCATCATTTGTCATTCATGAAGCTGAGAAACATAAAAGCATTCATTGCTCAGGATAAAGTGGCATATATTAAACGAAAGCGCGTTGCATAGCTTTTTGTGAAAACAACGGCAGAGCTAGTGAATGAGCCAGTTTAAACCCAGTCGTAAAATCCGCCTGCTTGCGACATATAAGAGTAATGCAATGTTTTTGTATTCGATAAACCAAAACGTAGCGTGGGAATGCAGACGATTCAGTAACCTGCACAGCAAGCGTGCAGCGCGGGTGCTGGGCCGGTCATCCAGGGGTTGGCCGGCGATAGTGTCAGCTGGTGGCGCCCCACTGCGGCAACGGTGCGAAGCGCGGCGTCCCGCGAGCTCTCATTGTTCGGCGCACGATCTGACCGGCATCTAAACAGAGGAGGCGCTGGAAGGTGACAGTTGGCTCCAGTGCTGCGGAAGACGTTCTTATGCGCATGCATTTCTCAAAAACTGCTCTGACGTACTGCACCCAACCACGCCAAGAGCGGCCGGCGCCCGATGCCCGATAGAAGAAACGGCTTGCCGCGAACGTTGACGAATGTAAGTACAGAACTGGAAAGTGACTTCTGCGATATGTCGGGGGGATTCTTGAGGGCTGCGAATGCATTTGGGTTGGTCTTCCCGTGTTGTTCGCAGTGAGATGCAAAATGCGAGCACCACGCGATCGTTTGCAGAGAGAAGGTGTTCTGACACGCTCGCTTGCCAACTATGCAACTTTTAACCCGCCGCCTTGCGCTCTTAGCGTCAGCTACTCGGCGGAGAAGTTATGTGATAGAATTTGGTTGCACACTGAGAACCACGACCGGCTTTATCGGTCGTGCTGAGAACTATGGGGTGCTGCTTGATTCGTTATTCCGACTGAACAGGAGCAGTGCGTGAAAAGGAGACCATAAGAACGAAAAGTGCTTGTATCGGCGTGCGTCTTTTGATTCTGCTGTCTGAGTGTTTACTGGATATGGAGCATTGCCCGTTCCACATCTCATTCACGTCAAGTGCTGTGGTTCTTAATACCTGTGGTCCACGTAACGACGATTAAAAATAGCAGAACCATTCCTTTGCAGTGCAGCTGAGGTAATCGCACAGTGGAAAGTTTATAGTCATTTTATTTGAATTACATTCAGTACATTCATGTCACTCCCATATTTTCAGCCCGAAGTGATAAATTATAACGTGATTCGCGAATAATAGCTCTAAGAAAAGTATCACTAGCTTTGTAAACCATTTTTATGCAAACTATAGGAGGCGTAGGCAAATTAATTGTTAGCCTCCACTCCTGAACACATTGCACTGAACAGCTGGAGGTTGCAATGGGATGTGGCTTCTGTGATGATGTTTATTTATTTATTTATTTATTTCATAATACTGCATGTTCTTGCATGTTTATGAAAGCATGGCTCTAATACAGCCTTTCTTCAAATGTGCCAGCAGTAAAGCTCTGTACGGCTGCTCCACCGGTATCATCACGCTACTTTTGCACCAGCTTTCATCTGTCATCGAGCCAGTGCTACCTCAACCGGAGGCAAATGACATCAAGACCTGCTGGTGCAGCCTGTCAGCCATGGGCACTGGATATCAAGCATGTGCCACTTGTAAAAGGATAGGTACACGAGTGGGTATTTTTTCCTTGTCTTTTTTAGCCTGACAAGAGTCTTCTGGTCCAGGCTCCCCCTTTCTTTCATTTTTTTTCATCTTTTAAAAGAGGACCAAGAGAAAGGGAAAAGATATTGCGGGCGTCATGAAAGCACTCCCCCAGTCAAGCGCATGGTGTAATAGTGTGAAATGCTTTTTTATAGTTTTTCCCTCATGCCTCTCGTGCTTGGGAATCTTGATCATAGTATAGACCAAATTAAAACAATTATCTGCTTCATGACCTTTATACAGTAATCTAAAAACAGCAAATAAATTTTATAGGTTTACTTCAGCAGTACCTACCTCTTACAAGGTATGGCATGTTTGAAGTGAATCAGTGGTGTGGTAACTGTATGCCAGGCATAGGCTAACAGGCATAATTGCATAATTGAATATTAGCGTTCAAGTGGAGCACTCTGCTTTAGAAGCATAGGTGTTGCTAGCATCAATAATAGATAACTTACCAGATTATACTTGCATTACATGAAACCCTGTAAAGCTTATATTGAAGCTGTACAGAAGAAAGGTGCTTATTCGATATGTCATGAGCATTGCTGAGGTTTTCTTTCACACTCCTTTTGTCACACCCGACTGCACTGTACAGTTGAAATGCATTTGGAATTGAGTATTGGTGCATTGTTATTTTTATTCATGCCGAAGTTCAGTTACTGGTTCCATTACACTAGCTGAGCTTAAGTCAACAAATATTGCTGTGACCTTAACATGACCCCTTGCTGTACTTGAAACAATGCGTTTGAAGTTGCCTCTCTCCCGTGCCATCAAGGTTTGTAATAAGCTGTGTAAACAACTTAATTTACTTTCTCAAGGTATTTATTGCTGCAATTAGTAACAGGTAATTTCCTAAAGAACAACCTAAGTACTCCTTTGGAACACTTGTTTGCTTGTTTCCCCTTAAACAGATATGAGCAGGCCTCAGCACTGGAGGGATGTGCTGTGGGACAAATAAAAAACTACCAGTCCAGCTGCTCCCTTAGGGGCACGTTGCTGAGGCTTTTATCGCTTGTAGTTCTATGCATCTTTACTTACAAGTGTTGTATCTGACGCAGTGTGTGCCTTAATATTTTGATTCATTTGCTTTAGAGTGTGCCACTCTTGCCCTGAGAACTTGCTTACCTCTGTACTCTTTGTTCATACATTTTCCCCTCACACCTGGCATAGCTCCAAATGATGCTACATTATCTACAAGCTGGTAAATAAAATGAACAGCAAGTAAAGTTAAGTTACTCCCTCCTAGCCGCTCTAAGGGAAAGAAACATATGCGTTATATTGCAATGTGTTTGTGCGATCACTTTTGAAAACAAAAGCTGCCTGAATTTTTGTACTGACAAATCAGAAACACAAAAAAATTTTCATATTTGATGGCCTGCATCTTATCTTCACATGACAGGAATCGCTAAATATCTTTGTGGTAGCCTAATTAGGCGTACCACGTTAATGTCAGTTCCTGTGAATATCATTCAGTCTTTGAATGGAGGGGGGGGGGGGCAGAATTGAACAGAAAAGCATGTTATAGCTTTTTCTTGTTCAGGGAAGCATTGCATTTAGCTCTAGTCTTGTGACTGCTGCTTATGCTATTACTCACCAGCCTTATCAAACTCACTCGGAGTGCTGAATTTTAGTGCACATTTAACTGATTATTGCTTCTCTGTGTTTGATTCTATTAGAAGTTACTATAACTGTGTGCGTTGAATGTTTTCTTTTGCAGTTCTCTTGCTGCTGCATTCCGCCATGGAGGAGGCTACCTGTTAATTGGTGCACACGTCTCATCACTAAGACGCTACCTCTTCCGCTGGTGATGCAGACAAGTAACGACAGGGTTAATTGGAGAGACCTGAGAGAGGCCTTTTGCCCTGCAGTGGGCGTAGTCGGGATGATGATGATGATGAACAAGCAGGCTGCCTGACATTGAGGACTAGTGTCAGGATAGTGCACCAACAAAGTTGCTTAAGAATTTCTGTGCTGCTGCATGTTTATTAAAATCAGCTCATAGCTTGATATCTACATCCAAGTGGACATTTATCATATGTTTGGCATCCTGTGTGACTTTTAATTGACTAGTGTTTGCAGCCTTTAATGTTGGTCTTAAGACAGCGTAAGCATTGTTTCACTGTGTGGGATTTTTTAGCTGTTTTGGAGAGGTGTGTGTGTATGCATGCACCGTTTTTTTTCCACGGGTTTGTTATGTGGCTCATGGAACCGTCATGTTACAGAAGGAATGTTTTCATTTCTCATGTTGTACAGGAAAGTGAGCAGTATTTATATGCACCAAGCGTTTCAGGGAAGAATAAATAGTTTTCAAAAATATGGCTTTTGCTGCATAGTATTGCCAGTGTTAGCAGACACCAGAAAGCTGGTGAGGTGTATTTAGTAAGCTGGTTAACTAATTTCTGATAATTAACTTTTTAACTAACACAGGTTTGCAACTGGTTGCAGTTAGAGACTTTTAGCCGGTCGTGAGAAGTAGCCATATCAGTTTTTAGAATGTACAAAACATTGCTTTCGCCGCTGTGGCTCGACAAAATTTGGCTGCATCGTGCGAAAATACATGCGCTTTTGAAAGCACACAGGGAGAGCAACCCCTCCAGTTCATGTAACTGCTACAAGTCTCTAATTGCAACTAGACGCCTAACTCTGATAGTTAAAAAGTTCATTAAAAAAATTAGTTAACCAGCTTACTAGGTAAGACGATTCACCAGTTTTCTGGTGCCTGCCAACACTGGTAATACTATGCTGAAAAAGCTATATATTCATCTCAAAATACCTGTTTTTTGAAAATTACTTAGTCTTCCCTGAAACACCTCGTATATATGTAAGAAAAACCTAACGGTATTTAATTCGCGACGGTTTGGTTGGAGGGCCAGCCGTTTTCAAGTGTACTACAGCATTTGAAGCACACAGCTTTTATTTTGAATGCTTTACTATACTAGAAAAAGGCTGGACCTCTAGCCGAAGCATCGTGAATTAAAACCTGTTATCTTTTTCAATTTCTTTGTGTCATTCATTGTTACTAAGAGGGAACTGAGGGGAACTGTGCCGAAGGCAATATTCTGTTCTTCTATTATTCTCCATAAAATATTTTGATGCATCATGCATATCTTCTAGCGCTTATGTACATTCGTGCACAATAAATGTAATCATTTGCATTTTGCTTCTATTATTCTTTAAGCAGTCCAGGATACAGTGTTCACAAAATGATTTTGATGTGATAACACTATGTTGGTAAAAGTGTTGTACTGTGTAGTTAAGACACACTTTTCTAAACGTTGATGTAAGAATTATACTTTCTTCGTACTTGAGTCTTTTGAATAACGATGGCCAATTGTCGGAAGACCGTTGATAAAGTGTTGGTAGACATTGTCGGTATGTGGTTGATAAGAAGTGTATAGACTTTCTATGTACTTGAGACTTTTGGATAACGATGGCCAATTGTCGGAAGACCGTTGATAGGGTGTTGGTAGACATTGTCGGTATGTGGTTGATAAGAAGTGTAAAGACTTTCTATGTACTTGAGTCTTTTGGATATCGGTGGCCAATTGTCGGAAGACAGTTGATAGGTTGTTACTGCAATGTATAAAGACGTTCAAAAGACTTTCTGTTCAATGTTGATAGGTTCTATTAACAATTGTCGAAAGGCTTTCTAAAGAATGTTACTAAAATTTTTGTAAGGGCAGCCGCCGATCCTAGCGCCGTAAGTGCGGCAATATATACAAAGTCGACAACAAAGTAAGCAACTGCGAACGAATGGCATTTGTCAAAACTTCCACCCATCCATGCGAACCTGCGCAGGGCCACAGAATCGTTTAAAAAAATAAAAGCAGTTTTGATTTTCGATGCAGTTCCTGATCATTTGAGAAAACTCGAAAGACGGAAAAGTAAGCTGACGTGAGAATTAAAATTAAATATACTGCCAGATGTCATGCAATAGCGAAATAGAGTGACTTTTCTGCTTAACTTGCGATTTCGATTATAAAGCCCCCCCCCCCCCCCTCCCCCTACGTACATCACCCTTCCGAGAATTCACAGAAAACGCAGATACAGCAGAACATTAATCAATGAGACTTCTGTAAATTCTTATAAAAGCAGAACATTATCGAAAGTCGTCTGTTTACCTCCACGACCATAAAATCGTCAGGGGGGGGGGGGGCAGCGCGCTGGAAATTTTGGGCCATGATCTTACACTGAATGGGGTGTTTCAAAACGCCCTGATGCTGGGTGTCAAAGAGCAACTTTTGCCAGACTCGAGCGCGATCCCCCGACGACCGTCGTACATCTCCGGGAAGCAAGCACTATAGACAAGGCGCTGAATGTTCAGAGAAGCCCATGAAACCTTCAAACTTTGTACGCCGCATTCCACCCGCCAACATCTGCTAGTAACTGCAACTAATAACTGTGCTGTTTGCTGCCGACAGCAGCGGTGCCTCACGTCCCAACACTGAAGGATGCTATCCCTCAATAACAGCAGACAGGCTTCACGCATGACGGATCTTGCCCAAGAAACCAAGCCCATGACCTACGGTGCCCGGGTACCTGCCAAAGGGGTCCCGTAAGCCAACCCCAGGAGCCTTATGTGCCACTAGGAGGACATCAGCCGCCCATCAGCCCTGCAATGCTTTGTGAATCTCCGCCAAGCGAATTATAGGTATGGAGCTAAACCTTTAGTTTGAGCTAAATGAGGTAGTTTGAGCTAGTTTGAGCTAATGAGCTAAACCTTTAGTTTTATTTTTATGCGATACAGTATGGAGCTTGTTCTGCCGAAAGCCGTCGACGTTGTAGTAGTAGTCGGCACCGCGCTTCGGAAATCATCGGGAGCTGCGTAAAAATTGCAGCAGAATGTTCACGATAGCGTCATACGATTCCGAGTTGCGTGCCCCATAAACGTACTAGTTAGAGCCTAGCTCGTGACAGGGATTCGAAGCGGCGACCTATATTTGAGGGAACCGGTGACCTATAATCCCGGGCTGCGGAACAAGAACTGTATAATGCGCGGTTCAGGTGCCCATTAACATGAGTGACTTACTGCGTCATTTCCTTTCCTAAAAAAAGCAATTTTAGATTTTTCCTATAGGCAAAGCGTCGCGCCGAACGGGCGCTGGCGTTCAGAGACCGCCCTGGAAGCGCTGCAACACGCTGTCGTGTTTCACTCCTAAAGGCGAAGCTTAAGCGTCCTGCAGGTTTTTTGGTTTACTATCTACGTGCGGTGCTGTTAGCATGTTCGGTTGGTCTATTAGTCCGCCTGTCAGTTGTTCGCAGTGATAAGGGCCCGCCGGAGCTGAATTTGTTTGTTTGTTTGTTTACTGATACTGTTAACCCTATTCAAGGGTGATTACAGGAGTGGTAGGAAAAAAAGAGAGCAAAAATACCAACAAATCTGTCATCAAGCGCATTGTACACGAAACAAATCATTAAAGAGGACGAGAGAAGGTTACACAGTGCCCTATTACATTGTAGAAGAGAGCAACAAAAAATATAATCACGCACACTCAAGAGCATCTACACAGTAAAACACTCAATAAATACACGAAACACAATACACGGACTTAACGCAGTCATGTTAGCACAGCGCGCTCCCGGGATAAATAAAAGACTCTAAATTAACCAAAAATGCACTAAGCGAAGAAGATTGAACTACGGAATCAGGAAGCATGTTGCATTATTTTATTGCTCTGGGGAAAAAAGTGCATTTAAATGCATCGTGACGAGTTACTGGAGGCGGAGTATACATGCTATGGCGATGTCTAGATGATTCATTAGAACGAATGTCGAAATAATCGGTCCTATTGATTTTAATTGCGTAACTGATAATAAGGAACAGAAACTTGAGCCTGTCGAATTTCGTCCTTAATTCTAACTTGGGAAGGTCTGCAATGTGACACAGCTCTGAGGGAGAGTGAACTCGGCGATATTGATTAAATATGAATCGAGAGGCTAAACTCGGTACTCTGTAAATTTCCTGTACTCCTGATTGCTTTGCGTTTAAGACAACTCTGTACATGAGCCACCCTGCAATATTACCTGTGAAATTCCATTCAGGTGTGCAGGTACCTGGACTGGGGGCCTTGGTGGGTATTGTGGCCGCGACGGTCGGCTCTTCAGTCCCATTTTTGTCTTCTGGCTTTTCTTGTTCTGCGCCAGAAGCGAAGATAACGCACCCGCTTTGTCATGCGTGCTATGGATTATCACGCCTGGGCTACACAGTACTGCGCCAACAAAAGCATAAACATACGATACGCTGCGTCCGGTATTATATATCTAGTCTACGCTCCGTCGTCTTTCTTAACTTGAAGAGGGCCGGCGGGACCCGCTTTCAAGTTAACAACTAAAACTGTTCTGCCTTTGGTAGTTAACTCGGTAAAAGCAGATTTCGAGCCACAGCAAGATGCGGAGCTTCTGTTTAACTTGAAATCAGCTTTTTCGAGTTAATAATCCTTAACAGTTAACTTGAGAGGAAGCGCCCTCTGAAGTTAATGTATTGTCAGTTGCCAATCGAGAGGGTGGGGGGTGCAATGCAGCAGCCGCGCAACGCCCGCGCAGGAGAGAAACGAGTTAGTACATTCAGCAAGCTTCATAGAGTGCGCTTTTCGTGTCCAGGGCGTTTACTTACGTTTCCTGTCGAGAAAAGGACTAACATGGTCGCGATGGAGGTCGAACCCTCCACATGCATTATCACTCGCGACATATTGAGGTGACATTAGATTATGACGTAACTTGAGCATGCTGTAATTCTTGTAGCTCATCCTGGCAGTGGACTGATGCGACGAGTAGCTGACCCCATAGCTGTAAAAGTACAATATATGTACTACAGTAAGCGCAGTTTAGTTTTAAGTTATATAGCAGCAATTCTAAACAAAAAAAAAGAATTCAGCAACACATGTACGGCTTACATCTTTGTGAAATTGCATTTTTTTCTCTCTTAATAGACGTATTGCTTTCCCGCTCAATGCGGTAGTGCGGCACATGAGTGCACCGCCGCCACTGAAGAATACCCACCAGGAGCTCTGTCAAAGGTGCCGGTTTCTTGCAGTATGGTTTTCAAACTTGAGGCCGTTCTATAAGAATAGAACAGTGCAACCTATTTAGCATTTCAACTAAATAACGGCTTTGGAAGCTGCCGAAAAATCCACGCGAAAATGTGTGTGAGGGACGTAATGCTTCGGTTTGATTCTGAACATGCACAGACTCGCGTACCACAGGTATGTTTTTGCATTTTGCCTCATCTAAATGCGCGTACCGGGGCAGGAATTCGATTCGATTTGTAGGGTGTTATGTTGGGAACGCCTTAGCATAGCAACGGTACAGTGTATAACGGTACGGTGGCTTCGAGCGTTCCAAATCGACGTAGGGCTATGAGAGACACCGTAATGGATGGCACTGTAATATTTGCGACCACCTGGAAAACCGCACTCCAAATGCATAAATAGCATAGCATATATGAGGTTGACAGCAAATAGAAGCGTTACCAGTCAGCATCAACGGTGCATGCTGCCAGTGAAACTATGAAAGATAAGCCAGATTTGTGCTCGAAAATAAAAATACTCACAATGCATTAACCCTTGTTATTGGTAAGCTACGCAAAATTTGCTCTGTAAAGGCGCCGAGCGATAAACAGATTGGATTTGCCAGTGCTGCGGCATATGCGAGTATGTGCAAATGGTGCATGCTGTGCGAACGATGACTATGCTTGAGCCAAGTCTAACAACACGTTAACAGTACACAGAGAATTGTGAATGGTGCATGTTGTTCGCATAAAAAATAATATGTTAACAGTATAAGCTTAAACATTTGCCATATTAGTATAAATTAATAGAAGATTGATTTTAGCAGCCGCCGGAATACCAACCATGATGCGTCAGTGAAAGCTGCGCAACAAGCATTTTCAAACTTCAGGCCGTTCTGTAAATAGAATAGTAAAAGTAATTTAAGGAATAATCCGACAAACATTCCCCATACGCGTGGAGTAACATCACTGGGAAGCTAGATACGGAAAAATACGCGAGGCAGTGCAGGCAGGTTGAACAGCCAGTGTCTCTCAAAGAAAATTTCAGCTAACAAACTAATTTTCGTTAAAAATACCCCGTTTCTCTATGTAAATCCCCCCGTTTAAACCACCTTAGATGACAAAAGCTGGGAGTTTTTCGAAGACCTACCCAGTATCAGTGATGGAAGTTGATGAACCTTTGCGCTAGCTTTGGAATAAATTTAAGAAAAATGTGTTGGTTTTTGTGAAGAAGTGATCTCTTTCTCGTTATACCTGCGCCCATGTACCTACCTAATAGCGCACAGGGTAACCAACAAGTGCAAAATTGAGAAATATGTAAGAAAGAGAAATGGCGCACTAATTCTCAAACAACTCGTTAGACACCCGAACGGCGCCTTAACGGAAGAGATAGAAGGTGGGAGTGAAAGAAGAAACATATGTCGTAGGCAGATATTTTTGCAGCTAGCGCAATTCGTACCCTGCTGGCCTCGTTTCGATGAGGGCGAAACGCAGAAGGCGGCCATGTTTTGTTGTTGCGAATGAAAGGAAGAGGAAGAGGAAACAGCACGGTACTTCCCACTGGCTCGTGCTCAGCCACAACCGCTGCCACATGCAGGTAGAGCAGAGTTTAAATATATGAGAGGAAAGAGAAAACAGGCGCGCGTAGCAACAACCGCGTTCGCAGAAGCGGCCACACCGGCTGTGACAGATACCCCTATCAGTTTTCTTCCTCAAGCTCCCGTGTGTGAAGCGATGTCTGTGCATGTGAATAGATCCCTAGCTAGTCGACAGCATTCAGGATCCCTCCGCAGCGGATTCCCATATCTTGTATTTGTACAAAGTGTATATCGCTGCACAACCCCATTCCTTTCTTACTATCGCTTCCCCATTCTTTCCCTTTCCTTGTTCTTTTATTCCCGCTATAAATAGCCGCAGCCCAGGAGCTTCAGGTTTTGATGAACGATGCTGCGGCTAAGAAAATCTTTCTTCCATTTTTAATTTTATTAATGAATAACCGCTAACAACAACAAAATAACGGCACCTCGTTCATGCTTTCTTCTTTCACTCCGTCCTTTATTCCTTTCTGCGCCGCTGTTCTGCTTTCGATCTAGATGTTTTTTTGTCAATTAAGGGGAACAAATCTTCAGGCAACAAGTATCTTCGGAAGGTGATTCCAAACATGGAATTTAATTTCATGTAAAACAAATTGTGCGCTTTTGCTGTATGTTATACATATGATTGAAGAGAAATTTTAAGTATGCTCGTTGCAGGAAATTCGGCGAATGTATTACACCGTCCTTCCTTTCACAGAAGTTGGGTTAAACGTTTTTTAATCTACCACTGGAGGAACAGGGCGTGGTGATCTACGTTAACTCTCCGGTGGAAGCGTCTCCGCCAGCCACGCCGCTGAGTTAAGCCTCGCCTCAACAAGGCGAGCCTAACCGCCACGCTGGTCTACTCAAGGGCAGTACAACTACCCCCAACAGCCATGGAGATGCAAGCGCAGGGGCGAAGACCTTGAACGAAGTGAGTGGACTATGATACTCCGTGCGTACAAGGGTGGAGTCAAACGCGAAAACACCGGCCGTATTCCCGCAAGCAGCGTCTGTTGCAGCTAAGAATACCACGTCGGCTGCTCCTCCGATTTGAAGCCGACATAAAGGCCTCAACAACAGCTGCGCGTGAGGAAAATCGAAGAATTCAAATGTCCTCTGCGATTTATAGTGTTCAGTACACTCGTTACATGTGGCTATCTATCTTTTAATCTTCTCTATTCGCGTTGCTGTACTACCCCTCGGCACTACAGATCCCGAGCGAGCCCGTGCGCAGCCTCGTTGCCGGGAGCAATTTCCTGCGCAGGCGTCCACATTACGGATTTTTCGCTATTAATTAGGTTCATTTTAAAGATGCGCATGGCTTCCTCTGAAATTCTACATTTTTCGATATTTCATGCGGCTGTTTAGCTCTCGCTAATAATTGTATGCGGTCGGGTACTGACGCTGATCGAGCGCCATTGGAACTTAGGCCGTTGACCCATTGGCTCTATTTACCACTGCCGATACTGCCGCTCTATGCTTCCCGCTTGTTACCCGTTACTTCCGCCGTGTAGTTGCGTTTGATCCGTTTCCGTGAATGAAGATTGATAAATTCTAAATTCATCCACTGTCGGGACGGCCTTGCTTTCTACATCGATTTTTACGTTTACGTCTTCTTCCCGGGGCTGTAGACGAAAAAATTCCGATTTTTCCGGGGAGTATGTTAATGATAGACCTATGCCTGCGGCGTACCTGGCTACTGTTTCTGCGGCAGCTTGCAGCATTTGTTCCATCTCCGCTTCGCTACCTTTGTTTATCCAGAAGTTTATATCGCCCGCGTACCTGCTGAACAATAAGACTTGAATTCAATCCAGAAATGGGGGAGTGCACTCAATGCTGAATCAAATAGAAACGAGGATAGGAAAGATCTCTGAGGGGTGCTCTTGCTCGCTAGTTTTGTCTTGGGGGATTCGAAATCTCTGAATTTCATGACTGTTTGAAACGAAGTACTTCATCTATAGTAGTACGTTTTCTCGCCCACTCCGATGTCTTGGAGTCCGGCGAGTCTCCAACAATGAGGCGCGTATCTGGAGGAGGATACAAGCCGTAAATAACATCTGCCCGGTATGGGTCTGCTTGACACAGACGGGGGATGCAAACGATGCAAAATGTAAGAACTGCGGAAAAAGGGGCACCCTCGATAACATCATATGGCAATGCGGCAATTCCCCGCGCGCCGGCATAAACAAACAGTCCAGAAGCCTGGGAAGTTTTGCTACGGAGCGAGGACGGCGCCATCCAGCAGCAAGTCACCCGTCTGGCGGCTGAAGCAGTGAAGCAGCTTCACTAGTCCTGAGTCTGCGGGAGGGGATCTGGGAGTTCCTTGTCGGTGGATTAACAAAAGTTTTACTCATTAATTCATTCAGCTGCTCGTGATGCACGCAGTTCAACTGCGAAGTAAACAAATTGCGTAAGTCCCCCACGGCGCTATATGGGTCGTTTTCCGACCAAGAAGAGGCCTCGGTATGCAAGCTACCAAGTGGCAGCCACTCACGCAAGCCATGCAAACCAGCACCGCTGGACGTGACCTATGGGATTTTCAACTCAGCATCCACCCATGTGAATAACACCTTAACAGTCGCTACGCCGCACGAGACAATCGCCCTCCACCTCGTCCAGCTTAAAGTAAGTGGTTCTCCAAGAGACACTGTGGCAGCGTACATTGCACAGCCGTCGGATGCTACGCGGAGTCATCTCGCAAGCCTACTGGGAGGAAAAACCGGAGCAGATGCTATGGAACCTCCAGACTCGCAACCCGTACGCTATATCACCGCAGCCCGAAAGAATGCGTAGGATTCATGCGATTCTAATAATTCTGGGCACGAACCAGTGCTCATACCAAAGGCTACAAGAGTGTAGCTTACAGGTGCACTCTGTAGAAGGGAAGTCCAGACGAGTGCGAAAAATGCCGCCTGCCGGGCCACAGGTATCACGTGTGCCTGCATCCCAAGACTGGTCTTTCTCCGCGGTGAGGAGACAAACATGAACTACAAGATGTGCCCTCCTGCATCCCGACATGCATTCTTTGTGGAGACCGGCACATCATGGGCACTGGCTCGTGCAAGGCAAGAAATCCCTCCGCCAAGCCACGCAGCCCATCATCCCAGAAAACAATGCTCCCGAATAAGACGGACTATCCTTCGCTCCGCTCAAACCTCCCGTCCACATTAGCATGGCCTCCAAGGCTTCCGGAGAAACACTAGGACCTCCCTGGACCCGAACGAAAAAGTTCTGCGGGAACACGTAAAGCAGCTCAGGACAGCCCTTTCTACTGCCATCTCTGCCCTGTGTCCTCATCCACAACCTGATCCACTGAGCCTACCCAACCCCCGAAGCTCCCCCGAAAAATACGGAGGATTGAGTAGAGCGCAGTCCAGCTCGACGACCTTAAACACAAACTTCAGGAGTTCGCTGAAAACTTGGAAGCCAGGCTCATAGAGCGCTTCGCAGCGCAGGTCACTGCACATTGCCAGATGATTGAAGCTACCATTACTAGTGTAATGGACTGTGTCATCCCAAGCATCATGACCAAGTAAGAGGGGCGTTTAGCTCACCTCATTCTTTAACTCTTACCAGCCTCTCCTCCCTCAGTCCCACTCCACACCGCTCCTTACCCTCACCACCCAACAACATGGCTCCTCCGACGGGCCATATATCTTTAGAGAGTATTGAATGCAATTGCAGGGGCTTTCTCAGCGAAGGCGCGATCCTGTCCTGAGAATTATTGCCAGTTATCATCTTCACCGACATGAACGCTATTTAGGCTGCCATTGTTTACAGGCAACTGAGAGGATGCGCTTTTATCCCTTCAGAAAATTGATCTTCCTCGGGTGGCCATATACGCGTGTATGTCTTTGCAGTGCGTGGAACACGCAGTTAGCTGCCCTATCGCTCACAACCTTATTTATTGAAATTTTAGTTCCCACCCCTGCAAAATCCCCCATACTCCTTAACTGCTATCGTCTCCCACGCCATCGAATTAACCCACTCGCTCCACTCCTCAACTCCACAACGCAATTGCCGGATCGAACGCCTTACTCATTAGATCGATTTTAATGGCGCTCACGTAGACTGGAGTTATCGGCACAACATGCAACCACAGAGGCATAGTGTTATAAAATGAAACCTGGTGCTCCACGTCACCATCTTTATTGATTTTCGCCTGCCTACGCGGATTGGTAACAGTGTTACTGCCGATACTAGCCCAGACCTCGCGCTTAGTAGAAACTTGTCCCACCTTCAGTTGGAAAGAACACCACACTAGGCAGCGGTCACCATATAATTCGCACAACCCTAAACAATCGCCCACCTCAGCGCAAATTTACCGTTTAGCACACTAATTGTTACGAGCTCCGCAAAATTAGGCAAGCGCAGCCAACATCGGTACCCTTAGACCTAAACACTCCGATTAATCAGTTCCAGAAAGACATTCACAGCATACTGCAACGCTAAACTTTACCCCACACAGTTCCCTTATTGACAGTCAGCTCGCCCACCTCCAAGATAACATAACGCAGATATGGACACTCAAAAGTACAGTAGGAAAATTAAGCTCAAACGTGCCCAGATTCAATCACAAATAGGATGCGGTAATGCCTCTCTTTGGAAAGGTAACTGGGCTCAGGTTTGTGACGGCCTCCGCGGCAATCTCTCCACATCCCGTGCTTAACACCTGTTTTTCTATTTTTTTTATTTATTTGTACCTCAAAGGCTCTATTGAGGGGGTATCACATGAGGGGCTGAAATACTCAGCAGTCCATTTCTTCGATGGACGATATGAATAACGATGAGTCGGTCTGATCCACGATGGCGTTTGGCAGGTCATTTGTCCCTTGCTGTATGAACGAAAAATGATGACAGAAGCGCAGAAGTGCGGGCGGGGGAGGATAGACGGCCTACCCATGGTTTGTACGACTGAAGATGCGATGTGCGGGGCTGATAATAGAGTTGAGAAATGGATGATAATAGAACTTATAAAACACACACATTCTGGAAGTTATCCAGCGGTTCGCTAAGGTGGTGAGCTGAGCATTCCGTTTTAGTTCAGTTACACTTACATGATAACAATAGGCTGAGAAAATGAAACGAGCTGAGCGATTCTGTACAGATTCGAGAGTAGTGGAAAGGTTAGTTTGATGATGGTCCCAGATCGCGCATGCATGTTCCAATTTGGGACGAATAAGTGTAAAATAAGCTAGGAATTTCAGTGATGGGGGTACTAGTCGCAGGGTACGTTGAAAATAACCATGGACGCGATTTCCCTCGTTTGTAACGTGAGATATATGAAAAGACCAATTTAGATCAGTTATCAAATGGATGCCTAAATACTTGTAAGTTGATACTGAAGAGATATTCTCCATTCCCGAATAGATATCTTGAAGATAGTTGTGAATGAAGTCGGTGGAATGATAGCAGAGATGATTTTTCCACATTTATTACCTGAGCCATGTAATACACCACGTTGTTACGTGCTGAATGTCATATTGGAGAAGCAAAATGTCAACGCTGTTAGATATAGGTTGGTATAGACCGACTACAGTGCATGCTAGAACCCAAGTAGTTCAAATCCCAGACTCAGAAGGCATCGACAGGACACAGACGCCTTTCTCGCGCAGGTGGAATGTCTCTATTCCACCCCCGGCTTCCCTTTTAAGTACCCCGAAAACAGAGGTGGACCCAAGCCCGACTTTGACGGCCTTATTACAGACTGAATTTCGAGCCTCCCCCCATTAAAATTACGCAACACCGCAACCGGAGATGGTCAGATCACCAATGCAACCATCTGAAATCTTGTCGATGATTTTATATCAGACCTTTTCACGGTTTCAACGAATGTTGGGAAGCAGGTACTCTTCCTGACTCCTGGAAGCATTGAAATATCATCTTTATTACAGAACGCCATAATCCTACCACCCTAGAAAATTTCCGCCCTATTTCTCTTACAACCTGTCTAAGCAAGGCCTTCAGCACATAATGCTTGCCCGGCTAAAGACGTGCATGGAATACAAGCACCTTTTCGCCCACTGTATGCCAAATACCCCGTTCGATCGTCGCACTTACCCCCCCCCCCCCCCCCTCATTTCCACCCTTTCTTATACGCTCCCAACAGAGCTTCTTCAGACGCCACTAGAGCCGCTCTCTGTCATCCCGTGAGCTGTTAGCCCACAATTGTGGCCCATGCCCTGCATGCTTCCTATGTGGTTGCCCTCATGGTACATCTCCCAAATCTCTTTCGGCTACCCTGCTCATCTTGCCCCGCAGGGACAGCACGCCATCTCGAGCTGAGAAGACTGGGAGGTACTGCCCACGTCTGCAGACCCGACATCGCAGCTTGATGCAGTGACTAGGAATGCCTACGTCCTGACCTGACATGACCAATCTGCAGCTCTGCGGGACTGCGCAGTGGCCCAGGGAACCAGCGGGTTCTATAATTTGCCACAAATTAAGTTTTTCTGTCTGTCCATCCAGACAAAGGGGTATTACCTTCCCATTTCTGAAGCGGCGACTTGAAAACCCTGTAACTGAGCTTCTGTGACAGGAAGGTTGATTTTAGCCGCTTTGCACTCCCCAATGTCAAAACAAATCAGTTACAGGCATTTTGAGCACATTTCCTGCAGGAACATTTTTTTTTTTGGATGCTCTCTACAAAAGACTTCCATAATGGACCGACGCTGAGGCAGCGATCGAATATCGAGCGCTAACATAATTAGCATAGTTTCCCGTATCGAATCCCGGCCGCGAGCGATACTTACTAGCTCAGGCTTTCTTTCTGACGTGTTTGATGGCGCGTACAGTGCTGGGCATGCAAGTTGCCGAATATACTACGGCGCAACGATGACAACGCAAAAAAAGGACAAAACATGCACACACGGTAGGGTGTGGCAGTGTGCGCATGAACTGTCGTTATTTTGTGTTGTCGTCGTTACGCTGTAGCACAACCCACAGGCTGCCATTGTGATGCTAGTGGCTCTAAGACTAACTTAACTTGTGCCGCCTCACTCGCTGGCGTGGCATGAAGCAGGATGCGATTCGCAAAGCCCGCTCGTGCGTGGTTTTGCCAAATCAAGAAGCCATGTGGCGGACCCCTTCCCGGGCTCTTCTAGCCGATAAATGCTAAGGTTCCTTGGACAATTGCGGCTTGCGACGTCATGCGATCTTACCCTGGGACTCCGAGTGGAAACCAATCTCTGCTTGTTGTCAGTCCATTTCAGTATATTGGAGGAACTGTTCCCTATACGAGCGCTGACTGCATGCCTAACCAAGGGAATCAGGTACAGGTGTTGAGAGAATTCGGCTGCCCCTGGCAATTGTAAATTGACAATGCATCCTGCTTCACTGCTGTACTCTTCGTGGACTCCTATGTGGCCTTGGCTTACGCGTTTCAGAACCACATACAGAGCCCAGGCCAATCCCACGGAAAGCGTGAGCCGCAACATCAAGCACATGCTCGCTGCATATCTGGAGAGTGGAGACGCACAGCGATTATTACCTTGCCTCCCCGAGTTTGGGTTGCTTTAAGGTCGACCGGAAACCGAGATATCACACACACACACACCTGCTGCTCTCAACATTAGCAAGGAGCTGTCCATATCCGATAGAACTCATCCTAGTCCTTTCAACCCTTATGGTTTCAATTGACACCACAATACAAATATTCCACTCGAGCCTTAGTAACGGAAGAACATGCTATTAATTTTAACACAATAGCTCCTGCGGGATCTTTGTTGCTATCGGCATCGCTGTTTACGCATTTCCATTCACTTCTGCGGTCTAAGGAAGAGGAAGCAGCTGCATGGTAGGCATTGGGTGAAGAAGACGAGGTATAGAAAATTTGTAGGCTTATATCTCACTAAACCATTGGTTGTTTGAGCTCAAATTTTAAATGTTTTGTGAAATGCCTATCCAAGCGCATGTCCACACGTAAATATTATCGAATGCTTAAGCGCTGCGCTTGAACTCATTTTTGACATGTGTGATTTTGACACCAGCAGGGCTCACGGGATGCAAGCGTTTGCCATTGTCTGAAGATAGATTGTTTTTGTAGAAGAGAATCTGGTAGTATTTTTAAGGATGCACTTTTACTGATGAGCTTATTGGACTGGTGACAATAATGTTAAACGCAGCAAATGGACGAAATCTTAAAATTACATTTCTGATGAACTGGAAAATGTAAATTTTCGGTATCGTACAAGGTGAATACTCGGATCGAACTTTTTAAATGACAGTACGGTTGTCGGCGAACAGCAATGGGACCAAAGTAATAGCGAGAGCAAATGTGCTCCTGACCTTGCCGTTTTATTCTCTTTTTCCTGATATCATCCTCCATCTGTGCGTATCGACTGTGAGCTACAATGAGCGACGGAGTGATCACGCTGCAACTCGCGAACCGCCGCTCATGCAGCGCGTGTGTCACGCCCTCGACGCTCAGATCAATGCTGATTGTTTGGTTATGTTTTCTTAAGAAAGCGTATTTGGTGCGTTTATAAACATTTTGTTTTCTTCCTAGCCGAGAGATATGAACAACGCATAAGCCTATGGATGAGAGGGAATCTCTTGTCACCTGCAGAGAACAGCATTTTGTCAAGGTACAGACACGAGAGATTATCTTCGAGTACAGGCACAAACCAGACGCATTATGCTTCACGGAAGCTTAGAACTTAGATTCGCCGAGAGCGCCCGACGTACTACAAGCTTAAGCTAAATAGCTTCGAGAAAGATGTCAGTGTCCGCTTTAAAAAGTGAGCCAGCCAGGTTGTTCCTGTGTTCAACGTGAATTTGTTAAGAATAGCCTCTGCTTCCGAAAAAAAAAGTGTATTTTGGAAAGCGTAAGCGTCCGTCGGTGCGTCTGGCGGCGTCCGGTGTCACGTGGAAGAGGGCGGGTAATTTAGAGCACCTGGATTTCATTAATGTGCCGTGAGAATCGCACAGCACACGGGCCTGTAATTTCTTGCTCCTGATTGTTTCTTTACGACGAGACCATGTCAACCAAAATAGTGAAATAAAGTATGAGACTCAGACTTAACATGGCATTTTTCCCCGTACAGTTTTGGATTGGAACCACTTAACCCAAAGCTGTCGCCATCATCGCTGGAAAGGAATCCTTTTCAGAGCGTTGGCTCTAATACTTGCATTACTCAAAGTCGCGTTAGTGTGAAGCACAAGACCATTAAAAGGGGACTAGGGGGCGGTAGCCCTGCTGCAAGATCATGAACCACCTAATTGGCGTAGAATGTTTGGAATTCTTAGGGTTATGAAACAATTCACTGCGTTACGGAGCACGACATTACTAATCAAATCAAAGCGTAGGTGATATAGTGATTTGCATAGATGACCTTCGGTTCCTCAGGCTTCTTAAATCTTGAAATATCCATTAGGGTCAAGCTACTTGACGTAGGAAATTCGAAGTGGTGTCAAACGATCTCTTCTTGCATTCTATTTTTTGGCATTAAAAATATATCCGAATGCAGCGAAAAATTTGTACCGGATATAGCGGAGATGGGTAGACGCCATATTCGTCGATATTGCTAACGCTCGAAACTCGTACGCTGCCTCAGCGTTTTCGTCATTTTTTTCGCTGCCACTGTATTGTTTGTGCAATGTAGTTTTGTAAACATGAATATTTTTCGCATTCATGGTCTGTTCTCCTGTAATTGCCAGACACTCTTGCGCGTGCTTTGGGTGCAATTTTTCCAGCCTATTTTTATGGTTCGTTGTAGCAAAGTTTTTCTTGTGAATTTTTTTCGTTTGCATTACGGTTCATCTTTAAATTTTGTTCCCCTTTCATTGTACTACCCTCTCCCCACTGTAATGCCATTTATTCCCTTGTGAGTAGCGTTTTAAATTAATTAATTAATAAATTATCAACCCCATCAAGATGCGACCGCCACGGCAGGGATCAAGCCACCCTCTTTTGGGTTAGCAGTCGAGCACTATAAATAAGCACTAAGCCATCGAGCTGGCTACGTTGTGTGTGAGTATGATGTGATGGATCCCTGAACATGCCACGTCATATGTGGCCATGACAAGCACGCCATGAAGTTCAACTTTCCCACTCGGAGGTGGCGTCACGCAGCCGGAAGCCCCCATTCAAAAGTGACGTCAGCAAATGGCAAGCACCGGAAAATGTCTCGGCGGGCTCCTTGTGCTGTCGCAGTCAAGGGCAACGAGTGTCTAAGCACCCGCTAACTGATAATTTCAAAACAACTGCCAGTGCCCTTCATTGCGCGCTCTTTCATCCGCATTCGCCAAATACTGAGCTCACGTAAGCCTTTTACGATATTATACGCATGATAGCCATTCCTTTCATTTGCTCAAGCATCTCGCTGGTGCTTTCTTCAGCCACCGTCGCCATCGTTTATGGTTTCCACGGGAATTTCTATGCTAAACCTGACGACACGAATCAAATCCTTGTCGCGTTTCAATGGAGGATGTAACTGCCTTAGTAACTCAAACTTTGTTGGGTACTCAAACAGGGCCGTGGACGCCGAAACACAAGAAACCTTTCTTCGGCGTCGAGTCCGCGTCTCGTATAGCTTCGTTGTCGCTCGCCGCCAGCAGAAGAGGGTGACCTGACGCTTGACGGAGGCGTACGGACTGGCGGCACCCGACGGAGCTGTGGAGAGACCGTAGATAGGCCTTCAGTGATCCCCTGACCCATGTATGGGCCTCCTATTCGGAGTGACTGTAACCTACCGCCGGTGCAAGCGGGACAATAACTCGGCAACAGACGAACTTCTGCATTCACAGAAACGACACTGTCGGGTGCAGCAGCGGCTTGGATTAATCGCGGCTACTTAGTGTCTTAATTTATATGAGGGCACCACCACCACCTCCCATAGCGATTTCGACCACTTGGCCAGTGAGACAGTTCGCTCCTTCGAAAGAGTTTAGACAGAATAAGAACATACATTGGGAAGAAGACTATTCGCACCGAGTAAGCTGGCCTTGGAGTTTGTGAAGTGTACCGGGAACGCGGTCGAGCGGAAGACCGCAGGCGGAAAGCGGCAGAGTATGCGCATGAGCACATACACGCCATAAGAGGCCTACTGATAGCCGAACCGGCAGTCAGTTCTGAAATGTAAAATTGGCCCTACCACACAGGACCTCTCGGCTAGTAATGCCAATCAGCTTTCGTTTTCCACTAAGCCGGGGTAGCTTGCAAATCGGAGATATTCGTATTGTGCGGGAGTGCATTTAGCGACTGCATTTTAAGTTTCCATTTTCCGCCAAGGCTTCGGGCATCAATGCCAATGTTACTAGAAGAGGTCTACCAAATGACGAAGAAGAAATGAACGGCGGCGCAGCAAGAAGAACACAAGAAGAGAGGGGACACCACATGCGCATGTGGTCTCCCCTCTCTTGTTGTGTTCTTCTTGTTGCGCCGCCGTTCATTTCATCATGCACCAACTCGCCCCTCAGGCCATTCTTCTCAACTGACGAAGGCTAGAGGACATTGTTAGGTGCCCTACTGAGGCTGAGATACATTAAAAAAATTAACGTGTATTTTTGTAATTATTGGTTCGTATATAGTGATGTGAAGCAGTACTATAAGCGAAGATTCCTACCTACAAAAAAACGCTAATCACTGCGGCTACCCACATGCGACTACCCGCATGGTTCTCTTTGCCTCTCCTTCCCTCTTGTTGATTCGCGTTGCCTCTCCTATTTTCACATTTCATTCGAACGTTCTCATTTCTTTTGTAGGGATACCTACGCTAAGCCGGATTTTCGCCTCTTCGCCACCGCCGCACTTCAAGCCGTGGCCGCACAGTGACATCACACCACGCCCGTCGATTTTGCACCAACTCGGCTCGAGACGGTCACCGCTTCTGCCGTTGGGCACTCGCCGCGCCCTCTGTGTGACGTCACACCACGGGCCTCGATTCTCCGGCTAGTAAACAATAAGCTTCCTATTAAACAAGAACAGCCCTCTTGCATATACACGAAAGATAGCTTGATTTTATACAACGAGATCACGGAAAATTTTAAGCTGAGCAGTAGGGTCTATCCGCCGCCCGACTGTTCCTTCAGAAACGAGGACGAAACTGTGTGGGGTAGATTGCAAGGGGGAAAACATCTAAGCCTCTTCTAGGTATACATAATGTCGAAAGAGGAGAAAGACCAATATTGCATAACGTGCGGAGAGAGCGGCACTCTCCACCACGTATTATGGGAGTGTGCTGGCAGCCCGGATGCCGAACAAAAAACAGAAGATAGAAGCCTGGGAGACCTTGCTGCGGAGCGAGGAACCCGCTCAACAGCAACGAGATATCCGCCTGGCTGCTGATGCCGTGAAACGACAATGCATCTTCACCAGACCTTGGTTTCCGAGTCTCCTGAGTAGGGCTCCCTTAGGGCTGCGTGCCGGGGGGTCCAAAAAGGGGTTTAATTTTGGTGGAAATAGAAGTTTTGATGATGGTGATCATCCTCCGGGAAGCCGGCTCGTCGCGGTCGCCGCGCGGCCACCGCTCCTGACGTTGGGCGCTCGCTGCGCCCTCTGCGTGACGTCACACCCCGCGCTCCGCAGCTGTGATAACCGCGAATATAGACGGGGAGAGCTCGCTTCACCGCAGCCATCGTTGAGTCCCCAGTATGGATGGTGAGAAGTCTGCCAGCCTGAAGGAGGCCAGGGATCGCGTTGGAAATGAAGAGGAGACAGCACGCTGAAGAGACTGAAGAGAAGAGGAGCGTGGTGAACGGTCGGCCGAACGCTGTGAAAGCGATGCCGCTAGACGGGCTCGCTTAGCCTCTAATGACGAATCTCAGCGCCGAGCTGTGGTGACGAATGCTATCGCTACTGCCTAGGTTTAACCAGAGCTAAACCACAGCCAATCGTTTTAGTTGTTTTTCATTACTCAAATGAATTAATCACCACAATTACCTTAGTCTGTAGTTACATGAAACTTATCATTAAATATTCATTTATTGATGACTGATTATCGATCGACCGAACGATCAATTATCGAATTATTGGTTGTATATCACTTACAATGTTCGATTTTAATTCATAATTTTCCTAACTTCTAATTTTATTACATTAATTAATCTCATTTACTCTGATTATACCCTCTTTTCATCTCAAACATTTCTCGGCTTTCAAATTTGCCGCCACGGTTGCTTTCCCACCCACTTATATAGCCGTCTAGGCTATTAAACCGTGTAATGAGTTTTAATTAAGTAATTCATCCAAGCAACCAATCTTTTCGTTTTGTTAATTATCACTCATCAAACACGTTTCAATCCGTTTCAATCTTTATTTTCAGTGACTATTCTTCCATTATTTTGCCGTACACGTATGTTTTCCGTTCCACTCATTATATCGTTGTCAGCGCTATTTCGACATTTTTTTATATTACTGGCTTGTATAAATATTTATGCATCCAATTGCCATTATTTTTTTGCTCATCATACTCGCTTCGTCCTCTATCAATCACAACTGCTTGTTTCATGCTACCGCTTCTAATAACGTCACAATCACTGAGGACACGTTTTGGTGCCGCGCTTTGGCGACACGACCCCGGCGACATAGCCAAGATATGCTTTCACATTAATAATGACACAAGGCTCAAGGTTATTAGTTTGGGAGAGAAGCGCGTGCGCCCGGCGCGGATTGCCACCGCCGCGCGGTACCCAGGCCTCAAGCAAGAGACGCGTTGATGGCGCAAGATTGCGCCCTTTGTCTGCGATGTGTAGAGTTAGTGTATATGCTACCAAAGGTAGGAGAGGTGCGCGTCTGTTTTCAAAACGCCGCTCGCGCCTCCATTGACAGAACGCCATCACGTGGTGTCCAAGCAACCGTGTGCTGCGGACAAAGCGACGCTCGGGACAAATTTGTAGTACCCGACATCGCTGCGGCAGCGAACTGCATTGACAGCCGGCCAATTTCGAAGCGCATCCATCATCCAATTATTGTTTACGTCTGGTACTGTTCATGCGCGTAGCTTTCGCGTTGTGTTTTTTTTTTTGCTAAAAGTTGCATTGAGGTTTCTTTAGCGAAAAGAGGCTGGACTTGCGGCTCTGCTCTTTATTGCGTACGCTGCTTAAATGCTAAAATCGTTTGTGTTGTCCAAGTCTCATCTCTGTCCGTTTTTTTTGCGCTTGTACGTGTCTGCTAAAATAGGGCTCTGCGTATTGTATTTATTCCTGTTGGCATAAAACCTGAATGCCAAAATATTTTTAAGCGAGTGAAAACATGTTTAGGCAACTCATTGTTTACTACAGATACGAACATTTATGCAGTTTCGAGTAAACTGCATTCTGGATTTTGTACTGTTCTTTAGTTCCGGCTAATAACTTTTTTGCAGGAGTTTCGGAATCAATAACGGGAATTATGAACAGGTTTTTTAACGCAGGTGCGGCAATTAAATGTCGCTGCGAAGATGAATCAAGGCTGCATTTGTACGGCGTATTTAGAACACTGAGTCTGCCCTTAAGTTGTCAGGTAAACAGTTCGGGAAAGGCGACTGTAGGAATTGGCTGCTGCCGCAGCTCACGGAACGCGCTAGAAAGAGCAGCGCTTTTTGTCGACTATATTTTTTGACGGGGTTACGCAGTCAGCTGTTCCGATTTTTTTTTTACAGTCAAGGGAAAACGTTTTTACAATCCTCAGAAAAGCGCACACGATCGATCGGTGATGTGCTAGGCATGTCGCCTGCAGAAACCGAGTGCGGCTTTGCCGCATGACCTCAGTTGCTTGACAGGCAATATGGCGGACCTATGCGCAACTCTGCTACCTTTGGTAGCATATATAGTAGCATATACAGTAACCCTAGCGAGATGGCCGAAAAGCCGATATCTCGGGACTAATGAGCGCGAGACGAAGTGACTGCGCGTATATACATTTCGGCAAACACTGCCGAAACACCCACAAAAATTCCATAGTCATAGCTTTTACGAACTACGTGAATATCACAAAATGCATTACGTAGTCACCGGACGCTCCCCTCATAATCTGTGCCACCTTTAACGTCGACGCTAAGAAATCCCAGTGGTTCCGTTTTCACTGGCGAACTACTCGGTGCAGCAACTGCTAACAACCCACTTCAAACCAGTACCAGAGCTGCAATCTGAGCGAGAGAGAGAGAGAGAGAAACATTTTATTTTCTTTAAACTTAAAGTGGCAGACAAGGCAAAAGGCATGGAGCCTGACAAGGCCTCGTCTCCCGTCTGAAATTAGCAGTGGGCAGCTTGAATACATATACAGGTTTTCCTCCGGTTGAAACGATATACATAATGACAGAAGAATATAAAATACATATAAACACAGAATGATGGCTATAGATTAAACAAACTTCCGCGGTGAAGCAACACAAAAAACATAGGTTTCGCGACAACACATTTTAGTGAAGACACGAATTAGCGTTTGTGATGGATGACACTGAAAGAAAACCGGGGAAAATTTACAAAAACCAAAGGTTTGCATATGCCTTACGGGTACCTATATGTATAAATTATCTTCAGTGATCTGTAAAAATTCTTTATAAGTTGATTTGAATGACTTATATGCTAGCGTAAAATCAATGTAGCGTCCATGGCGGTTAAGTATCTTTATTACTTGATAATCAATATCCTGTTCACCATAATTAGTTCTAATTCTTTTAGTTGTATGTGTATGAGTTCGGAAGCTGTAGTGTGGCGACTTACCTGAAAGTGTAGTGTAAAGCTTTTCTTTGTGGATTAATTGCATCAGTTTAAAGTAATATACTTTATTGGCCGGTAACAGGTCGTGTCTTAAGAATAGTGGCTGGGTTGGTAAGTCACTTATTCTGCCTTTATAATTTTCAAAGAGACGTAGAACGCGTTTTTGCAGCACAAGCAACCTATCATAATTTCCTTTCGTCGTAGTGCCCCACACTAATATTGCATAGAGTAGACGTGAGTAAAATGAAGTGTAGTATAGAGTTTTTTTCAGCCAAAGAGGGATAAGTGGAGCTATACGACTCATACAGCCCACAGCGCGAGAGAGATCTGTTAATAGGTGATTAATATGTGGGGTCCAAAATAAATCCTCACTAAACCAGAAACCTAAAAATTTCGGTGTTGGTACCTGATCAATGCGTTGTAGTCTGAAGTTAAGAGTAATGCTTTCTTTAGTAGGTTTGTTAACGTGCTTGAAAAGTATAAACTTCGTTTTGTGCGTATTCAGTTGTCGGCAGTTGTCCTGTAGCCAAGTAGACAGCTGAGAGAGATAAAGATTAGCCGCTTTTTCTACATCGTTTGTACATTTACCTGTGACAAATAAACTACTGTCATCAGCAAAGAGAGTTATGTCAGGCGTATACTTAACTTCCGTAATATCATTTATATACAACAAGAAAAGTGTGGGACCTAATATGGAACCTTGGGGTACCCCTAGTTTTATTTCTAGGTTTTGAGAGCGCTCTCCTTTCAAGTTTATAGACTGGTATCTTAATGATAAATAGCTTTTAATGAGGTCTGAAGCAACGCCTCTAATTCCACATACATGAAGCTTGTAGAGCAATATTTCATGGTTAACAGAATCAAAGGCCTTTCGTAGATCAAGAAAAATTCCAAGCGTATATAGTTTTGCTTCAAAATTTTTTATAATTAATGTTTTTACTTTGAGCAAGGTCTTTTCGGGTGTCTTGTTTCTTTGAAACCCGAATTGAGATGGTGAGATTATACTGTACTTTAGCATGAACATGGTCAAGCGATTATTTATAGCCTTTTCATATACCTTCGAAAAAACCGGTAAGACTGAAATTGGTCTATAATTACCAAAATCATTTCGCGTACCTCCCTTGTGTACAGGTATCACTTTAACTATTTTAAGCAGGTCGGGAAAAGTTCCAGTCAACAGAGATATGTTAATTAGATGTGATAATAGATGACTTATTTCAGGAGCTAGATACTTAACAGTTGAGGCATGGAAACCACAGGCCGCGTTTGGCTTTAATTGCTTTATCAGTTTGTCGATTTCCGACGGTGTAACGGCACTTAGCACTATACAGTTTGTTTGTGATCCTGCCTGGGTTCTGGGTTCGGCTGGGGATTGAAGGTACATTGCTGTACACTGTAAAAAATAAAACACCTGTAAAGGAGTTTCCAGGTGTCTATAACTCGCACCCTTGCACCCGGCCCAGAAAGGAGTTTTGTGACTTGAATACATCTTTAAGGTGGGGTGTTTCAGGAAAGAACCAGCCCAAAAATGATAAAATTTGACCCAAAGGTGCTGAGGTGTATCACACACTTTACCACCGAGCCACAGGCGTTTAACGCTTCTTACACCCCTACACCCTTCAGGAACAAAGCATGCAATGGGTTCATAATTTGTCCCCACTTTTATTACTTTTCTTAAGCGTCCTTTAAATTTACCATTATAATGCCTAAGTAATGCAATATACCTGTATTACTGGAGCTCTTCATAGCAGTAAACAGGCGGTGTGCACCTAAGAAAAACGTTTATTGACAAACAAATCACAAAACTGCAGAAATGTGGAAAATTTTTATTAGAACAAAACACATCCATAAAACAAGGCACAAGAAGCTTCTCCAATGAATTCCTTACTGCCATCCAAAGAACTAAAAATTTTAAGGTACAACAGCACCATACCTGCTTTTATTGGGCTTATGGTGCTGCAAGAATAAGGTTCCATAGCACTTACTCTACCTCCCAAATTTTTCAGAGCAAACAGAATGAAAAATTCATGCTTGTGCAGCCTTATATACCAGCCTGAAGAAGGCTTGAACTGTGACGCTAACTCCCAGGAATAAGCAAAAAGCAAACTTAGGGCAACTTATGCTGAACACCCATATTCCCGACATTATGGCGCAGTTGTGGAGTGAGCCGCAGTGGTAAGCCTGCTGAGTAGCCATCCTCCCTCGTCGAACAGGTTCTCAGCCACCTCAGGATTGTCTTCGGTGAACAGCATTCATGGTGCGAGTCTGCATTTTAGACAAAAACAGTAAAATATTTCATACCAGTTTACACTGTTCAATGTTGCTGATAAATTCCAACATATTGCTCATTAACAGTGTGTTTTATTATGCATGCTAACGCTAACAGAAAGAAGAAAATCTGCCCATGCGGCGAGCAAGCACCAGCTGTTATTTTTTGAAACATTCCAAAGAGGCCACTGTGGTTTAGAAAAAATAGCTCTAAACGGCATTATACAAACAATGTTTTAGCTAAAAAGCTAGATGTTATGAAATGGAACGAAGGTGGTCAGGTCATGCAATTAATTCTGCACGAACTGCTACAAGCTAGTGCAAACCACTGGCCTGTATGGAGGGTAAACCGACTATAAAAGGCACAAAACACCATGACAACAAAGACGAAAATAGCGCACTTGAAAATGCTTTACAATAAACCGAACAACAAGTAATGTGCAAAATTCACTGTAACAACAGAAAGCACAGTATCTGATCAAAGTCAGCAACACAACCCCTTCCATGAGAGTGGTCAGCTGCAACTAATGCAAAGCATGCATTCATTATTATATCAAGCAAGTGACATCTTGAAAGGCAGGCAACAGTGCTAAGTTAACATATCTCCCATGTCTGCAGCCAGTAAACTCAAAAATCCACCAAGAAAGATTTGCACAAGGCCACTAACCTACAAGAAAAGGAGCTGGGCCAGTTGGTGCATGAATCTTTGCAAAACCACGCAGGATAACAGGACACAGACAAGACAGGTGCAGTGATAACTGAGGAATTTATTGTTTAGTTTGCAATGAATACAGAAAGCATCATCCAAATTACAAAGAAGGAAAGTCATGGAATCGTCATTTTGTCAAATCTGTCGTGATTATTTATCCAGGTAGTCAATTTCTTTTTTGCTTAGAGTTAGTGATGATGTGCTTAAACAGGTTGAACAATTCTTATGTACCATACACATCTCTTACATTTCCTCAGAATTTTACATTGTCGAAAGTGTGATACACACTCACAGTCCGATATGTGTCTTGGTAGCTTGCTACGATATCCTTTCTCAGTATTGCCGACATGTTGCATTACATAAATGTTAACATGCTGACCTTATTTCCCAACACAGGACGCTCCGCGTGGCGGATAGATCTTGTAAACTAAGCCACTGTCGCATGTCGTGAATTTGTTTCTGTGCTTCGTCTTATGCTGGGCTGTTATTGAAGCACCTTTGCTAGGAGCATTGCATACTACATTCAGCTACTTTCTGTGAAAAAGCAAATGAAGCCACTGCAAAGAACTTCCACAAGCTGCAAAAGAAGGTCAAGCCAACAACTTGACCAAAGTAGGGCTGGTTGTGAAGAAGAGTGAGGGCCTATGCCTGAATGCCTTCTTTATGGCAAAAACACGGAACGATAACTGGCCTTTCAGAGTAATTGTCTCTGAACAAGGATCGTGGCAGCAACCCTTAGGGCAGTATCTGCAAGAATTGCTCTCCTAGCTCACCATGGAAGACCTTTTCCTGGTAAAGAAGCCAGAAGTGTCCGCATTCCTCTTGAACAGCCGTCCAGAAGGAGTGTCTTCTCATTGTCATCAAGGACTAACATTACACGCTGCCACATTCCACCTTGTTTGAGACGGTAAGAGAAGGCATTGATTCAATGGGAGCAGCATGATTCCAGAACCAATGCAGAATTAATGCTGATAGATTCCTCGAGTTGCTAACCATCTGTTATTTTAGTTTAATTATCTGCACATAGAGTGGCAAGGATTATGCACCAGTTCCTGCGTTGCACTAATTCTCATTGTCCTGCTAGCCTGTCAAGATAGCGAACTATTAAAAAGCTTTGCTTATCACCAATTTGATAATGACCTCCCAATTTTTGGACGACTTCCTAGTAATCCACAAGCTTCATAAACAAGGGCAACACAACGGCATTGTTCACATATTCAAGACCTTCTCCGAAGTCCTTGCTGGAGGTACAGCTTCTCGATTTATGGCTGTACATCAGAGGCCCATATGTACTGGTGTTATGTCCCGCAGTCGAAAAAAAGACTGTTGCTACTGGCACACTAAAAAATGTCTCAAACGGATTGTGTATTGACTGTCAGTAGGAAAGCGTTGAGGCCCAACTGACATAGTTACCTGAAGCTGGTTTCCCGGATGACCTCGTCTGCAGCCTTGGCTTGAAGATAATGAAAAAAATTTGCTGATCCACCCCAACGAGGCTTCAGAAAGAACGGAAGTTAGCTGTGACGGCATATGTGCATGGTATCAGCCACGCGCAAGAGAAAGTGGTAAGGCGAGCTGGTGTGAACTTAGTAAACATGGTGCCTAAGTCACTGTCGCATGCTATGGATTTGACAGCCTTCTTTTATACCAGGCTGTCTTTGAAGCACCCTAGCTGGGCGTGTTGCATACTAAGTTCACACCAGCCTGCCTGACCACTTTCTTTAGTGCGTGGCTGATACCATGCACCTATGACCTTAATCACCGTGTTGCCCACTACCCTCCCGGCTTCCACGTACTCCCCTGGCTCCCTGCGCACCATGTGGGCCTGGGTGAGAAGCTGCTGCCTCGTTACGTGGGTCCTTACCGCGTCTTCTCTTCAGGCAACTGAGCAATGTGACCTATGAAATCACGTCCCTGCACTCCCGCACTGTTCCCCCGGCCCACTCCACAAAGCTCGTGCACGTCACCTGTCTTAAGCCCTACCATTCACACCACCTTAGGGCGCCCAGGGGCTGTGCTTCCTTCCGCGAGGCGGAGGGGGTAGTGCTACAGTGCAAGTTGCAAGGCGAAGAGGACGTTGTTTAGACACTGGGCAGTTGATGACAACAGGCACGCTGCAGCTAGCGCTCGGAGTGACTTGGTTTGGGGTGCCTTCTGAGTGCAACCCGTCGCGCCTGCTGCTGAGCTAAACCCCATAGTAATATGCTATGACAGCTACGTTCCGTTCTTTCTGAAGCCTTTTACAGGTAGACAGGCAAATTTCTTTATCCTGAAGCCAAGGCTGCAGATGAGGTCATCTGGGAAATCAGCTTCAGGTAGCCATGTCAGGTGGGCCTCAAGGAATTCTTGCTGACGGTCAATACACGAGCTATTTAGGATATTTTTCAGTGCGCCAGTAGCAACAGCCTTTTTTTCGACCTTGGGAAGTAACGCAAGCACATATGGGTCTCTACAAAGTACAGCCATAGATCGGGAAGCTGTACCTCCAGTGGCATTTCTTTGGTCAGCTCAAAGTTAGCAAGAACTTTGGAGAAGGTCTTGAAGATGTCAACAATGACTTTGTGTTACCCTTGGTAATGAAGCTTGTGGGTTACTAAGAAGTCGTCCACAAATCGGAAGGTCATTATCAAACTGGCGCCATGCACAGCTTTTTAATAGTTGGCTATCTTAACAGGCTAGCTGCACAATGAGAATTAGTGCAACGCTGGAACTGGTGCAGACTCCCTGCCACTGTATGCACACATCATTAAACTTTACATAGGTAGAACGGAAGTAGATGGCTAGCAACTCGAGGAATCTATCCGCATTAATTCTGCACAGGTTCTGGAATTGTACTGCTCCCACTGAATTAATGCCTTCTCTTATCGTCTCAAACAAGGCAGCATTTAGCAGCGTGCAGTCTAAGTCCTTGATCAGAATGAGATGACAACTCTTCTGTACAGCTGTTCGAGAGGAATGCGGACACTTCTGGCTTCTTCACCAGGAAGAGGTCTCCCACGGTGAACAAGGAGAGCAATTCTTGCAGATACTGCCCTAAGGGTTGCTGCCTTGATCCTTGTTCAGCGACAATTACTCTGAAAGGCCAGTTATTGTTCCGTGTTTTTGCAATAGCGAAGGCATTCAGGCATAGGCCATCACTTTTCGTCATAGCCAGCACTAATTTGGACAGGTTGTTGGCTTGACACAAGTTTTTAGGTTTCGTTCTTCACTGTTTGGCGCTTAACCTTCTTTTGCAGCTTGCGGAAGTTCTTTGTGATGGATTCATTTACTTTTTTTGCAGAAAGTAGCTGAACGTAGTATGCAACGCGCCAACACAAGATGAAGCACCAAAACAAATTCACAACATGCGACTGTGGCTTCGCTTACGAGATCCCTCTCTCATGCGGAGCGTCGTATGTTGGGAAATAAGGTCAGCGTGGCAACATTTGTCTAATAGAACAAGTCGGCAATACTGAGACAGGATACAGTAGCAAACTAGCAAGACATGTGTCGAACTGTGAGTGCACCCCCCACTTTCGATGATGTAAAATTCTTAGGAAATATAATTAACAGCTCATGCCGAGATATAAGAGACGTGCATGACACATAAGAATTGTTCAACCTATGGAAGCACATCATCACTAACGCCAACGAAAAAAGAAATTGACTATCTGGATAAATAAGCCCAACAGATTTGACCAAATGATGATTCCATGACTTTCCTTCTTTTGTATTTTGGATCATATTTCCTGTATATATAGTGAGCAAAGCGATAAATTCCTCAATTGTTAGTCAGCGCAGTACCTGTGTGTTCCTGTCAGTGCCCTGTTACCCTGCACGCTGCTTTGTCTAGACTAATATACTATCACACATTAAGAGATGAAGTCTACATCTGGAAAAAGACCACAATGGGTTCCAAGCTGTTTCCTTTCTGGTTCGCGTTTCCTTTCTTAGAGGCATACATGCACCATGTAGTGAACAAAAGTACAAAGTAGATAAATAGAATTGATCATCTTGCAAATATCACTACTGTAAAATGGTGTTAACAAATGGCCACATTCATCCTTAGGACAGATCCGCATTTCATCTGTCATTACATATGAAACATGAAACTACGAAGCAGCCAGGTGAATGAATACATTTTTCCCAGAAATTTACCAAAGGTACACACAGTGATACCATTCCAGTGGATCAGTTGAGTATGCTGCTCAGGAGCAGCAGTATTCATATGGGGTGAATGCTAGCAGCAAAAAATATTGGCAATGCAATACAAGTTTGCATACAAGATGCGAAATAAACGGCATGATATGGAACCATTCCAATTATGCAAGCAGAAAAAATTGCATTCAACCTACACTGCAATATTAATTGAGCTACAAAAATATTATAAAGGCTTCTTCAAATCAGCGCACAGTTGGCATTTATATGCCATTGGGTCATTCCATGCCAACTGTTCCAGGCTTAGCACTGAATCTTCTATTTCTTTAAAAAAATTCATGGCTTATTGCATTACCTAGGCAAACATTATCCCAGCTTGTTTTAGGCGGAGTAATTTTTTCCCGTCGTGGCCGCCATTTCATGTTTGAAAGTGATAGCCAAACCTAACCTTGCAAAAAAATTTGTAAAAAGAAACGTTCTTACGCAGGACTATGAAGTTTCTGTTATATAAATTAAAGGTATTCCATATCCAATGCAGTAAATTGAACTTATTTTGTTTTAAATAAAACATGTAATAAGTACAAAATATAAAAATTTGAAATCTTTTATCAAATTTCATGTTCTCACAGTAGTTATTCTATTTTCTAAGCTGTCGAGAAGGCAAAGGTGATAAAAATGTTTCAGAGAGCAAAACATGTAAGGCAAGACAGCGAAAGGATTCTAAAGTCGAGAGAATTTGCTTTTTGTGACATATTCAGTAGTCTACTACATAATGAGGTGATCTTAATTAAATTATGAAAGATAGAAATTTAAACAGTACCATTTAATGGCATTTATTCTTAGTTTATTTGGGGCTCTTTTTTTGTTTTAAGCGAGAAAACAATCTTACAAGTTGAGTCCCTGCATTCAACATCGACACTGCTCAGTGCTTCCTTTTCACTCCAGCACACTTTGCCACCAGCTGTAAATTACACAAAACCAGCACTCCGCTGCACGAATACAGTGGTGTGCTGGTCTTCGATGCCAGCAGCTTCGGCAATAATGAAATCTGCTGAAGGATAGATTTACAAAAAGTAAAAATGAAGGGGCCACATGGCAGAACGGCTCTCGTTCCTCGACACAGGGAAGCACTGTTTGTGGTATGACCAATCAGAGTTAAAACCTCTACTACCAGGAAAATTAAACTTTTCAGTGGAATGGACTTTTTCACCTGATCACATGGGAAGAGCGCTTGTGACGGCATTGGTGGAAGTGTGAGGCCCCCTGCAGCAACAGAAAGCATTCAGAGGCCATAGAAAGGTTAAATACTGATCCTCTATAAGCTGTTTAGATGGGCGGAGAAAACCATTAAGAGTGTCGTAGCTATCTGGGTGCTCCAACAAATGATTCAAGAAAACAAAGGTGAACTCACTAGGCGGTTTACAAGAGTGCTACCATTAAAATAAGCATTTTTCACCACATCAAGCCTTTTTTATCTCTCTCAATGGTGCACGCTGGACATAAGTCATGCTCGAGTTCAAACTGACAAAATGTGAGCGAACATGGCAGCAGACACGTCAAAACCAAAATTTGAGGAGCATCCACATGGAGTACCGTGCAGCAAAGCTTTGTGTCTCCTTGACGCCGGCTCTAGCGTGCACCGCAGTGTCGAGCAAGCAGCCAGCAATGCTGGGGTTGAAGGTAGAGACTCAAATTGCGAAATTATTTTCACGCCTAAAACGAAAATTGCTCCAATTAAAATTTTAGAAATGTCACAGCCATTAGAAAATAAATGAGGCCAACCTCACTGAGCCACTGGCGGCTGAATATGCCTCAAAAATATTTTTTTTCAGCTGACTGACATGCCTTGCATTTTTTTCATCTCTGAAACACTTTTATCACATTCTTTGCCTTTTGGATAACCCAGCAAAATAGTTGAAGTGACTGTTATGAGAACATAAATTGAATAAAAAATATCAATTTCCAATATTTTTGTACCTTCTTTCATGTTTTATGCATGAGTCCAATTTATTGGATATAGAAGCACGTCCTTTATTTATATGAAAAAGTTTCAGTCATGCATAAAGTGTTTATTTTTAACAAGTTTTTTGTAAGACTTAGCTTTGCTATTGCTTGTAAACATAAGACTGTGGCCACAACACGAAACTTTTTTTCTGCCAAGAACATGCTTTAAAAATCTTTGTCATGGTAATAAAATAAGCTATGATTTTTTTGTTTCTGTAGGAAATCAAGTGCAGTCGAGTACAAAAGTCTGGATAACGTGGCGTGGAATCACCTTATTCTGTATTGCACAGCAACACAATACACAGCCTACTTATCACCAGGCATATAGCAGCTTCCATATAGGTCAATAAATTGGCTGGGCTGTAAGAGGCTTCTGTAACACTAGAAAAATTACAATTACAAGTTACAAAGAGGACACCAATCTGAATCTTTACATTGTGCAGATGTATAACCGTGACACTGAGAACTCCCACTCCCCTACGCACTTGGATGGTGGTATTGTTCCTGCCAGTCTACCAAATATAGTCCCCGCAATATAATGAGTCTAGCATTTTGCCCTCTGTAGACGTGAGCAGGAAAGAAGACTTAATGCAGGTAATAACAAACATAAGCATCCTAAGAGTTTGGTAAGCTTGCAAAATTTAAGCTTGTTCGGTTCCAAAAATATGCAATAGCAACCTGAATGGTCATTCATTCAAACCATGCTTATGCAATGGGTAAAATGGCTCCACAATGTAAAAGGTTACTTTCTTGAGCTAGTCGGTACATGTTTGTCAGCATGAAGGGCACAGCATGACTATAATGGTATGAAAGAACAAGACAGACTAGGCGCTGACTCAAGACTGACGATCGTAATTGCTGCCACACAATAAACAGGTGAAAAAAGAGCATAAACAACATTTTTTTTCGCGACAGTTTGCCAGCTTGCAAAACATGTGGCACTGCATTAAAGATTGACTGCGAAAGGCAAAAATGCTGGCGAATAAAAACAAAAAAAAATGTTTAAAAATGTAGAAGAAACTGTTACCCTGCCGTCTAAGCTGCTGAGGTAGCCTATACTCCGTCTCACAAGATGTTTGCAGCACTACGAAAGGTAGAGCTCTCTCGTCCAATCAGGATGGCGCGCACTAAATTAGTGTGTTCCTACGCGCCTGTGGCTCAATCCACCTGATGTCCAGGTGGCTTCTTTCTACCTCTAGCAGGTGGCACTTGATGTCTTTTTATTCTATTTTGGTTTGTTTTTGGACAGGTGGACGCCCGTTCCAAAGGGACTAGCCCCACTTTTTTTTTTTGTCGCAACCTGTTCTGATCAGTTCCTCTGTTGTCGCGAAGCCACCTGCTTCGCCTGCTTGGGGAAATAGCGCACTGTCGATGTAGAGCACACAGGAGACACAACAGACTCGACCGACGCCATGTTGGAAAGTGGCAACGCATCACTACCTCGCAGCAGGCCTCCGCAGAGCTGTGTCCGTACGGGCTTTGTCTGGTAATATCACCAGTGATTGAAACACTCCCTACCATTTAAATATACCTGTCCAAACCATGTTTTTAGTTGCAATGCTTATTGTTTTGATTAATAGTCATACACTCCTCAAATATTCGAGGGACTATTTTCTGCGTTTCTGCAGCCCTGATTGGACGAGAGAGCTCTACCTTCCGTAGTGCTGCAAACATCTTGTGAGACGAAGTATAGTTTTTTGCATCTGAGCACAACAGAATGTTTGCAGATGCATTTGTCTTGCTCCTGACGGATAAAACGCATCAACAACAATCTCCCGCGTGTGCTGGTCCTTATGCGTGTACAGTATGGTTGTACGGCTGAAAGCAGAGGTGCAGTTTTCACACGACAGCCAATATTTGACCATATTGCTTTCAGGAGGTGGTTTTAAGGGGCTCTTGTGTTCGCTCAGACAGTCGTTTAGACATGTCCTGTTTGACTGATAGAGCACGTACCGCGGGATAGCTCACTTCTGTGCGCCACATTTTTGGGGCACTTGTACATAAGAGAATTCTCGGTTCTTTTCGCATTCTGCAGGTGGCAACCCTTCACGGTTGACACTCTTGCGGAGACGTTGCAATTTGCTTGGAGCAGAGAATACTACTCGCACACCAGGCCTAGCTCCTATTCTTTTCAAATTGTGAGACACTCGTGGAAAGGACGCGTTCACAAGCAGAAGTACACAGGACTGTGTACTTCTCCTGCTTGTGAACACATACTTTTTGAGAGGAGGAGATTAAGACATTACGTGGTAGCGCACTTTTTATCACCAAATGCTAGTACCAAGTTCGCAGGGATATGGTAGCCGCAGCTGGCAAAGGACTGCCTTTGCCCTGCAGTGGGTGTAATCAGGATGATGATGATGACGAGAAAACTACGTTTAACGACACTCAAACGGGTTTGCAATAACCCCATGCTGACAACGAACTAGCAAGGATGTACAAATAAATGAGGGCATGGTTAGGCTATGGTGGTGAAATAAAACGTACACTCGCCAAAAGATGGTTTATAAAAAAAAACTTAGTTTGACGTTTCGGGACCCGTACGGGTCCCTTGTTCACAATGAATGATGGACGGAATGGGCCGCTTCTTATATGCGCACTTGACAACGCAGTGAGTGGGCGTAGTTATCCGGGAGATTACCCTTCGTCCTGTTAATGACATGATCCGTGGTCTGTATATAAAAAGATTCTAAAAGCAGTCGTGACGATGTGGGTTTCATGGTATCTAATATTGTGGCGTTCTCCCAGTCAATGGTGTGGTTCTTTTCTTGAGCATGCTCTGCCAGCGGGTTCGATGAGGTGCGACATTTGTTGACGTCGTTTTTATGTTCTCTTAATCTTCTTCTGAAATCGCCTGATTCGCCAATGTATGATGCATCGCAGTTTTTGCAGGGGATTTTGTACACCACTCCGGGGAAACGTACGGGTCCCGAAACGTCAAACTAAGTTTTTTTATAAACCATCTTTTGGCGAGTGTACGTTTTATTTCACCACTATGCCGCTCCCTCGCCAGACAGGATTCTGTCGAACCCTAGGCTATGTACCCTGTTTCATGAAGCGGCCTGATGAAGGAAAGAAGGGAAAATGGCCCAAAAAAGAACCTAGCATACAACATAAAAAGAAGCTTGCAGCAAGAACTAAAACACACCTTTGCTTCCATACTGCTCGTGAATACTTCCCAGCGGCAACAAGGTGCAAGCTGTGGCTGTGGACTCCCATGTGGATGTAGATGTTTCCCCTGCAGACATCCATTTAATACCATCACGATTAGAGGCCGCCAAAATTCAGAAATTAGGTCACTACGGCCAAACAATGAAGCTTTTAAAAACTTGAAAAAGCAAGCTAAATATACCTAGCTGGAACAGCACTGGATTCTTTAATCTGGATGCCGTTCTAAAAACAATTAAAAACCAAAATAGATAGCAGCGTCAACAAATTTATGCAAAAACATGGCCTGATGCACAAACGATCAGTGGTCAGCGCCTGCAGCACACAAAATTGAAAGCTTATATCAGACGTCACGCTGACGCAACGCATTTTACGCACAGATACGGAATAGACCTTACGCACGGGCGGAAAAATTACCACGTGCAGATAAACCGTAGGACAGGGAATTTCACGAAATAGCGTTAAACGGCTTTAAATTTGACAGAACACACATACTAGAGCTCTTAAGTAGCATGAGGCAGTACTCTGCAACATTCGTTTCGTCAAAACAAAAACAGCTCTGAGTAGAATCATTCTCGGCGAACTCTGTTCAGTGCTGCTTCTCTTCCTGGATACACGGAAAGAGCTGTCTGTCTGCAGATCTTGGCACTTTGGTACTAGAAGCGGCAAGTCTTGAGGCCGCTCTTCCATAAAATATGCTTTGAATAATGCAAACCAGCATGCATGAAGACATAGTATTGCTTACCATTCGAGGCAGGTGTGTAGTCGTGCCGAGCTGATGAAGTACATACGTCTCCAAGTCACGGCAACGCTAGTTTTTCACTAACGCCGACTTCAGGACGTTTCTACATTACAAAATGCATTCTGGTGCATAAACAGCGCACATTATAACTTCGCCCGTGATTTCTGATATCAAACCTTTAAACCGTGAGCGAGCGCCGGCCTTTCTGGCAATCTACAACAAAGAAACGCATTCGGCAGAGCCTCCAAAGGCTGCTTCTGTTCCGATACGTGAGATACGAGTACTTGAACAGCAGTGAACGAACCTACGCACTACTCCAGTTATATATGCACAAAAAACACTTCAGTTCAACGCGGTACCTCGAAAAACGCGGTCGAAAACACAGTTCACGTCAACTGCTGAAATCCGCACACCACGACCGACGCCACACCGTACACAACAGGCAGGAAAAAATCAACAAAGGCCTGACGGTACCGATGGCCGCCTAGCGGCGGAAATGTAGTTTCACTTTCAGTTTTACTTTCAGTTTTGAATTCAGTTTATTGGGTTTTTTACAGTGCGTACGGAAGCTAGAATGTATTTGCAGCATCGGAACAGCATACGCAACGATTGCCAACCGTTACCAGTTACGGAAAATGCGAAGTGATTAAATTAGATATATTTCTTCGTATTCAAAAGTTACCATGAATTGGCCCCCTTGCCGTTTCTTTCTTTTTACGTTCACTCCAGCGGCTGCATTTCGATGGTGGCGAAATATATATAAAAAAGTGTAGCCTATATCGTCGTCGAAAGTGGAGGGAGCATGAAATGTATGGCAGTCACGGCGTAGCATATTTTGGGACGGCACCCCCACCGTCAAGCGACACCTTCGAAGGGCCGCACAGGGACGGTGCCAGGGCATTCGTGGTGAGGAGGCTCAGAGAGGTATAAGATGAGCGGGAGGGCGCTATGTTATGATGGATAGGCATAATGCTCCAAGGCCTGTGGCATTGCTCTTCATAAACTTAAATTAATCAACAAAACGCAGCGGTGATTGAGAGCAACACATAAGGCCGAATGCCGACTGCAAGGTCTGATCGCGACAGATTTTTCTGCGGTCCAGTAGACCTTCAGCTGCCTTGGCGCTCTCATGGGCCCGCACAGCGTGCTTCCACTCGCGGCGCGCCTGTTACGAGATCAGCGGGAGGATCGAAATGTTCGCTTAAGGTTCTAAAAGTTCTAGCTCATGTTCTCTGTCCTGTGCGCTGCTGTGCGTAGACGATGTTCGCTAGTTTGTCCAGAACGGAAACTGGAAGCACTAAATGCCTAAATTGTCCGTGTGTTGTGCGAATGTCAGTGCACGTTAAAGGACCCACGATTGCCGAAAATGGTATGGAGTCCTCCACTACGGTGTCTCCGATAGCTCAGGTTTAGCTTTCAGACATTAAACGCTGTATACCGCAGCATTTAACTTTTTTGTAATGGGTTTGCACAGGTACCTTCTGCTACTCGCTCAGTTTTGGAGAGCTACGTACGTCGGGGCAAAATAAAATTTTTGTTTTCTTCCCTTTGCTCTTTGAGCTTCTCAAGCTCTTCTGGGACCCTAATTAACTTCAGCTCTCCATCATTACCGTTCTTCCAGTTGACACAGAGGTTACTTCAAGAAATTGCTAATTTTGGTCTTGTTTTTTGCGCGTAGTTTCGTGCGTAAAGTAGAATGATTTCGCGCTGACAGTACTCCGTTTGAAAAATATGCAGGGTGTTTCACGTAACTTGAACCAAGGATTTAAAAAAAGCGGTACACCGCAGCCAGCTGAAACCAACGATGCATTGTTCGCCATCATGTGGCGCTCCTCAGAATATTTTGTATTGCACTTAATTAATTAACTAAGATGAATTATGCAATTTTTCATATATTCACTTTAGTGCCAAGACCATTACGTTAGGTTGTAGAGCAGGTTTATAAACAACGAATACAGTTTATTGTAGCATCGTATCTCCTACGGGGTCCTTTTTTCCGGCATCTAAAGAAAGCCCGCGAAATATGAAAAGATACCACGTGACTACGCTCGTGTGCTACCAAATTGCAACGCTCTCAACGGCGTTTTCGAGCAAACTGAGCATGGAAACTGAGTGTGCCCGCTGACCGTGGCGAAGTGAACGGCCGCCGCTCTTAGCAGCGGCTTGACAGTGCGTAAGCACTTTCCGCAGCGGCGCGGCGGCCGTAATAAAATCAATAACTCTTTTTTTTTTCAGCTGCGAGTGAACCAATATTTTTCTCGCCGCTGCATGTATGTTCTCGGGTGCGAAAGATGTAAACCATGCCTCAAAGTGCAATCCTCAAAAGCGCATACTATCGCCCCCGTCAGAGCGTTTGTGCTGCCTTCATAATTAGTTAAGTTGGGATCGCCATGTGGAATGTTGCCTTAACAATCGCGTCGACGCATCAGTGAAACGTGGATAAAATGCCGAAAACGCATGTTACTGCTTCACACGTGCACGTGTTGTTGTCACAGTAACCACGCCAACACATTTTGTCCCATAAAACGCACGAGCTACAGCTATATTTTATGTTTTTTACAGTTCCCTTCCCCAATTAGTCCGGCATGCATAACTGAGGTGAAGCCAGCTTTACATTTTTTAAAGGAACACCCTTGCCGGCACTGGCGGGTATTTTGACCATATGCACCCGCCCCTAAAATTCTAGGTTGCAGACGGGTGCAGGACGGGTGCACGAGTAACAGAAACTCCTATTTTGTCGGGTGCGAGGGTGTGTTAGTCAGTATGTTCCCTTTAAAGGTGTGAAATTTTTTACAGTGTATTAATAAAATACTTGTTGATTTCATCAGCTAACTCTCTTCCACTGAGAATATGGTCGTTTACTGTTATCTGTTCTACTGAAGTGGATTTTAGGCTTTTTCCCGTTAGGGTGTTGACTTGTTTCCATATTTTCGCAGGATTGCTTCTTGTTTTTGAAAACATGGTTTCATAATACTGTAACTTGGACTTCTTTATATCAGCATGTAATTGGTTTCGAAATTTTTTGAGTTGAGCAAAAAGGTTTCTGTCTTTACTGGCAAGAAATTTGTAAAACATTTTGTATTTAGTTATTATTCTTTTGTATAGTGCATTATCAATCCACGGTTTCCTTATTTTCCTGCTACGTTTCTTTGATTTCTGAAGGGGAAATGCAGAATCATAGCATTTTTTGAATATGTGTAAGAATGTTTCATACGCAATGTTTGCTTCATGCTCTTGGCACACGGGTGACCAATCCACTTGTTGAATTAAAGCTTTAAAATTATTTAGTGATACCTCATTCATATTTCTATACTGAAAATGGTCGTCATTGTATACCTTATAGGATAAGCAATGTGTGGCGAAAAAAAGAGGTAGATGGTCAGTGATGTCACATGCAAGCGTGCCGGAAATGAAATCCGATGCGTTACTGTCAGTGACACACACACCAATGGATGTAGAACAACTGGGTGTGATTCGAGTTGGTACCCGTATACTGTCCACGCATCCATACGATGCAACAAGATTGTTAAAATCAGGCGAATGGATTTCATCAGAAATTGTATTAATGTTAATATCACCCATGATAAAGAATGGTTTTTGATAAGATTTACAGGATTCAAGGACCCCCTCCAGCTTTGCCAAGAAAGGTCGCTTGTAGCCAGTTGGTGGTCTGTACACAACCACAAGTATGAAGTTCTGTGCATCAAGCCCCAAGCATTCAAGATCACCATCTGAAGTAGTTATGTGTTCAATTACTTCACTTGCAAACTGTCGCCTCAGGTAAATGGCAACGCCACCCCCTTTACCGCCTCTGTCCAACCTTATGCATGAATAATTTTGAACTTGAGGCGAGGTATCTGTTTTACATAACCATGTCTCACAAAACATCAGCGCATCAAAATTCACTCGTAGTTCATCAAGGTAGCTAACTAAGTCATCTTGTTTGTTGCGAATGCTTCGTCAATTCATGTAAAAAAGAGAGAAGGATGGTTGAAAAATGCTGAGCTTTTCACTGAGTGCGGAACTTTCAGTACATTTACCCATTTAGATGCGAGGTATGTGCTAAACAATTTGTGTTGACAAAGCGAGAACTGGGGTACAATCACTGAATAAGAGCAATGTCATCTTCTGTAGCAACGTGGATGACATCGGATGATTCATCCTTTCGCGCAAAGATTTTGCCCCCGCTTGTCCAGAGAAACTTCCATTTAGCTTGTTTTGTGTTTGCAACCGTAGCGCCAAGAATTTTTTTGTTCAGCCTCGTCAAATGTTCGTTTATGTAAGCAGGGACACTTGGATCACTTGGATCGCTGATACCGAGGTCAACTGTAGAAATTTTCTTTTTCTTGGTCTTGGCAAGCAGTGCATTCCTCTTTGCGCGACTTACAAACCGGACAACAATATTCTTACCACTTTCTTTCATGGTCGGGACTCTGTGGCAGATATCGATATCTGCGTCATGAATGGCTTCGCCAACCACTTCACGAATTTTTTTTACAACAGTAGCCGAGTCATGCTCTTCTGGAACACTCTTAATCTCCAAGTTATTGCCCCGATTGTACTGCTCGAGCTCATTAAGGCGTTTTTCAAGCCTTTGGTTTTCGATCTTTAGCTGTTGATTTTGATCCGTGAGTGCTTGTATTTCTTTTCTGAGGGCCTTGACATCACTCCCTATTTCCTTGACCTCATCACAAGTGTCGCTACAGAAGCGAATGCTGTCTTTTAGCTCCCTGATGTCTGCACGCATCTCTCTGCGAAAGTCTGCTAGCAACTTCTCAATTTCAGCCTTCGCTCCCATAATTCACAATCTACAGACATACAAACACTTTACAACTCAATCCCAGAAACGGCAAAAGTTTCACAACACACACTTGGCAGTAGCAGCGAGGGCGAGGTCACAATACAGTTTACGAAGGTAACGCAACGGAAAAAGAACACCAACCTGCAAAAACAGACGTTCGCGGTTACTGAGCGTCCTTAGTCCATTGCTGCCACTGCCGAAGTGATGAGCTTTGCCGAAAAACACCGCCCACTGGTTCGAAGCGCCACGGCAGTTACAAGTTTGTCGTCTCTGGAATCAGGCGGCAGCACTGTCGATGCAGGTGACGGTACGTTGAAAGGCAGCGTCGTCTTTATGGCCAGAAATCGGCGACGTATTTTTGACGACAAATGGATGTAACCACCAAGAGCTATTTATTTTGCTTAATAATAATAATAATGAACTTTATTAAAGCGACATTTGCGCAGCAGCAATACATGATAGGCCTGATAATGCCTCTGAAAACATGCCGTTGCTCGCTGTCCTGCGCGACAGCACAGACGGCAGGCGTGATTAAATGTTTCCTGATAGACCGAACTTTGTGTATGGCAACAGAACATGGGTCAGCCCGCATGAATTCTTCCAGCGGAACAATCAGCCGCAGCACGGATTGGACAGGTATTTTTTTTTTGCTCAGCCGTACATATTTGGGAACAGCGAGCAGCGAGTCTTGCACCAACTAACCTGTTCTGACCTCTTGCACTTCGAGCCGGAACGGTGACTCAGTGCTTATGGTGCGCGGCTGGTGACCCAAAACACGCGGGCGCGATCAGGCACGCAGCGGTCGCGTTTCAATGGAGCAGAAATACTAGAGGCCAGTGTAGATAGCGAAATCTGTGCATAGAACCCCAGGTTGTCGAAATTATTCGCAGCCATCCACTTCGGGGTACATCAGAGCCCGAGTCGATGTTGGACGTTAAACCCCCTAAAACCAAAATTTTACCTCAATGCCCACGGTGCAGTAACGCCACGTTAATAGCAGCAGCAGTGACGCAGTGCTAAGGGCGTTAGGCTGTTCAGCAGAAAGAGCGAGATCTCGGCGAGGCGGCTGTGTTTCGATTAACGGGAAATGCAGGTCCGTGGTGGCTCAGTGCTTAAGGCGTTCGTGTACTGAGCGGGAGCCGTGTGCGAATCCGATCGCCTCCGAAGTGTTTCGATGGAGGCGACACGCAAGAGGCGCCCCTGTGCTGTGCGAATGTAAGTGCTCGTTAGTGATCCCCAGGTGGCCGAAATCATTCATCGATACCTCCAATGCGCCACCACTTTCTTCCTTCCTTTCGCTACCTCCTTTATCCATTCGGCGTGGACAATTTCGCGCCCATGACGACGCCGATCCGATGAGCAGGCGAGCTGCTCGACGCGGTAAATGACCGGCGAAGTTTGTGCGATTAAGTGGAAGGGACTGTTTAGCCAGACAAAAGTTTGATGCAGAGGACGGGAAGGGGGAAAGGGACCAGAGCTAGACGAGTGAATCTGCAGGGTAGGAGGGCGCTGAGTTGCTGGCGTTGCTGTGTTCCTGTTGTGAATTCACCGGAAAGCTAGCGGCACTCTTCGGCGTACTGAGCAGCCTGGGAAAGCAGCGTTTACTCTGAAGCGTCAGGGCGATACAGGAAGATAGTGTCAATTGTGCACATAGGTTCCCGACAGTAGGGAAGGCAAAAGGGCTACAACCCAGTGGTAGCTTGCAGCGCAGTATTATACGCGTATATTTCGAAGGGAAGGATTTTCTCCGAATTAAAGTGGTAGCGGTTCACATACTTAGCGAGCATGTCTCTGTGAGTACGATTGAAACCCTCAACTAAGCCGTTGGTTTGGGGATGGTAAGCAGAGTAGTGCGCTGAATAATTTGACATTCCTTCATTACTGCCTCGACGACTTCCAAAAGAAATACTCGGCCACGGTCACTAAGTTCTTACAGTGCGCCATGTCGAAGGATGAGGCGATGAAAGATGAAAGGGGCAACATCAATCGCGGAGGCGGACAACAACTGCGCGGCTTCCCCGTGACGGGTGAGTGGTTCGATGGCGACGATGACATTACGATGGCCGTCAGGAGTCGGTGGAAGGGTACCGCAAAGATCGATCCCAACGCGGCCGAATGGGTCTTCAGTGCAGGTGAGTGGCAGCATGGGTGAGGTGTGAAGGCGAGGCGGTGGCTTTCGGTATTGGCAAACTGCACAAGCGGACATCATCATCATCAGCCTGACTACACCCACTGCAGGGCAAAGACCTCTCCCATGTCTCTCCAATTAACCCTGTCCTTTGTCAGTTGCCGCCACTGTATCCCCGCAAACTTCTTAATCTCATCCGCCCACCTAACTTTCTGCCGTCCCCTGCTACGTTTGCTCCCTTGGAATCCACTTCGTTACCATTAAGGACCAGCGGTTATCTTGCCTTCGTATTACATATACAAGCGGACATATTGCCGCACAAATCAGTACATGCTTCGTCAATAGTACAGCAGAGGCAAGTGTGCATACGATTGAAACACTCCGGCTTAAGCGCACTCGAGTTCAACGTGGAAACTTGCGCAGATGTCAGAGCTCAGGTGGCGGGGAATAACCAGGAGCCACTTGCGCCCCTTGGAGAGATAGGTACGGCGGTAGAGCAAATAATGCCGAACGGCGAAGTGGCGAGCTTGGCGTTCGAGAGCTGGAGAAGCGGAATGGCGGGAAGGAGACAGCAGAGTGTTGAGGGCGGCAATCCAATGTCTCTTTCTCTGTTCAGACGGCATGTCTGAGATTTCAAGGGACGACAAATTGTTAATGGTGGAGACGAGTCACTCGGAATAGGTGTATGGGAAAGGGCGTCAGCATCAGAATGTTTGCCGCCGGAGCGGTAAGCGACATGAATGTCGTACTCCTGCAGGCGGAGGGCCTAACTAGCAAGAAGGTCAGATGGATCCTTCAGAGAAGAGAGCCAAAAGAGGGCATGATTATCCGTCACGGAGCAAAACGCACGGATATACAAGTAAGGCCGGAATTTTCCAATCGCTCAGATGAAGGCAAAGCATCCTTTTCCGGTCACCAAATACACCGATTCAGCTTTTGTTAAGGTACGACTTGCGTAAGCCACCACGCATTCACCAGAAGCCGGCATCGGCTGCGCGATCGCTGCGCCAAGACCCACTCTACTGGCGTCAGTGTGCATTTTAGCCGGTGCAGTGGGGTGAAAATGTCGTAGAATCGAGGGTGACACGAGAAAGTGGCGTAAGGTGGTAAAGGCGTCATTGCAAGCTGGTGTCCAAGTGGACAGATTGTCGCTGGAAGAGAGCACGCGGGTTAACGTGATGAGAATAGAAGAAAGTTTTCAAATCAAGAACTGAAAACTCGAACATAAACATATAAACCTTCACACTTCTTCAAGATTTGATGGATTGGGAAAATCAGCAACCGTACGAAGTTTTGCGGAATCGAGAAGAACGCCAGCCTTGGAGACCACATGGCCCAAAATATAGAGGTTCTTAGTGGCGAAGCAACACTTATGCAGATTTATTTGAAGGACAGGAGCACTCGGACAAGTAAGGACGTGCTATAGACGGAGGTGGGTAGGAAAGTCCGGAGAGAACAAGACAATATCATCAAAGAAACAAAGGTAGGAATGCCACTTGAGTCCGCTCAAGACAGTGTCCATCATTCGCTCGAATGTCAAAGTGTGTTTATTAAGCCAAAAGAGATCAAGTTAAATTCTTCTTTATTTATTTATTTATTTATTTGTTTATTATACCCTCGGGGCCATTACGGCATTACAGAGGGGAGTGGTTACAAAAAATGAAATTTAACAAACAGGAGTTAATTAAACAGGCAAAGTACAAACATGACTACTATACATACATTGTTAGCTAAGGCGTTCAGGGAAAGAAAAAAAACAATAACACAGTATAAAATACATCATAGTTAAACAATGTTAGCTATGACATTCTTGAATGAACGATGATCGGTGATGGTGGCCGTCGAAGAAGGAAGGTGATTCCACTCATTCGATGTGCGTGGTAGGAATGACTGAAAAAAAGTTTTAGTTCTGCAGAAAGGGATGCCAACCTTATGAATGTGATCTAGTCTTTATGATGCGTACTGAGGGGGTGAGATAAGTTCGGTATGAAACTGCGGGTGATAGAATAACTTGTGAAAAAGGGAAAGGCGAGAAATTTTGAGACGTGATGATAAGGATGGTAGGTTAAGGCTAGATTTCATGGCACTGATGCCTGCTGCTCTGGTATAGTTAGAAAGAATGAAGCGAGTAGTTATTCTGAACCATTCCCAAGCTTGTGTCAGGTTTGTTAGGCCGGGATCCCAAATTGACGCGGCGTATTCGAGTTTGGGCCGTATTAGAGTTTTGTAAAGGAGTAATTTTAAAGAGGATGGTCCTTTAGAAAAATTGCGTCCTAAGTCGCCAAGCATTCGATTAGCATTGGATATTATATGCGCGATGTGAACGGCACATGTCAGATCAGAGGTGATATGAAGGCCAAGATACTTGTAAGTAGTTACCGGATATAAAGGTGCGTTCTTAAGAGAATACACAGGAAGTTCATTACCATTTCTTGACGCACGCATAAATTTACACTTGTTAACATTTAATTCCATAAGCCATCTGGGGTGAAAAAGGACGTTTTCGAGCGGACAGGGTCCGCTGGGCGAGACCAGAGAGCCGTTCTTCGGAGCAAAGCTCTCGAACGGCAGGCAGGCCGAATGCACCCTAAAGGCAGTTGTAAATCGCGACCAAGTCGGAAGGATCGCTTCACAGCTCCTACACCACTGAAGGGCAACAGCCCACTGGTAGAAGAAGACCATGGACAGTTTAGTGGTGCTGTCCCAGTTATTATGGCGGCTCACGCGGTCAAACGTGGAGAGCCAGTCGTCGACGTCTTCATCGGCGTGGCCGCGGAAGAGAGGGGGGTCGTGTTAGCACGTGGTACTCGGTGATGGTAGCGCCTAGGGTTGGCGAGGTCTGGCTTGACCGCGGAAAAGAGGGGGGTCGTGTTAGCACGTGGTACTGGATGATGGTAGCGCCCAGGGTTGGGGAGGTCTGGCTTGACCGCGGAAAAGAGGGGGGTCGTGTTAGCACGTGGTACGATGGTAGCGCGTAGGGTTGGAGAGGTCTGGCAGATATTGAGAATGTGCACACTAAATTTAGATTGGTGTATTGAGCTCGTGTGGGCGCCGGCTCACTCTGGCAATCGCGCAAATGAGGCCGCCGATAAAATAGCGCGATGACTTATTTACCGTGAGAATGGCAACCCCAGCCGAGATTTCTCTAGGGAGCGGGCACACGCGTTCTCAGAACTGACTCAATAAGCACGCCTCACCCGTCGACTCTACCCCGCTCCTCACCCCCGCCTATCCGACTCCCAACAAATGCTCAGGAGGAGAAACCACACCCGAGCTCTTCCTACGCCTCAGCTTCTATCCCACTTCCACCCTATTTCCCTAGAGTGCGCTCTCTGCGGATAATCGCAAGCCAACCTGGACCACATCCTCCTAGGCTTCCCTGCTGATCCTCCCACGCAAGGACAGCCCGCCATTGTTAAACATGGTATCATACTGTCTAACTTGAACACCACTAACTGCGGGGTGAAGGTCGTCGCCTATGTCAGCGACTTCCTCTCTGCGCGTCAGGTGTTCCTCCGGATCGAGGACAAGGAATGCGGCCCGTACTCTATGGGTACAAGAGGTACACCACAGGGGGCGGTGTTATCGCCGTTCTTTTTCAACATCTCCATGATTCACCTGCCCGGCCGAGCGGTTCAGGTGGAGGGCATAAAACACGCACTCTGCGCTGACGATATTGTCACGTAGTGGTGACTGCAGTACGGCGAACAGGAAAACAGCGAGAACGTCTTCGAAACGAAACGCTTTATTCGGGCTGACTTGCGCCCGCAAAGAACTGAATCACTCGGCGGCGGCGGCGTAACAACAAGCGTGCTCGGCGGTCGTCGTACAGAATACCCGCCGCTGTCGGCCGTGCTATTTTTAAAGCTGATAGCGAACCATCCAGATAAAGCGTGGAAGGTTCTAGAACTTTCTGGCACAAAGTAGAATCGGATCCGCCTCGATGCGATCAATCGAGATAATTCTAGGCGCGTCTTGCGTCACAAACGAAGCGATGAAGCGGCGTGCCGGCAGCCATGAAGCATGAACAAATAAACACAACAAACAAACGCTACAAAGATTCGCGGCATTACTCCCCTCTCAAAGAACCATCGACTCGATGCTTTAAACAGAATGCGGCTATCAACAATCAAAAACGGATTGTGCAAATATAAGCACCGAATGTGGAAACAAGGCGTCCTTTAGCGTGCATGATAGGGCTTTAGGCGTACAACATGGACTACTTTGGGTCGCACGCGGCGTCGCTTGGATGCAGTCATTTGGTCAGGGACGACTTCGCTGTCCAATTCACGAATCCAACGAAGAACCTTGTACGGGCCGAAATTGCGTCGCAAAAGCTTTTCGATCAATCCTAGGCGGCGAATGGGCGTCCAAACCCAGACTCGGCCTCCTGGCTTGTATACCGCGTTGTGTCGTCGTAGGTTGTAGCGTGTGGCGTCGGTCCGCTGCTGGTCTTTGATCCTTAATCGGCAAGTCTTCGGGCTTCTGCGCGTTGTAGGTAGGCGGCGACGGCGACGTTATATTTCACGTTAACGTTCGGTAGCATGGCGTCCAGCATGGTCGTGGCCTCTCTGCCATGGACGAGCCTAAAAGGCGTCATCTGGGTGGTCTCCTGCACTGCAGTGTTGTAGGCGAAGACTACCTAAGGCAAGATGACGTCCCAAGTCTTGTGTTCGGCATCGACATACATGGCGAGCTTATCGGCGATGGTTTTGTTGAGGCGCTCGGTCAGTCCGTTGGTCTGCGGGTGGTATGCAGTTGTTCTCGGTGGCTGGTTTGGCTGTAATGGAGGATGGCTTGCGTCAGTTCCGCCGTGAATGCTGTTCCTCTGTCAGTGATGAGCACATGAGGGGCGCCGTGTAGCAGAAGAATGTTCCGCTCGGTGGGGTTTTTGCCTCGGCGTAGCGGGTGAGGTAGTCGGTCGCTATAATGATCCAAATATTTCCAGATGTTGATTTCGGGAACGGGCCAAGCAAGTCCATGCCGATCTGCTGAAAGGGCCTTGAGGGGAGTTCAATGGGGTTCAGAATTCCTGGTGGTCTGGTTAGAGGGGTCTTTCGTCGCTGACAATCTCGGCAGGTTTTCACATGATGTGCGACATAGGCAGACAGTCGGGGCCAGTAATACTTGTCTTGAATGCGGCGGAGGGAGCGAGAAAACCCGAGATGTCCAGCTGTCGGCTCGTCGTGTCAGGCCTGAAGAACTTCTCCGCGCAGACTTACAGGTACAAGGAGGTAGGCTGTCTTGTTCGCTGCAAAGTTCTTCACGGGGACATCATTCCGTAAACAGAACGGAGACAATCCTCGGTTGAACGAGGCGGGGGGTGAAGAAACCTTGCCTTCCAAGTATTCGATGAGGCATTTTATGTCGGGGTCCGCGCGTTGCTGTTGTACAAAAGAGCTGCAGCTCATGGGTCCCAGGAAGGCGTCCTCATCGTCGTCCTGCGGCGCTGCATCTACAGGGGCTCGTGACAGTCAGTCGGCGTCAGAGTGCTTGCGTCCGGACTTGTAAACGACGGTTACATCAAACTCAAGGAGCCGTAGGCTCCATCGAGCGGTGCGGCCAGAGGGGTCCTTCAAACTGGCGAGCCAGCACAGTCCGTGGTGATCGCTCACCACCTTCAACGGTCGTCCGTACAGGTAGGGGCGGAATTTCGACGTAGCCCAGATGATGACAAGGCACTCCTTCTCAGTTGTCGAATAATTTGCTTCGGATTTGGACAGGGAACGGCTAGCGTACGCGATGACCTTCTTCACTCCGTCAATTTTCTGAACGAGGATAGCACCTAGGCCCACACTACTTGCGTCGGTATGAATTTCAGTCTCGGCGTTTTCATCAAAGTGCGCAAGGATCGGTGGGGTCTGTAAACGGCGCTGAAGTTCCTTGAAGGCTTCTATTTGCGGCGCTTCCCATTTAAATGGCACATCTGCCTTTGTCAGGTGGGTCAGTGGCTCGGCGATGCGCGAAAAGTTTTTACGAAACGTCGGTAATACGCGGACAGTCCGAGGAATCTGCGCACAGCTTTCTTATCGGCCGGTGGCGGAAACATTGCGATAGCAGCTATTTTCTGCGGGTCTGGCCGTACTCCCTTCTTGCTAACAATGTGGCCTAGAAACAGCAGCTCTTCATAGGCAAAGTGGCACTTCTCTGCATTTAAGGTTAGCCCGGACGAGTTTTTTGCGTCTAGTACTGTTCGAAGCCTTTTCAGGTGTTCCTCAAAGCTGGAGGCGAAGACAACGACTTCATCTAAATATACCAGACAAATCTGCCACTTCAGGCCTGCCAGCACTGTATCCTTTACTCGTTGAGATGTCGCTGGTGCGGAACAGAGACCAAACGGCATCAGCTTGAACTCGAAGAGGCCATCTGGAGTGAGGAATGCGGTCTTCTCGCGATCTCTTTCATGGACCTCAATTTGCCAGTCGCCGCTCTTGAGGTCCATCGATGAGAAATATCTGGCGTTGCAGAGCCGGTCCAGTGTGTCGTCGATGCGAGCGAGGGGGTAGATGTCCTTCTTTGTTATGTTGTTCAAGCACGGTAATCAACGCAGAATCAAAGTGCACCGTCTTTCTTTCTCACTAGAACAACAGGTGCCGCCCAGGGGCTCTTTTAAGGCTGGATAACTTGGTCCCGGATGGCTTGTCGTTCTCGCGGCGGCACTCGGTAGGGGCTCTGGCGGAGAGGTCGGGCGTGCTGGTCGGTTATAATGCGATGTTTGGCAATTGGCGTTTGTCGGACTTTTGGCGACGACGAGAAGCACTGGCTGTAGTTCCCAAGAAGATTGCGGATCTGGTCTTCTCTGGCCCGGGGCAGGGCTGGTTTTATGTCGAAAGTGGGCGAGCCCCGTGAGCCACCGACTTTTCGTGGAGAACCACACGAAGATGGGGAAGACTGACTGGACATGTACGATCATGTAGCAGCGCTGAACGCCTGGGACGACAGCGCTAAGTTTCGAAGCGTTTATTTTGCATTGGACTGCTCCGCCAGAACATGGTTTGAAAACCGCGAATCATCCCTCACGACCTGGGCGACCTTCAAGAAGCAACTACTGGCTACGTTCACTAGCGTGGTACGCAAGGAAAGAGCGGAGATCCTGCTGCAGTCGCGATTTCAACACCCAAACGAGACCGTTACTGCGTATGTGGAAGATATGAAACGCCTTTTCAAGCGCGCCAACCCTGACATGAGCAAATAACACAATAAACAAACGCTACAAACATTCGGGGCAATATTACAATCTGGACCACCGAGGGGTGCTTTGGGGAGATGGAGGACAGCCTTCAGCAGGCCGCCTCCATAGTCGATGCATATGCTGCTGACTGTGGTCTCCAATGTGTTCCCGCCAAATCAGAGCTTCTACACGCCAGGACAAACCACAAGCACAACAGTCTCTTCATATATATTTGCCGGGCGGTCCCATCAGAGAAGTGGCAGAGCTCCGGATTCTGGGTCTGTTCATCAATAACAATCTTAGGCCGGACTCTACAATTGAAAAACTCAAGCGCATAGGTGAACAGGTACGGCGCATGCTACACCGCGTTTCCCACAAGCGGGATGGTCTGCGGGGCAGGGACGCGCTTCGGCTCACTCAGGCCTTCGTGACCAGCCAGATCACCTATGACGTGCCGTAACTACACACCACCAAACAACAAGACGAGCGCATTGACGCCATCATCAAGAAGAGAACAAAGCGAGCACTGCACCTCCCGGTTGCTACCTCCAACGCCAAACTGAAGCGTTGGGAGTGGCAAAATCCTATCAGGAGTTGCGGGAGGGCCACCTCGTGAACAAATATACGCGGCTATCGTAGTCGGTTCCTGGGCGCCGCCTGCTAAACCGCTTACTCATCCAACACACATGCATGCCAGCGAATACGGAGAACATCCCAGTGCTGAGGCGCCACATGCTCCGTGTCGCTCCGCTCCCGCGTAACATGGACATGGCTTCACATGAAGGTAGACGACAAGCGTCGATTCGCACGCTCGAGAGGCAATATGGATCTACATAGGGCGTCTACTACGTGGACATTACAGGGCCGTCGCCCGCGGGATTCTACACGGCGGCCGTAGTCCACCGGAGAATGAATGTCGATGCGCTCTCTTTTCTGGCCCCAAATTCAACACGAGCGGAGGAAGTTGCAATAGCTCTCGCTGCCGCCGATCCAAAATCGAGAACGGTTTTCACACACTCTCGCCGGGCCTGTGAACATTATATTGCCGGCAAATATCACCTCTTGCCTCCCAAATCCTAAGACGCGCTCCCGCCGATCCAACTCGCACAAACGTGATCTGGGCGCCACCATGGTCTACGAGGCGATGAGGCCGCTGATGCGGCCGCCCGAGTGCTCACACACCGGGCTCCTCACCCTAGCTCTCCTGGCACAGAAGCTCATAAACCGCTTCTTCGGTTCCGTGAAATCCTAATTCATTAGTGCGAGAGCCACCGCCTCTACCCGCCACCTGCCAAGGGGCTGAGTAAGTTGAAGGAGCGAACTCTGGGGCGCCTGGAGACAAGAAGTCTTCTCTGTCCTGCCATAGCAAAAAACTTTGATCCGAACACAGATGGGCGATGCCCGCACTGTGGAGAGATGTGCGATATCTTTCACATGGTGTGGGCATCTACTAAGAATCATCGCCTTGTCCCTTCCCCCACCCCAACCCGAGAGGCATGGGAGACTGCCCTCCTCAACTGCTCCACGCTGGAGTCCCGAAGGGCTCTAGTAAATCGGGCGCGAGACGGGATATCGTCGTGCGGTGTGCCGGACTAAGTATACCGACCATGCACGGGGTTTTTTGACCGTCGAACTCTCTTTGAGTATTAAAATTTTTCGCCACCACCACCACCCGCCATAGGAACATGAAACGAATGCAAGGCCCTCTTTGCTTTGCAGGACCCGGGCACGCAACTTCGCTGTGTGAAGCGGGTTGCTAGTGCCATGGTCCTACGTGGCCTGAACACATGCGCGTAATGTGAGGGCTGTGCGGTTGCCCTGAGACCTTGCAAGGTCCAAACTCGCTTGCATAATAAATTTTTGCATCCGTCCATCAATCCATTCACTACCGCAGCTCCTTTTCTCTTTCTTCTTTCGCTCCAAGCTTTCTCCATTCCCTTACTGCGCGTGTCTGCTGTATGTGAGACATATACTGCGCACTTTCCTTTCCCCTAAAATTCGGCGGAGAGATTTAAGTGGTAGTAAGGGCTTTTAGTGACATAATAAATGGAAGGAAAATATTTTTCCTCTCCCCGGCATCTCCTATCTTTGCTGGAAGCACCTGAGCTGCGGCAGCGGAACAAAAGGATAGCAGGCAGTGTAGAAGTGAAATGAAAGGAGTGAAAGGATAGTAGAAAGGACACGGGAAGAGGTACACTGTAATATGTCTATTTACATATTAACATATATACAGGTCGCGAGAGCGTTATTTTATTAATGCCCATATATTCCGAATTGGCCATTCTCTGAACCTTATGCTGCTGACCCTATGTAGCAGTGAAATATAGGCGCGGAGCTGAAAATCAGGTAGAAGTGCTGCCAGGCGCATTGCTGAAACGCGCGTTCTCAAGTTGCACTCGTAGTTCTAGGCAACATCATCCTCGACAAACCCTATGCCCCGAACGCTTGCGTAGCTGCCGCGCCGAACGAACGGCCAGCAAGCCGCAAGCTTCTTGGTGAACGCGCCTTGGATGCGCGCTGCGTTGTTCGCCGCTCACCGCGTGATTCCTGCATCCCCGCGCGGCTTGACTACGCTAGAACGAGACCATTGGGAGTCGCTGCCGTCGAGCTCTATCTGTTGGGGCAGTGGCGTACATTACGAGAAGGAAGAGGAGGGGTCGGCTTCAAGGCGAAAGCCGTTAATGCCTCATCATTGTCGACAGAAGGCTGACAGCACAAGCTTGTCAGTAGAGGCATCACGCTTTTGGAGCGGTGTCGAACGAGTTACATGAGACAGTTACTGCGGAATTTCCTTTCCGCAAATAAAATTTTCATTGTTTTTATTATGCCCCCTCTTTCTCTTTGTTCTTTAACTACCACTTCCTTCCTATACAAACGAATGATGAGTGTCCAACGAGATTTGTGAGACAGTTACTGCGTAATTTCCTTTCCTCAAATGCTATTTCCATTTTCTTCATTACGGCCCCTCTTTCTCTTTCTTTCTTCACTCCCACTTCCTCCCTTCCTGAACGGTGCGGTGCAGGTGTCCGCTGAAGTGACAGAGACGTACTGCGCCATTTCCTTTCCTCAAAAATGGTGCGTTCAAAGGGCAAGGCATCGGACAGAACGGGTGGGGACTCCCTGGCAGCGCTGCAACACGCGGTCGCGTTCTACTCCTAAAGGCGAAGTTCAAGTGGCAATAATTAGCGGCTGATTTGCATCTAGTCATTATGAAGTAGGCCTAATTAGGCATTAATTAGTAATTTTTATTCCTTCATACTAAGTCAATAATTGTGTGACGTTATCCAGTGGTGACGTCACCAGTGCCACAGATGCAGTCAAAGTGGTACGGAAAACGCTTTTGCGTCTAAGTAATTTAGACAGTGAAAGTGTCCCCTGAACTACCGCCTGATGGCCGTACGTGCGCTCGAAGCGAAGAGGAAGAGCAGCGGGAACGTGCTTTGCTAGTCACTTAACTGCGACTTCTGTAATTTCTATGCGGAGCGCCAGCCTTCATGTGTCGGTGCCACCGTGTTTTTCCCGATATCAGTATATCGTCGAGGTAAGCCTGGGCACCTGATATGCCTTGCAAAACATTGTCGATTTTCCGTTGAAAAGTTGCAGGCGCGGAAGCTGTACCGAAAGGCAAGCGGTTGTAGCAGGACAACCCCCGCTGCGTATTGATAACGCACAATTCCTTGGACTGGTCATCGAGAGGGACCTAATTATAGGCGTCACGCAGGTCGAGCGTGCTGAATTGCTCGCCACCATTCAAGGACGCAAAAATGTCATCAATGACAGGTAGCGGGCATTCCTCCAGCTCACATGCAGGGTTTAGGGTTACTTTGAAATCTGCGCAGATTCGATTCGAACGGTGCCATCCTTTTTTTAGTACTGGCACAACTGCTATAGCCCACTCTGCGTTTGTTACAGGGGACAACACTCCGATGGTTACCAGCCCTTCAATCTCTTTGGATACCTTGTTGCGCCCAACAAATGGAAGAGAATTTTACAGAATTTTGGTGGGGCTCCTTCTTTCGGTTGAAGATGCACTGGTGGTCCGTCAATCAGGCCCAATTCTGTGCTGACGACGTCTTGGAAGTCCGAGATCACCACGCCCAAAGTTGATGCACAGTTCTTTCCGAGGGGCGCCCCGAGCTTCGCCACCAGCTTTGCCCCGATGTTGAGGACTGAGGACCCTGCGTTGCTGAGTTTTGATATCAAGGCGCGTCCGCAGAGGCTTTCTCCTGGGCAATCGATAATAATTAATGAGCCCTCGACGACAGTCCCGTTATACGAGACAGCCATATCCAACTGCCCCAGAAGTGGCAAGGTCGCTAGGTAAGAGGAAAGTTCTATGTTGCACAGTGGTAATGGTGGGCACTGTTTCTTCTGCTGCTCAAAACGTTGCCTAGGCACAACACATACAGCTGAACCAGTATCGACAATAATCGGTATATTGCTGTCACACCACGTGAACGTTCGACGAATCGAAGGTTCCAACTGAGACTTCCGACACGCAACCAAAGTCCAGATGTGCATGCTGTCGGCCGCGTCATCCAATGCTTCCTCGATTACATTTAAAGCTTGGCTTGACCTGCCTTGAGAATGGGTTTTCTGGCGTTCCTTGCTGTCGTCGCTAAGGCACTTTTTCGCCAGGTGCCCGAACCTGCCGCGGCGGCAGCATCGAGCTTTAATCCAGCTGCACGCCTTTCCATTGTGTTTTGTGCTTCCCCACCGTCCACACTCTAATACCGGTTCCTCGCTGGTCCGTCTCCGCGCGTTTATTTTCATTACGGCCGTCAAGCCTGAAGAAATCGCGTTAGCGTCCTTTTCTGCTGCCTCGGAGCTAAGCGCTATCGCTTCGGCTTCCTTCACGGTGAGGTCTGTTTTCGCCAGCAACTGCTTTTGCAGACACTAGACCTGACGGCGCATACTATATTGTCGTGAAGCATTCTGTCGAGCATGCTTCCGAAGTGGCAGCCATCCGCTATTTGGTGAACTTCAACAATAAACGTATGAGCAGACTCACCTTCCAGCTGACGCCGGTTGAAAAAGCGGGAGCGCTCCGTTACTTCGTGGCGTTTTGGGTGAAAATACACACTTAGGACTTGAATTAGTTCTTCGTACTTCAGCGCATTAGGCTTCTTCGGTGGAACTGTCCCTGAAAGTACTTGTACTGTGCTTGTGCTCAGTGCAGAAATGAGCAACGCCCTCTTCTTCATTGAATCTTCTATTCCATTTGCTTCGAAGTAGGCTTCAACTTTCGTCAGATAGGCTCTCCAGTTGTCACAGCGTTCGTCATACTCGGGGAAGCTGGTGATGTGCCATGGCCGAGATGGTTGTGTCCAGCGACTCAGCCTTTACCGACGTTTCAGGTTGGCACTTGTCGTGGGTTCGCTTTGCGCTCGTCGCCACTGTTACAAGGCTCGTACGCGCATTGCGCGTGCCGTACTTCGATGGAACACAAACGGACGCTGGGGATAGAAAGCGCGTTTATTCATCCCGGTCAGCCAGCTTATATAGGTGACCTGGTGAGGGTAAGGACAGGAGTAAGGGACGAGAGAAAGCGTGAGGAGCGTGCGCTTAGCGTTCGGGAGACATGGCGTTCGCCGTAGTGAAGACATGGCCTCGCCCTAGTGAAGGCAGAGCGTTCGCCTTAGTGAAGGCAGAGCGTTCGCCCTAGTGAAGACAGAGCGTTCACAACATAATTTTTGATATACACCACTATTCTGATTCCGTGGCACGCGCTGGGGCTGCGGCCACTCCTCAGATAGATGACAGGTCGCAAACACAAGGAAAAGCAACATTTATCCAGGCATTTACAACCTGTAAAAACGCGGTGCTGCTACAGTCGTGCAGCGCGGTAGAAGGAACGAAAGAGAGACGAGTTACGTAGGATGAAACCCCGGAGGGAGGTGTAAAGAGGGAGAAAGCACGCGGGCGAGAGGGAAGGCGCACGGGAGGAAGGAAGAGAAAGAGCGGGGAGAAGAGAAGTCCAGTGTTCGCAGATGAAGCTGGCACCGGCGGGATATTCAAACTGGACTCGGGACAGCACACTCCACTCCCCAAAAACATGCACCCCTTACACCATGAGGGTAGAAGACAAGCACGAGCCAAAGCCTTACATAACAAATACAGACAGTGCGCTGCAACACTTTATGTAGATGCAGCAGAATACAAAAATACCAATGCCTTTGCAATTGTGGTTGTGAACGAGAATGGCGACCACATCGTCTCGGCGACAATCAAAACGAAATCCTCTGAAACGGCAGAAGAGGCGGCTATAGCCCTCGCCCTAGCACATACCCAAGGGAGCATCATCCTCAGCGATTCCAAAATGGGTGTCAATAATTTCGCTAAAGGGCGAATTACAAACACCTGGGTTCGAACCCCGGACCAGGACGAATTTTTCTTTAACTACGAAGTTTCTGAGAAAGCTGTATAGCTTTCCTTTGTAGCCGTATGGCTGCGCTCGGGTGGATGCCATTGAGTAATTACTCCCTTATTACAAATCTACTCCACCTTGGGGGATTCCCCTAAACATTTGACCAACACTGTTCCCACTTCGAGTTATTGATCAATTCGATCTCGCCCTACCATAAGCTTGCCGTCCTGGTTAGCTCAATTGGTAGAGCGACTGCTCCGGTGTAGCGGTGGTCCTGGGTTCGAACCCCGGACCAGGACGAATTTTTCTTTAACTACGAAGTTTCTGAGAAAGCTGTATAGCTTTCCTTTGTAGCCGTATGGCTGCGCTCGGGTGGATGCCATTGAGTAATTACTCCCTTATTAGAATCCTTAACGCAACCAAATTCTCACCAAATTATTCCGAATTGATATGGGTCCCAGCCCATTCGGGGAATCCGGGAAACGAGGCAGCCCACAATAAAGTCCGAGGTTTCGTCGACCGGGCAGTGGATGAGTCTGGCTCCCTGAATTTCACGAAGGACTCCATGATCACATATCATGATCTCACCAATCATTTTAAATTAGAGAGGAGAATTTTCCCCCCTCCAGACAAAAGACTTACTAAAGAACAAGAGGTTACGTGTCGTCGTCTACAGACGAGATCGATACGCACCCCATCACTCCTCGCGCACATTTATCCAGATCTTTACAACCCAAACTGCAAACACTGTGGCCAACGTGCTACCTACGATCACATCCTGTGGGACTGCAAAATAGAGCCACCTCCGGGTGATCTAGTTACAGCTCCATATCTCGAGCGGTGGGAGACCGTGCTGGCTAGCTCTGACCCCATAACGCAAGTTTTGGCGGTGGAGTGGGCTGACAAAGTCGTCGAGGGCTATGTACTCTCGACCACTTAACGCGACCTCTTGCCAAGCTCTTCCCGGCGAATAAAATGTTTTACAATCAATCCCCGTCTGGTTATACATATAACCAGACGGGGAATAAGCAGAACTGCCTCATGAATAAGCAGGACTGTCTCAGTCACAGTACGGAGAACCGTCTTTATCACTCCCCGTGTCGCCGTCTTGATCTCGACCTTTCGCACCCTGCCGTCCGCACTTGCGATGGCGTTCACAATGAGTCCCATAGGCCACTCGTTGCGATAAACCTGGCTGTCGCTCAGGAGCACTGGTCACCTGCCTTGAGATTTCTAGTTGTCCTCTGCACTTCCGATGGCTCTGCAGGGTGGTAAGGAACTCGGGTCGCCAACGGCACCAAAAGGCATCGGCCAGCCACTGAACCTGCCGCCACTGTCGCCGATACATATTCTTTTCACCGAAGGCTGGTCGCACTGTGTTGCCGCCGACTTTCTGGGTCAGGAGCGTTGAAGGAGTCAGCACTTCCCGGCACTCGAGGTCCGTTGAGACAGGAACGAGGGGTCGGGAATTTATGATCCCCGAGACTTCCGCCAAGAAGGTTACCAAGACTTCATGAGTAAGGCGACGAGAGGTACTCTCAAGAAGCATGGAGTCCAAAATTCGCCGTGTGACTCCTATCATTCTTTCCCACACTCATCCCATGTGAGAAGCATGAGGGGGTTTGAATACCCAAGTGCATCCTTGGTCTGACAGGAATGATCCTAGCTTCTCATGGTCTGGGCCACTGGTGTCCAGTTTTAGTTGTGAGCACACTCCAACAAAATTCGTCCCGCAATCGGACCTCAGTTGCTTTGCCGCGGCCACTTATGGCGAAGAATCTTCGGAGAGCATTAATAAAACTTGAGGTGGCTATGCTCTCGATCACTTCGATGTGAACAGCGTGGATACTCATGCAAGTGAAGAGCACGGCGCACCTTTTGCTTTGGGCCTCACCGCCTCTGGTCCGACGGGAAGCGACTTGCCACGGGCCAAATATATCTATGAAATGAAATGAAATGAAATGAAAATCTTTATTTGCCATCAAATACAGATGGGGGATTGTAGAAAAAAAGCTGTCTTTGGACAGCTCGACGGGTCCACAATCCCTTATTTTGGCAGAGTGGCGGCATCACGTAACATATTCTTGATATGCAAACATATACATATATATTTAATATGATACAGACTAAGTACTCGTTAACGAAACCAAATACATCTGGCGGAGGTTCTTGTAGGTTGCCGTGAAGAGGTCAAAACGGACAGAATTATAATATTTCAAAAGCGTTGGTATTGTGTACTTAAGGCACTGTTTCCCGTAACTTGAACGTGACATTGGTACTGACCAATCCTCGAAGTGTCTTGTAAGGTGACTCCGAGTTCTGTCTTGTAATTGGGATAGGTTACGTATATTCTTGATATTCCTGTGGATTTCTTGCTCATATACATGGCTTAAGCGATATCTGTAGAGATTGTGAGCTGGAATTACACCAGAGTTGCTAAAGCAAGTTGAGGTGGAAGCAGCATAAGAAGCATTATATGTGTGTCGGAGATACTTTTTCTGTAACAAGTGGATGTGCTCTATATTAGTGGATGTTAAGTTTTCCCATACTAGTTGACAATAGTTCAAGTGTGACTGAAAGAGTGAATGATAAAGCAAACGTTTGATGCGTGTGGGAAGGATATACCTTAAACCACCTACTACCGCAGTTATTTGACTTATTTTGCTTAGAACATGCTTGACGTGATTATCACAGGACATCTTTGCGGAAAAGGTGACACCCAGACATTTAAAATTCTGGAATAAAGCGATGCATCGTGAGTTTATTATGATATCTTGATGCGGAGGTATGTGCTTGTTTTTCGCCCTGAATATAATCGCTTTTGTTTTGCTTTCATTTACCTTCATTGCATTTACTCTCGACCATTCCTCTAAGGATTTCATTGCACTGTTACATTGTTCAACAAGAAGATTAATATTATTGCAAGCAATAAAAATAGTAGTGTCATCTCCATAGATAATAAATTTTGCTTTACGGGTAATAGCTACGATATCATTCAGATAGAGATTATAAAGTAAAGTTCCTAAAATACTTCCCTGCCGACATAAGTGAAAGGTGGCTAGGTGCTTAATCTTTCTGCAGGCAGGTCTGCCATTTTCTGCTGCAGCTGCCTTCCTCTGAGCTTGCAACACGTAACACAACTGTGTATGTATGAGGCGATGCTACGCTTAGCTCCGACGATCCAGAGCCCAGCTGCCTTGGCCGCTCCCTCAGTAAAATGGCGTCCTTGGTGTTTGACCTGTTCGTGGTAATGCCGCATAATCAGGGTGGTGACATGGTGTCGTCCTGGCAAGATGATGGGCTTCCGCTCTTGCTGGTCGAAAAGTTGGCTCTCTCTAGTCTGCCACCAATCCTCAAAAGCCCGTCGGAATCGACCCACCACAGAGGGCTTGACTTCAGGAGTCTCTTTCCTTGTTGCAAGCTTATCAACTCTACTGAAAAGGCTTCGTTCTGGACAGACAGAGTAATGACTGCCTTCGCTCGGGCTATGTGTTCTGTCGAAGGCCCTAATTGGTGAGATGAGCTGTTATGCGGGCAGTCTGACACGTTGCGAGAGGTGCCCCGAAATTTGCTCACCAGCCCCACAAGCATTGCAACTGCGCAAGTTAGCTTAATCCAACTCGAGAAGCGCTCGAACCGCCTGCTGCCGAGTTCTTGCACGTCTACACTGGTTGTGAGAACAGTTGCCTGGAGCCGCACCTCCATGTCAGAATCAGCATCGACGAAGTCAAACTTGTCCTTCGTTACCCGAGGGCAGTGTTCTTGATGATAGAAAAACTCCGGGCCTGTCAGCCAGACCGATCCTGCCATTTGGGCTGCTGGCACAGACCTCGTTCCGAGGTCCGCAGGGTTCATGTCGGAAGGTACGTAGTGCCATTGCTCTGGCCGTGTAGAGCTCCTGATGCGTTCGACCCTGTTACTGACATACACATAAAACCTCCGAGTCAGATTATGTATGTAACCTAGGACCACCTTGCTGTAAGTGTAGAAACTTACAGCATCAAGTTCCATGTCTATTTCACGACTGATGAGCTCTGCTAGCTCCACTGCCAACACCGCGCCGCACAGTTCAAGCCTTGGGATGGTGTGTTCCGGCTGTGGTGCTAGCTTAGCCTTTCCTATGACGAACTCGACATGGCACGCACCATCTAGATATGTCACTCTGAGGTAAGCCACTGCAACCACAGCGTTGGTTGATGCGCCGGAGAATATGTGCAATTCCTTGCGCTGTGCAGTAGTGAGTGAGGCAGGGGAATAGGTGCGAGGTATATCCAGCTGCTCGAGCACTTGCAAGGAGTCTTTCCACGTCTCCCACGCGGCCCTATTCTTCAGGAAGTGGACAGTCCCAGACGCATGTCCCAACGACTAGCTGTCGGAGGAGGGACTTCCCTTGAATGATGACTGGAGCAACAAACCCAAGAGGGTCGTACAGGCTATTCACCACTGACAAGACACAGCGCCGAGTGAATGGCATCTCTTGGATTGAAGTCGTAAATGTGAAGCCATCCTTTTTCAGGTTCCAAGAAACTCCCAGACTGCGTTGCATTGGCGGTGTGCCATTGCACACCGCCCTTATAACGAGCCACCGATTTATGACGAGCCCCTCATTCCCCTTCGTTTCTTTGCTTAATTGCTTAGCGAGGGCCTCGGTTCTGGCAGCCTTGACGCCATCGGAAGCATAAGAGGGTTGTCACACAGCTTCCACCCTCGCCGTTCGACGACGTTCTACATCATATCAGCGTTAGCTCAGGACAGGCTACGTCCGCCGCTTAAAAACGTGGGTATCGCTGATGAACACTCCCAAGGTTATGAGAGAAGCCAACAGCCACAGAAACCAAGGGGCATAGGGGATTTTTAGTTTTTATTTAAATATTTTGTGGTGTTGATCAATTTATAACATTACTGAATCTGTTATCCCTTAAAGCTAATTGATTAGAAAAGCAGAAGAAAAAACAACCACATGCCGCCACTGGGATCCGAACCCACGACCTCCGATTTACGCGTCTGGTGCTCTACCGCTGAGCTACGGCGACGGCAGTCAAACCTTCTGCTTCCAGGGGCATATATATTTACAAATAACCTAACCTTGGGAGTGTTCACCAGCGCCACCCACGTTCTTAAGCGGCGGATGTAGCACGTCCTGAGTGACCGCTGATGTGACGTAGAACGTCATCGAACGGTGAGGGTGGGAGCTCTGTGAGAACCCTCTTATGCTTCCTAAGGCATCAAGGCTGCCAGATCCCACCGGCGGCATGTGGTTGTTTTTTCTTCTGCTTTTCTAATCAATTAGCTTTAAGCGATATCATATCCAGTAATATTATAAATTGATCAACAATACAAAATAAATAAATAAATATCAAAAATCCCCTGTGCCCCTTGGTTTCTGTGGCTGTTGGCTTCTCCAATATTTATAACGAGCCACTCATTCCCCTTTCCTTGTCTGCTTAATTGCTTACCGAGGGCCTCGGTTCTGGCAGCCTTGATGCCTTACGAAGCATAAGAGGGTTCTCACACAGCTCCCACCATCACCGTTCGATGACGTTCTACGTCACATCAGCGGTCACTCAGGACGTGCTACATCCGCCACTTAAGAACGTGGGTGGCGCTAGTGAACACTCCAGAGGTTAGGTTATTTTTAAACATAAATACCCCCGAAAGGAGAAGGTTTGACAGCCGTCGCCGTAGCACTGCGGTAGAGCACCGGACGCGTAATTCGGAGGTCGTGGGTTCGGTTCCCTCCGGCGGCATGTGGTTGTTTTTTCTTCTGCTTTTCTAATCAATTAGCTTCAAGCGATAACATATTCTGTAATATTCTAAATCGAACAACTGCACAAAATAAATTAATTAAAATCCCCTCTGTCCCTTGGTTTCTGCGGCTGTTGGGTTCTCTCATATTTGTAACGAGCCCCTCATCCCCCTTCAATTGTTTGCTTACTTGCTTAGCGAGGGCATCGATTCTGGCAGCCTGGAGAGGTATGCTTCCTCTTGTTATTAAATGGTTATTAATAACACTTATTAATAACATTTAATAACACTGGTTATTAAATGTGAAATTAAATGGCGACGCTAACGCCGGAAGTGTCCGCTAATTCTGACGCCAGAAATTTTTCCCCAGTGATTCGGTATGTGCCATCATGAGAAACTAATTCAAGAGGTTTTAGAATAAAAAATAAACAATTGGAGGTCTAGTTTGGACTCGAACCCGGGCCGCCGGCGTGCGAGGTGACGTGACAGCACAACACAAAATTCAGAGCGACGTCACACCATAGCTGACACACTACCGCTGCCATGTGCAGGCAGGAGAGGATGAACGATGGAAAAAACAGCCGACCATTACATTACTTGCTAATGCGAAATTTGAACGCAGCTCGTCAGCTGTTCCAACTTTTCGCTAGATTGAGGTAAGAATTCGACCCAGATATTTATGTACAATTGCAGACAACTTATTTTGCAGCATCAGCTACATTGGCCGCAGTCTCGCCGTTTCGCGTGCTCCCTCCGTCGTCCATACTGCGCATGCGCGAAGAGTGAGTAACGTGACTGCGCACAGCAGGCGCGCCTCAACGCGCGCGCTTGCCACTTCTGCTGCCGGCGCAGAGCCACATGACGTCACTGCTCAGGCTACGTATATCCTGGCATAGCAGAGCTCAGCCACTGCCAACTTTTGTTGCGTTAGCAATAATACAGTAGGCTTCGCCTGGTCGCGTAGCCCCGGTCAGTAGGGATGGATTACCATGGCCATGACCATGAACAGCGACTGCGCCGAGCAGGTAGGGCGCTGTTTCATCAGCCGTGCTCCGCCAGGTAGCAGCGCCGGCGGCGCAATCAGTTTGCTCTGTCTAGGACAGATGGCGCCACTAGGAGGTCTGACACTTCTGGCCTTCGAAGTGGGCGTTAGAAGCATTGGCGCACAGTGCGAAACGCTGCTGCGCAGCTTCTATACGCACGTCAAGTGACTCTTAAACAACCCAGCTGTAATTAGCCGAATTTCTAGTCAGACCACATAAAAAATTGACAGAGGCTTAGTTTGGTTAAGCCCGGTAGGTTGTGATAGCAAATCATCAAATCATCTCAGCTTCTTATATTTGTAGGTCGACATGACTTCTAACGAGGCCTTGTTCGAAACACCTTATATATACACACCCACACGTAATCTTCTCTCAGAGAGAGGAAGGGAAGGATAGAGAGAAAGAGCAGCAGCGGCGTGGTTACCTTGGGACTGCGGCGACGAGCCCAGCTGGTCTCCAGTTTTCTATCCGCTCTATGTGACGTCACCACGGCCAGCGCCTCCTTGCGGCTGCGCCGCGCAGCAGGTGCGCGGCGCGCCGTGGTTACCCTGAGACCGCTCCGACGAGCCGAGCTGGTCTCCAGTTTTTCCTTCGCTCGGTCTGACTTCACTACGGGGTCGCCTAAAGGTCAAACGTGGTTACCGCCGGGACCAGGCTGACGGCTCAAAACCTAGCGTAGTATTGCTTTCGCAATAATAAACAACACCGAGTACGAAATTGGTCGAGTTGGGGAATCGAACCAGGGTCTCCGGAGTGAGACGAGCACGCTAACCACTCCGCCATGCCAGCTCGATTGCTTGTAATGAACAAAGGCGCGTCTAGTGAATACGGTGTCTTCGTTCACTCCCGTCTTCCTCCCTTGCCGTTATGGCGAGTAGTAGTAGTAGTAGTAAAAGCATTTATTTTCACAAAAGGAAGAGTAAGGGAGTAGGGGGTTGGGGATAGATAGATGTGGACCTTCAGTGGTCGGTCTTCCCTAGTCCAGGATCCCGTTGGCCTCCGCCGCTGCCTTGGCCCTCGTCACCAGCATAAGCTGTGTGCTCGGGACGGAGCCAGCCAGTAGGGCCTCCCACTGCTCTAGACTAGGGCTATTTACCTTTGGTAGAAAAGGGCTTCTCTCACAGCCCCACGTGGCGTGGTACGTTGTGGCGTAGCCCCCACACCACATGCACTCTTTCGCGTATCTGTTCGGCCACATTTTATGATACATGGCTCTGCTTGGGTAGGTGTCTGTTTGTAGTCGTCTGAGCGTAGTGGCCTGTTCTCTGTTGAGGATATCCGCCGGAGCCGAGTACTTCTTGCGCGCTCCCAACAACGCCTTCATTGCCTCCCCGTAAGATTCTGGCGTGCTGAAGGGTTCGACCGGGAAACCCGCCCTCCGGTTCGTGAATCCTCGAACAACGGTGTCTGCCATGAGATTTCCCTCAACCCCAGTGTCAGGGACCCAAATGATGGTGTGTTGAATGTGTGTGTTGTTTGATCCATGTCTTTGTTGGTTTTGTGCGAAGAGAATCCTCGCGGCTTTTTGGCCGATCCTTCCATCTCTGTATGCGCCCGCTGCAGCCTGAGAATCCGGCGCTATCCAGTAACTCAGTCCCTGCCGATGGGCTTCAGTCAGGGCTAGAGCTATGGCGATCTCTTCCACTGCTTGTGTTGTCCTTGTGCGCACTGATGCACCAGTAATTATCTTCCCATTGGCGTTCACTACTGCTACCGCCCTAGCGTTTTCCTTCGTTCTGTACTTGGACGCGTCAACATACAGAACCATCTGTTTCTTCTTTAGGAACCTGTCCAACTCCAACGATCTCGCCGCCCGTCTTCCTTCGTGGTTCTTCGGGTCCATGTTTCTGGGCACTGGTTTAACCAAGAAAGTGCTCTTAATTTGGCTGTCAATGTCTGTCTTGTCTTCGCCCTCGCCTTCTACCGGGTATCCTAGCTTTAGCAGTAGTGCGCGGCCAGCGGCTGTTCTTTTAAATCTTTCGAGTTGAAATCTGAGCATGGTTTCGCTGTGCTCCTCATAGGTGCCGTACACACCCAAATTCATTAGCTTTTCTGTCGAGGCGCAGGTCATGACGCCTTAGGCTTGCTTATACGCCTTTCTGATGCATGTTTCCATTTTGTTCTTTTCCCCTTTATTAGGTTGTAGGTACGGAAGCGCGTGCGTCATCCTCGGTATGATGAGCGCAGAAGTGATCCGTAAAGCATCTCGCTCCTTCACCCCTTTTCTCTTGTTCGTAATCCGGCTTAACACCCTGCATATCTGTTTCGTGGAGTGTTCCAAGAGCTGGATGGTATGGTCGCGTTTGCCTTTCTCCTGCAGCCACATTCCCAAGATGCGAAGCTTATTTGTCGTTCTTACGGGTTGTCCATCTATCTCTAATTCTATCGTTCCCCTGTTCTCTTTGTTTTTGTGAAGTCTAATAAATTCAGATTTTTCTGGAGAGCACTGCAACCCGCTAAATAAAGCAAACTGACCGATCTCATCCGCCGCTCTTTGCAGTATTTCTTCCTTGTTTCCTGTCGATCCTTTTGTCGTCCACACTGTTATGTCGTCCGCATAAATTGAATGTTCTACATCTTTGATCTTTTTCAGTCTCCTAGTTAATCCAATCATTGCTATGTTGAAGAGCAAAGGTGAGATGATGGATCCTTGTGGTGTCCCTCAGTTTGGCGTCGTATTCTTTTCTGACCTAATGTTGTTGATGACGATCGTTGCTTTCTGTTAGATAGGAATGGCTTTACGTATGCGAAGATCCTCTCCCCACAGTTTGTTGTCGAGAGTTCTGCGAGAATGGCGTTGTGGCTGATGTTGTCGAAGGCCCCCTTGAGGTCTACAGCCAAAATTACGCCTTCTCGAGTTCCCGATATTTGTTTTAGTATCATGTCTCTTAACTGGAGCATCGCGTCTTGCGTGGAGAGGCCCGTTCTGAACCCGAACATGGTATCCGGAAACAGACCGTTGTCCTCCATGTAGTTTTCAGTCTAGTCTTGACCACTTCCTCGTATAGTTTACCAAGGCAGGAAGTTAGTGATATTGGCCTAAGGTTCTCTAAACTGGGTGTTTTCCCTGGTTTAGGTATCACGATAATCTCAGCGTGTTTCCACTCCGCCGGGACCGTGCCCCTTTCCCAGTGCTCGTTGATTAGTCCGGTCTGGCTTTCGATTTGGTCATCACTGAGGTTTCTGATCATTGCATTGGTTACTTGATCTTTTCCCGGTGTTGTGTTCCTCGTGAATGACCTGGCAGTCACGTATACCTCGTATTCGTTTATCGGTTCATCCAGCTTCGAATTCCTTGTCCCTGAATACACCATGGTGGACGGTGGCACCTGCGTGCTTCCGACGTACCTGGACCAAAGAAAATCTGTAATCTGGGCGTCCGTTCCCTGAAAATTGTGCGTGATACGTTCTATCGTTTTGCAGTTTTCTCTCTTCGATTTTGTCGGGTCTATGAGGTGCCTGAGCAGCGCCCATGTTTTAGCGCTACACAGGTAGCCGTTTAGTTCATTGCAAATTTGGTGCCAATTATCTCTAAGTAAGTTTGCGGTGTGGTCTTCTATCTCCTTATTGATTTCAGCTATTCTGAGTCTCAATTTTCTGTTATGTTTTTGTTTCTTCCATCTTTTTGTCAGCCCCCTACGAGCCTCACAAAGATGTAGCAATCGTTTATCCGCACGTGGAAATTCATCGGTAACCTCTAGCGTCGTAGTATTGTCTCTGTGGACCTCCCGTAGTCGTTTGGTCCACTTTTCGATGTCCGTTATCGCAGTTCATCCGCCTTCATTCTCCAACTGTTCCCGAAATGTTTTCCAATCTGTGATTTTTGTCTTCCTCTGGATTGTGCTGAACCTTGTAAGTTTAATTTGCGTTTGAATTACGTAGTGGTCACTTCCGAACTGCTCCCCGGTGTTAGACCATTCGTAGTCTAGGATATTTCCTATGATGGTCAAATCAGGGCTAGTGTCTCTTGAAAAGCTGTTTCCGACCCTAGTAGGGTATCTGATATCGGTAACGATTTCCAGCCCGTCCGTATCCACTCCATCTAGGATGGTTTTTCCTTTCTTTGTATTCATGTTGTAGCCCCACTCTTTGTGCGGAGCATTGAAATCTCCTACAATCACAAGGTGGTTTTGTTTTACCAGGCCGATCACCGCTCTAATGATTTCTCTGAAGTCATGTCTCTTCTTGCGCGGTGGTGAGTAAATGTTAAGTACGAATAGGCTCTTCTCCCCGCGCTTCTTAGGTATTACCTCTATTAAAAGGTGTTCTATATCTTCTTCTGGTGTCGTGTGCTTGTGCGTAGTGACCCCCTTCTGACATAAAATGGACACTTTTTTTATATCTTTCATCTACTATGGTGTCGTAGCCGACTATCTTCGGCGAAGTGTTAGTTTCTTGCAGCGCTATTACAGTAGGTGGGTGTTTTTTTTTAAACGTCTTTATTTCTGCATTTAGTAGGCCGATACCTTGCGGCAGAACTAAGGTGCTTCATGGAGGTTGGGGTGGGGGAGTGGTTAAGGGTGGGGGTGAGGATGGGGGTGGGGGTGAAGGTCGGAGTGCGGGTTGGGGCCCGGTGTCCGCTTCTTCCTCGAGGTAGTGTCGTCCCGAGGTCGGCTCCGCGAAGTGATGGCCTGGCCCTTCATCTTCCTTGAAGTAGGAAAGAAAAGTTCGCCAGAGCCGGAGTGCGTCTGATGGCCCGATGTGCGATGGCGGATCGACCCATTCCTGCAGGGTTCCAGGTCGAAGCCCGCCCAGGGACTTGAGTGCTCTTTCCCGTACTGCGTCAAAGGTAGGGCAGCTCCACAGGAGATGTTCGGCCGTGCCTCTGGCAGGGCACGTCGGCACTGAGGAGTCGGGTATGAGCGCGGGTGGGTGGGTGTTTATGCTGCATTACATGTATGTTGAAATCGTTTTTTTTTCTAAATCCTCTACAGTTCCATTGCCATATTGTAAATTTTTCTTCTGCGTTAGCCATGATGTGACACTACTGCTGCGCCGCGAAGATCTTCGCGCTTTCGTTTAGGTCGACCTGTTCCGGTGCTCTCTTGTTTTGTCCCCTGAATAGTTCTGCCAATCTCTGATCGGTCGCGTTCAGTCTGGTCATGATTTGTTCCAGCGTCGTCAAGACTGTTTTCTGTTGCTCCTGTATTTGGTGTAGGGGTGTAGTAGCATCTATTTCTTCCCTTACTTGCGGTTGTACGGCTGCAGGCCCCTGCGTGCGTGTTGTTGTCGTGGGCGATTGTATTCCGTGTACTTTTCCTCGGTTTTATCATGTTCTTCTCTTTGTTGTCGCTGTTCTATAAACGAAAGCCTCTTTTTTAGTCGTTCATTTTCCTCTCTAAGTTCCCTGTTTGTTTTTTCTAGAGCTTCAAATCTAGCCTGCATCGAATAGTCTAGAGCAGTGGGATAGACTGGAGACTCGCTCCTAGACTGACTCACCTTCTTGGACTTCTTGGTCTTCTGTTTAGATGCGGAAGCGTCATGGGCGTTCTCAGGAACCCAGGCGTTGCCGCCACCGTGGTCGGTGGATCTCGCGTCTGCTAGCCCCGGAAAGTCTCCATCTTTGAAGAACGGCGTTCGGCTTCTGCTGCCGCCGCGCCTGTTCCGAGACGCAGACCTCGAAGATCCGTTCTTTCCTCTCGTTTCGGCTTCCTCGCTGTCGACCCACCGCGGCCTGTGGCCACCGTGGTAATTACTTTCTTTTTTCTTGCCTTGCTGGTTCTGCTGGCCTTTTTGCTTGAGACGTCTCTTGCATCCTATATCGCCCGTGGCGTGAGCTTCGCCGCACCACTCACACCTGGGCTCTCCACACTCGTGTCCGTCGACGTTGGCACGTTTGCATCTAGGGCACTGCGGAATGGGTTGTGGTTCCGGGCAGACGTCTGATCGGTGCCCCTGCAGGCGGCATCTGAAGCACACCTGCTTCGTAGGTTGGTAAGGGTAAACTCTGCACAGTCCTCCCATCACTGCGACTGTCTTGGGCAACCTCGGTCCGTCGAACGCGATGAGCGCTGACTCTGACTTCCAGAGCATTCTTGCGTAGACTGCACGGATTCCCGGCGTTGCTACTTGGATGTGATTCATTAGGATTTCTTGCGTGGTGCCGGCCATCACTCCATGCACCACACCCCGGACAGTTCCCTCCGCCGTGGAGCAGTAGGCATTGAACTCGAATTGTTTGTCTCCGAGACACAACTTCGTCGTCTTTTGCAGGGCTTCTGCTTTCGCACCCTCTGGCGTCCGGACTATTATTATGTTTGAGATGGCTTTCACCGCGACAAGCATGTCGCCGATGTAGACCAGGTTGCATTCCTTCACCACGGCTTGTATGTAATCGCTGGGCTTGAAATCTCCCACTCTTAGGTTGTGGATCTTCGGTCGGAATACGATTTTGTATCCTCCTTTCGGGAGCTATACGAAATCTCGCCTGTTACCAGCGAGTCTCTTTAGTTGGTTGTTTACAGCGGACGCCGGTGGCGCGTTCGGGACCATGGCGGTCGGTCCTGGCGTCCCAGGTTTCTCCTGCTGCGGCTCGCTCGTGCTCACTGGTGTCCTGTTTGCCTCGGAAGGTGTACTTGCTTGACCGGTAGCTTTCCTATCCTTCTGGGCTCTGCGCTCCACTAATTCCTTCATCACTCGCCAAGGGGTCTCGTTGACTGGGTAGACTCTTGGTTGTTCTTGCGGTCCCCTCGTACCTCCGGCGTTGTTGGTGCTTGCAAGCTCCATGGCTTGGGGCTGGTCCGTACCCGGGCTATTTTTATAACCGGGGCCGTAATGTGTGCCGCAGTCGAAGCTGACGCCATGCCGCCGTCGAGGCTGCTCAGCCCCGGTAGGGCCAGTGAAGCCCATGCGTCGCTTGCTTCGGCCACGGCCGACGCTACGTCGGTGTTAGGGTTAGCGTGACTCTCGCCGCCTCAAGATTTCAATGTCCCGTAAGTGGAAATAGATTCTACTCACAGAGACAAAATTGGTGTCCAGATGGTCCTCGTAACCTAACGGAACACATCCAATAAACACTTTGCATTTAACTGGGGTTTTACGGTCAAAAACACTGACGATTCACGGAGCCCATGCAGAGCACGTCCGCGTTCCCGCGCAGTTGGGTGTCCACCCCCCGTTATGGAGAGATTCAGGTGTCCATCGAAATATGCGAGAGATACATTTCCTTCCCCCCCCCCCCCCCCAAAAAAAAAAACAATTTCTCGACGAGCAAGGCGTACAGCCCAACGGGCGATGGCGTTCTGTGGGGCCGCTTGGCGGAATGCTCACGTGACCAAATATGGCGGCACCCATGCTCCCGCGCTGTTAAGCGTCCATAAATGCGCGCTTGCCATGGCGTGAACGCTTTGCTATGCAGTCCTCTAAGGTGGTGGTGGTGAAAAACATTTATTGTGCAATAAATTCTTTTTTTACAGAGAGGTGATTGGGTTAGGCCTTATTGGCCCTTTCCCCTAACAATACTAGGTGGAGCCCCTATTCCGGGGCCCCATTGGCAAGCAACGTCGCCCGCGTCCAGTGAACCAAGGCCTTTTGGGTCTTTAGGTCCTGACAGCCGAGCAGGGCCGCCTCCCAGTCCTCTCTGGTGGGGTTGGGGTTGGGGGAGATAGATGGGTTGTATTGACACGCCCAAACCATGTGGAAGGTGTCAGCCACCTCCCCACAGAACTGGCACGTGCCATCAAAGGATACGTTGAAATGTTTAAGTACCGCCGGGCACAGTACAGTGTTAGTAAGAATTTTGATGAGGAGGCGCTCGTCACCACGATCCAGTCCCTTACAAGGGGTCGGGTAGCACCGGTGCTCCTCCTTGTAGTAATCGGTGATGTGTTTGAATGTAAGGGCCAGATTGTCTGATTGGGAGCAGGCTTCCAAGGACAGGGAGACAAGCCCGGGGAGAGAGTGCGCGGGCGGCCTGATCGGCCTGTTCGTTTCCCTGTAGGCCCTGGTGACCGGGGGCCCAAATCAGGTTGCGTGGAGTTGGATCTTCGCATCGGCAGCTATATTCCAATATGCGCCAGGCAAGCGGGGGAGCCCAGCCCAACTCATAGTTCCGACAGGCCCCTCGCGAGTCAATGATGATGTGTTTCGACTTGGGAGTAGTGAGAGCCAGAGCAATGGCAATCTCCTCCGCGTGTGTTGCGCTGTAGGCTTTGAAAGTGAGCCCGTTAACTATGTTTGTGTTGTGTACGACTGCGGCCGTGTACCACACCCCGTGGTGTGGGCCGGCAACGTCCAAGTAATACACATGTTGTTGGTTACCATAGTATCGCGCCAACGCTTCCGCGCGCGCCTGGCGACGACCGCTATGGTCTTCTCTAGAGATGTTGCGGGGAAGGGGTCGGACCCGAAGGGCGCGTCTCCAGGGTTCTGGACCTCTCTTCCTTTCTCAATATGGTAGTCATGTTTGATGTGTAGCCGGTCCAAGAGGCAGCCACCGGACGTGGTCTGTGCAAGACGCGTGTATTGGTTGACTAAGTGGGCTTCTCGAAGCTCCCGGAATGTGTTTACCACGCCCAAGGCCAGAAGTCGCTGGTTGGACGTGGTGACCGGGAGGTCGAGAGCCCGCTTGATGACTTTCCGGTGGATGACCTCAAGTTAGTCATCATCATGTTTGCGCAGGTGCAAGTAGGGGGTTGAGTAGAGGATCCTACTCGTCACGAAAGCATGGGAAAGCCGCAGTGCATCCTTGCTTCGTAATCCGCCCCGCCTGTTGGAGATCCGGCGGACCATGCGGCCCACCTGGTCTTCCACTGTGCGAAGTTTGGCTAGGGTAGTGTCGACCCTGCGTTGATGGTGTATGAAGAGACCAAGGACACGGATCTCCTTGGACTCCCGGATCGGTCCCGAGGGGAGACTGATGCAAAGCGGAGTTGTGTCCCGAGGGGAGGGACGTATGTGCACAAATTCTGATTTAGATGGGGCGCACTGGAGTCCGCAGTAGGCCGCGTAGTCGTCGACTAGGGTCGCCGCTGCTTGCAGGCAGGATTCCATGTGGCCCAGGTTACCTTGCGTGGCCCAGATTGTAATGTCATGTGCATAAAGAGCGTGATGTATCCCGGGCAAAGAAGACAATTTGGAGGGAAGATGAAGCATTGCCAAATTGAAGAGGAGGGAAGACAGGACCGCGCCTTGAGGTGTTCCCCTCGAGCCGATGGTGTATGGCCCGTGTTCCGCATCTTGTATGCGTATGTAGGCTTGACGGTCTGTAAAAAATTGTTTTATGTAGTTGAATGTTTTGTGGCCACAGTTGGTGTTACTGAGGTGCTCCAGGATTACAGGAATAGTGCAATAAGTATTCGAACGAGGGCATCGCCTTACTGCTTTTAACCCCCACCCCCCGGCCCCTTTTTTTTCCACTAGAGCTGCGGAAGAGATTATCTGATAGGACAGATGCGACGATAAACACGCAGCCCTACCGCGCTATCGCTTCACCCTATCAGGTGACGAATCATGCGTACCGAACTTGGGCGACCGTTCCCTCGGCAGCATTGAAGCAAGCCATCGTATTAGCGGCGGAGGCGAGGAAAATACAGCGGCAGCGCGGGGACTCGATGTCGCCGAAGTGTATACTTACTTCAATGGGAAGGGCGTATTTAGCATGTGATAACGCCAAGCTTTTTTTGCACCCGTGGAGGATTACTGCCGTTAACGCTCGGCGTCGGGGAGGTTGCGGACGCATACGTGACTGCCGAACTTTAGTAGATCGAAATGATCTCGTCCATCTATGACTGGCGTCTTTTCTTGCTATTCTGACTGCTTGCGGATTGGTGGGAACGGAGCGCCGTCGTAATCAGGCCATTGAGCCGTCTTCGGATGGTGTGCCGCCCTCCGTCGCCGCAACTCGGGCACTCCGGTACGTTGTAGGCTCAGAGCATTCTTGGAAGCGCGATGCTAAGTGCTGCTCGGAGGTTCTACTGGGGACAATTTTGCCAGGAGGCGCGAGCGGTGCGAATGACGTTTCGCTTGCTGCGCTAGAGTTTTGTACAGCCGCTTGTATTCTTGCCAGTCTGGGAATGTAACCGGAACGATGTTCAGATCCTTCAGCTTGATAAGCGAAGCAACGCTCCGGCATACATCAGCCACGAGCTGCTAGTGAAATGCAAAAAAAAATGCATCGTGCGACACGCCTTGTCAGAGTGACGGCATAGGCCGGGAAGAGCGCCAGTTTGCCGCCCTAAGCGAAAGAGAGACAGAGCAGAGCCGACGTTTTCATACGAGCACCCCTCGGATAGCGAAATAGACGCGCTAATCTCCGGCCGCAAGGTGATGGCGATTCATTTGAGCCAAGCGCGGCGCGTCCTGAACGCTATGTCCCCGATAGTACGGCCAACCTATCGGTGTTGTGGGAGCTTTGGATACGCGATGGTGCGATGCTGCCAGTGCTGCTAGGAGGTACGTTCAGCCTATGTTCGATTTTAACATCTTTGGCTGCAGCAGTCCCATCAGCGTAACCGAAAAGAAGGCGCAATCCAAGCCAAGAAGTGAGGATCCTAAACTATAGAAACGCAAGCAACGCAAGTGGCAAGTCGGTGCACCGCACTTGATTGCCTAGCTCAGTGTTAGTGCAGTTACTCCTATGGTTTCTGTTACTGGTTGTACTACTGGCACCGTTCTGTTATACTGTTATTTTTGTATTTTGTCTCTAATTTCTGATTAGAAAGCAGGTGGTATTTTTATGTGTTTTAACTTTTTATTACAAAGCCGGTAAAAATTATTCTTAACTCACTTTAGGTGCTCTCTTAAAATTTTGAAGCATGGTTTTAAATAAAGCCCCAGTGCAGTTTGTAATGGCCTCGTGTGTTAGGAAAATGAATGGTTTTGGAAAGACCTACTGTCTTTCAGCCTTTTTTTAGTGCCAGAAGTACTATTCGAAGTATTCGCTTCGAAATTATTCGAAGAAAATTGCTATTCGCTTCGAATTCGCTTCGAATCAAAAAACCACTATTCGCGCACCCCTAGTGACGACGTGTTTCGACTTGGGATTAGTGAGAGCCAGAGCAATGGCAATCTCCTCCGCGTGTGTTGCGCTGTAGGCTTTGAAAGTGAGCTCGTTGACTGCGTTTGTGTTGTGCACGACTGCGGCCTTGTACCACTCCCCGTGGAGTGGGCCGGCAACGTCGACGTAATACACGTGTTGTGTGTTACCATAGTATCGAGCCAACGCTTCCCCGCGCGCCTGGTGACGAACGAAATGGCCTTCTCTGGACATGTTACGGGGAAGGGGTCAGACCGTGAGGGCGCGTCTCCAGGGTTCTGGCACTCTCTTCCTTTCCTCAATGTGGTAGTCGTCTTTGATGTGTAGTCGGTCCAAGACGCGGTGACCGGACGTGGTCTGTGCAAGACGCGTGTATTAGTTGACTAAGTGGGCTTCTCGATGTGCCCGGAATGTGTTCACCCCACCCAAGGCCAGTAGTCTCTGGTTGGATATAGCGACCAGGAGATCCAGAGCCCGCTTGATGACCTTCCTGTGGATGACCTCCAGTTGGTCATCATCGTGTTTGCGCAGGTGCAAGTAGGGGGTTGAGGCGAGGATCATACTCGTTCCGAAAGCATGGGAAAGCCGTAGTAAATCCTTGCTTCGTAATCCACCCCGCTTGTTGGAGACCCGGCGGACCATGCGGCTTGCCGGGCCTCCCACCGTGCGAAGTTTCGCTAGGGTGGTGTCGACCTTGCGGTGGTGGTGTATGAAGAGGCCGAGGACACGGATCTCCTTGGCCTCCCGGATCGGTCCCGAGGGGAGACTGATGCGAAGCGGAGTTGTGTCTCGAGGGGAGGGACGTAAGTGCACAAATTCTGATTCAGCTGGGGCGCATTCGAGTCCGCAGTAGGCCGCGTAGTCGTCGACTAGGGTAGTCGCTGCTTGCAGGCAGGATTCCATGTGGCCCAGGTTACCTTGCGTGGCCCAGATTGTAATGTCATCCGCATAAAGAGCGTGATGTATCCCGCGCAAAGAGGACAAGTTGTAGGGAACACGAAGCATTGCCGAATTGAAGAGCAGGGGAGACAGGACCGCGCCTTGAGGTGTTCCCCTCGAGCTGATGGTGTATGGCCCGTGTTCCGCATCTTGTACGCGTATATAGTCTTGACGGTCTGTAAGAAATTGTCTTATGTAATGGAATGTTTTGTGGCCACAATTGGTGTTATTGAGGGGGTCCAGGATTACTTCGTGTTGGACGTTGTCGAATGCGCGTTTAGGATCCAAGGGAAGGACCACCTTGTCTTTGTGGGGGGACATTCGACATGATCTAAGATGTCGTGGTGGAGCTGGAGAAGTATATCCTTTGCTGATTTGTGAGGGCGAAAACCGAGTATGGTGTCCGCGAAAGTGCGCTGTGTTTCGAGATAATCGGAGAGTCTGTCGTGCGCCATCGTCTCCATCAGCTTGCCGATACAAGACGTGAGGGAGATGGCGCGAAGGTTCTCCACAACAATAGGTTTGCCGGCCTTTGGCATGAAGGTCACGAGAGCCAATTTCCAATGAAGAGGGAGGGAAGTTTCTCCGTCCCAAATGCTATTGATGTATTTGAGGAGCGCTGCGTAGGCTGCGTCGGGACGGTTGGCCAAGAGCTTGACCGCAACTTTGTCCGGCCCAGGTACAGTATCCCGCTTCATCATGCTTAAGGCAGCCCACAGGTAGTGGAGATGGATCGGGATGTCCAGCACCCTGTGATCTTCGCCTGCATACGAGTATTCCGCCGGCCGGGGGCTTAGTGGTGCACAGGTATCCACACCTGAGCGTATGCGCTAGCTGTGTTGTAGTTCCTGTAAAGTTGGGCAAGACCCTGTGGAACTGGCGTTGGGTTTCCGTGCGTGTTTGTATTGGATCGATGAGAGCGCGGAACAGGCGCCACGTGTTACGGCCAGACATCTGGCGCGCAGCCGCGTTGCACTGGTCCACCCAGTTAGTGTCCGCTAGCTGAGTAGCATATTCCGCTGCCTGTTGTGGAAGTTCGAGGATGCGTTTCCTTAGGCGCTGTTATGTTTATGTTTCTTCCACCGTTTCGTAAGGCTGCGGCGGGTCTCCCAAAGGTGGAGCAAGTGGTTTTCCACGTGCGTTTGTGTTTCTGTGAGCTGTATCTGCTTTTCGTGTCCTCTTAGTGGAGACGTGAGCGATTTGGACCAGGCATCGTACCCCGACTGGAAGGGGTCTACGATAGGTAGAGAGGAGAGGAAAGCCGTCCAGTCCGGGACACGAGCTTGTGCTAGTGGGCGTTTCAGGGGACGCATGTAAATGGTTGTGCTGATTATACTGTGATCACTACCCTGAATGTCCTCTGTATTCAGCCAGTCGGCATGGCGTATGTTGCGTGTAAATGTGAGGTCCGGGCAAGTATCTGGTTGAATCGAATTGCCGACACGTGTTGGGTTAGCGGGGTCAGTGTGTAGGGTGAGTTAAAGTGTGGAAAAAAGTTCCGCATGCTTCCGCCCACGCCTGTCCTCTCGGGGGTACCCCAATAGCCTACTCGGGGCGTTGAAGACGCCGACGATCAGGAGGGGATCCCTTCCCGCCATTCCCGCCACCTGCATTGCTTGGGTGAAAATTTCATTGAACGCGACGTTCTTGAGTTTCGGTGGGCAGTAAATGTTTAGAATGTGTATAGGTGGGTCAGACCGTTTTAGGAGCAGCACTGACACCATCGTCTATGGGAAAGGCGGTGTTGTGGGAAGTGTGACCTCCTGCGTAGTATATCGCTTGTGAAAGGGTGTACATGTCTGCGGGTTGTGTTGAAATGTAGTGTAGTTTGTGAGTTTGGCACCGGCACCGGGTTCATGAAGGGCAACCACGGCGACTAGGAACTCAAGGGTCTCAAGATAGAGGCGGAGATCAGCCCGCTTCTTGCGGTTCTTGAGACTTCGGCAGTTCCACTGCGTTAGTGTAAGCGACTGAGTTGTTCTTGCTCGCGACATAGGGTTGGAGGCAATGGTCGGAGGCGGAGGGTGGGGCGCGCTGACGTGCAGGAGTCTTCCGAAGAATCAAGCTCATCGGGAACCGCTGTATTGAATTTTGAGGGGCGGTTAGCGTCCCTGATGGGCCCTATGCGTGTTAGGACGCGCGGTTTGTCTTTTATCCATTTTTTGATAATGTGTGTTATGACTTGTGTCACCTGTGTGATGACACTCTCCATCTGACGCGCGATGGTATCGTGGATAATTTTGGGGAGGTCAGCCAATTGTGTTTTGATCGCGGTCACCCGAGTCTCCAGGGCCGCGGCGCGACTCTCCGCAGGGTTAAGAACCTCCCTTTCTCGTCGCTCGACGCGGGCGGAGTAGGTAATTGGGCTTAGAGCGAGTAAAGCTCGATGACTAGTTTGTCGTTTTGAGCTCGCAAGAGGGCGAGCGCGCGCTTTAGTTCCCATGTCTGGGTGGTGCTGGTGGGGGAGGAGGGAGGACGGGAAGGAGAGGAGGCGACCCTCGCCTAGCTGCCTACCTTGGGTTGGTTGCAGGTGGCGCCACCAGATGAAGCGCTGAGAGCTGGGAACATTGCTTCTCAAGGAGGTGGTGTTACTGCTGCTGTCTTTCTAGGGGGAGGCGGCACGCCATGGCGTGGCGTCTTCTGGCCAGAATTGGCTCCCTTGGGTGGCTTGATTGGCGTCCTGGGCCCTGGCTGCGGAAGCCGGATGAATTTGCTGGTGCTTTCGCGGGAAAGCTAGTGAGGTTCGGGCCCCCGCTGATTGTGCACATCGGATTGCAATCGTGGGGGGCCATACCCTCAGTACCAACACCCGCGTTTTGGCCACTAAGGCCGCACCTTTCTTTGACCGGGGTGGGATAGTTGTCAACCCAGTGCCCCAGTGTGCCACAACGGTAGCACGCTGTCACTGTTTTTTTGTATTCCTTGGCGGGAGTCAGTTGGGCGTTATAGGGACGCAACGCGAAACGTTGCGTCCTTTGAAAGTCAGTACAGCTACGTTCGATTGTCCCAGCTTCCGCCCATAGACTACTTCACCACCGCGCCACTGCACATTATGTTTCAGGGACTCACTTGTTCCTAGGTTGTGAACAGAAATCACACCGGAACACGCATCACCGGTGAACGTGAGGTGTCCGTGAAGCGTGAGTGATCCTTTGCTCGTGGGGAGTTGAATGTCCGTGAGGAGCTTTTTACCTACTTCGGGTTCTGCGTGCCACAGACAATTATGTTTTGTTCTCAATTTGGAGAAATAGCAATGTTGTGCATGTGCTGCCTACCGATGAGTTGCGATATGGCAACGCCGAGTTCACTGCTGAAAGGCTGTCTTGAGGGCGACCATACTGCGTGGCCTCAGCACGATCAAGTAATCGTCAGGGTTCATCATGACTGTTGGCTTGGGCCTGCACTTGGAGAGTGGTGAAAAAGTCTTCAGTGGAGATTTAGAAGACGGAGTGCGAGCGTCTCCCGTTGCTGAGTTGTCGACAGGACTCTTCGGCATTGCAGCTCCTCGTGCGTTCTGCCGGCGGCAGCGCCGGCTCTCAACGACTTGAAAAACGAAAGCTTGCTGCGCCGAAATGGCGGATGGGCCGTCCCCTCGCTGGCTTACATTGACAGACGACCACGACAAAGTCGTGGGGACATAGCCGCTTTGCTCAGCCAGAGCCATGTTGAGAGGTTGACCGGTGGGCGTCTCCGCAACCCTTTGCGGGGGAGCCGGAGTCGTTAGGCTCAGCTCGACCGCTACGTGGTGATGCGGAGGGTTGCTCGAAATGGCCGAAATTGGGCTAACTTGGTCAGATCGGGGTCTCTAGGATCCTACTGACTTCACGGATGAAGTCGCACAGGTTTGATAGGTGTTACATCAGACTTCCACGGTTCCAGCCGAAAACTGACGGAGCGATGCGCCATGCGTCCGATCGCTCCGCGCTCAAACGCGGCGTTCCCCTTCCTGTTACGGAGAGGTTCAGGTGTTCGTCCAGATATGCGAGACATACACATTTCCTTTCCTCAAGAAACAATTTACCGAAGAGCAGGTCCGGTCAGCGAGCGTCGAGGAGTACGGACGCGGACACGTCGGCTCCGCGAACTGAGTGGTTTAATGGCGGATTTTTTCCTACGTTGACCGTAAATGTGTTTTAAACCTGTTTTCTAAGGTACAAGCAACCCGAGGATACCACATTTGTGCCGGCAAGTGCATCTTTAAAGACTGTATCGTCATTCCAATTTCGCCAGCGTTACACGCCATGGTAGGCTTACTTCGACCGGGGAGGCGGCGACCGGCGAGCTCCCGCCACCGCCGACCATGGCCAGCTCCACGATGACGATGGAAGTGACGGTGGTGCGAACCGACATCGATCCCAAGGAACAAGGAAAAGAGGAATAGATCATGAGGCTGAAGAAGCGAGCCGAAAGAATGGAGAACGAAGAACGCCACCTAGGACGCCAACATGGTGCCGCAGACGCGGCGGCAGCGAATGCCGCCACTGTTGCGACTACCGACGGCAGCGACACGAGAGCCTAGAGAGAGGCGGGACGGAAACTCGCTCAACGTTCAATAGCCTCAGGCCTCCTGAGACTTCCAGCGACCGGATGGAAAGTAGTTCTGCGGCCCAAAGAAGGACTTACAATGCTGAAGAGCACCACCGAGATGAGAATTGCGGCGTCCATCAGGGAGAAAGCCGGAATCAAGAACGAGGAGGCACTGAAGGCCAGACTAGCTATAAACGCCAAGCAAGGAACGATTACCTACCACTCGCCTTGCTACGAAAACGCGAGGAAGGTGGAGAAAATTGAAACTCAAGATCGGAGACAAGGAACGCGGAGTGACCACCTACATGAACGCACCAGAGAGTCGCGGCAGGGGAGTCATCCATGGAATCGATGAGGAATACACACACAAGTATGTACTAGAAGGACTGAGCATTAACGGATTCAACCCTCTAGTCATAGACGCACGAAGAATGGGCAAGACCAAATATTTCCTAATCACCTTCGATGAAGGGAAAGTACCACGCAGAGTAGTCTTGAGCGCAATCATTTTCAAGTGTTTTCTTCACAAGAAACGCTATGAGGTCTGCTACAAGTGCGGAGGACTTGGCCACCGCTCGGACGTCTTCGACAGTGAGGCGACCAAGTGCCGCGGCTGTGGCACGACATCGCCCCCCGAGGGGCACCAATGCACACCGCAGTGCCATCTATGCGGCAAAGAACACTACACTGGGGACAAGAGGTGCAAAAATCTCTTTCGCACCCCTTATATTGTCAAGAAACGCCAATGGGGAGCCAAACAGGAGGCTGAAGAAGCGAAGAAAGAAGACCGAAGGAACAGCCGCTCCCGTAATAGATCCGGCAGCAAAACGAGGTTCGGTCAGAGTCCTTCCCCCGGCTACAAACCGGACAGCAACAGCGTCGCAAGGAGCAAGCAGCAAAGGTGAGCTGGCCAGCTAAAGTTTCTCAGGACTCCGGGACAGTTAAATAATTAAAAAAAAAACTCATTAAACAGCAGGCAGATCAGATTAAGGCTAACTGATTATATTAAGAAGCCAGAAGAGCGGATCAAAATGCGAGAAACGACAGCTAAACAACCCTAGAAAACAAACCGCAACAGGAAAAGGCAATGGCGCCTATGCAGGTGGAGCAGGATAAAGAGGTAGACACAGTGAAGGTTGAAAAAGCCCGATTAAAAAAGAAACGTACGGAAGAGTCGGATCTTGAGACCAAATTCGAACAACCAAACGAGAAACAACAGCAGGACATGAAACTACTGAACGGAACACTAATGCAATTCATGAAACAAGTCACAGAAACGATCAGAGTAGAATTTGCAAAGCGAGACGCTGCTCTCACGGCGGAATTTGAAAACAGGGACCAATGGATATACGCGGAATTACAAGCAACCAAAAATGCCTTGGCCAAGAAACAATAATACTATCTGGCAGTGGAACTGTAGGGGCTTTCTGCGCAAACGGGCCGTTTTACAATCGTTCCTTGCAAAGGGAGACAAACCCGATATTATAGCTTTAAAACAGTGCGGGAAAAACGCGAAGCTGCCCGGTTACAAATCGTACCCGTGCTGAGGGGACAATAAGCAGGTTGCCACCCTTGTCAAACGCAACGTTACCGCGCTGCGGCACGAGACAGGGCGCGTCCAATTAGATCACACTCTAATCGAAAGATACCGCGTAAGCGAAGAGAGAAAAGCCTATTCATCTTAAACGTGTACAGCTCTCCGAAACAGAGAGAAGATTGTGGCTTTGACAGGCTATTCGCAAAAACGAAACAGATAGCGGGCAAAAACCCTATCGTCATTGTCGGGTACTTTAACGCTCATTACCCCGCATGGGGATACACATTTACGCAAATCAAAGACAGAGAACTCTGGGACAGTATTCTCCAAAATGAGCTCATCTTAATCATTGACCCCATCAAACAACAAGACAGGGCAATAGCGTGATTAGGGACACTACACCTGGCTTAACACTCACCGGAGGCCAAATCACGGCAAGGTGGTGTAACACGGGGGAGGTACTGAAAGCGACCACAAAATTATTGAGATCGTGGTAGAAGACGGATAGCCCACACCGAAACCCAACAAGGTCGCAGCGGTAAATTGGCATCTATTCAGGGCGAACCTTCATACCCGAGACGCAATCAGAGACATAGAATCTTAGGGCACAGACATTCTCGCGGCAGTTAAAGAAGCCACCGAAGAGGTGGAAACAGACGAAACGCAAGAAGAGGTGGACAGGCGTATGATAGGCCTGTGGCGCAAGAAAAGGGAGCTAGAAGCAAAACTTGCTCAAAACAAGGGGAACAGAAACATACGTAAGCTTCTAGCCAAACAGAATAGAGATATAGAGGACCCCGTGCTGAACTTAAGCAGACAAAACTGGGGTAGTATCTGCGATCAGATGGACCGGAGAATCAGCAAAGCCAACACGTGCAAAATGCTCAGACATCTCTTAGACCCGGACAAGACAAAGTATGAGGCACGACAACAACTACAGAAACTCGTATATAAATACGAAGGCACTAGCGACCAACTAATCTCTGAAGTGAGGGACAGGTATTTGAGGTGCACATCACCGACACCCCTGTCCGAGTACAATGGCGCAGATAATCCTCTTCTGGATTATCTAGGGCGGAGTTAGGGCGGAGTTGGATTAGGTTAGGGCGGAGTTGAACATACACAGAACTAAAACAGCGGCAGGTCCAGACAGAATCAGCAATCGCATGCTGAGAAATTTGTATGATGCATCAATTAGAAACCTAACAGCGTGCATGCAGGAATGTTGGGACAAGGGCCGAATCCCACCTACGTGGAAAGAGCCCAACCTAGTCCTTATTCCGAAACCAGGTAAGCAGCTAAGCCTCGAAAACTTGAGGCCCATTTCGCTTACCTCATGTGTATGTAAGCTAATGGAGCACGTTATTGAAACGAGGCTAACAGATTCCTAGAAGAACAAAAAATTTACCCCGACACGATGATCGGATTCAGGACACATCTTTCTGCGTGCGATGTTATGCTTCAACGATGTTATACTTCAAAGAACAAGTGCTAGACAACGAAGCAGCTCATACCAGAGTAATAGTCGGGCGAGACGTGGCCAAAGCTTTTGACAACGTTGACCACGCAGCCATACTAGAACGCTTAGAAACTCTAAATGTAGGGGGAAAGGTATACAACTACGTGAATGACTTTCTTTAAAACAGAACAGTTACCATCAGCCTAGGAGGGAAGGAAGAGAAAGGCATAAGGCTGGGCAACAAAGGTACTCCCCAATGCTCGGTCCTATCACCAACACACTTCAACATTGCAATGACTGGCTTACCAGAGAAATTGGCGGGTATAGAAGGACTCAACCATATAATATACGTGGACGACCTCATCCTCTGGGTTACCAGAGGCAGTGACGCGCATATCGAAGGTACCCTCCAAAGAGCGATCGAGGAAATTGAGTCGTACCTAAAACAAGGACTCAAATGTTCTGCCGAGAACTCGGAAGCGCTCTTCCTCGGCCTACAAAAGAGACAAAGCCCCATGAACATGGAATAACGCTAGCGGTAAACAGGGACAAAATACCCTCAGTGGAGATGTTTGGAGTACTGGGTCTTAGGATACAGACAAACGGTAAGAACACAGAAACGATACAATAACTCGAATCGAGTGTAGGCCAGACGTGTAGGCTACTCAAAAGTATAGCAAATAAACACGCGGGAATGTAGGAGACGAACCTCTTAAGACTAGTTCAATCATTCGTAATCAGCAGAATCACATACGTGGCACCATACCTACGGCTAGCCAAAGCAGAAAAAAAAAACAAGATTGAAATCCTAATTAGGAAAGCGTCAAAACCGCTCTGGGCCTCACCCCGTACACATCACCCAGGAAAATTCGAAACATGGGGATTTCAAACACACTAGACGAGACGAGCTCATTGAGGCTACCAGAGTAGCGCAACAACTACGAGTCTTACACAGCCATTCAGGGTTAAAAATACTAGAAAAGCTAGGCTTCGCACCTCGATCGCGGCTCAAACACACGGAGGATATCCCAAAAGACATAAGGAACAAAATCAGAATCCTACCACTGCCAAGGATTATGCATCCGGTACACCATGAGGGTAGGCGAAAAGGACAGAGCGAAAGCTCTACAGAAAAATTAGCCAACAGACAGGACGTGGTTTACACGGACGCGGCGGAATATGGAGGCAGAACGGGTTTCGTAGCCCTAGCGACCAGGGAGGGCGGAGACCGAGTCTCGTGCTGCAGCATCCGACAGAGAGAGGCAACAGCGGCTGAGGAGGTAGTCATTGCGCTGGCTCTAACTCAACGGAATGTCAGGGTGATTATAACAGAATCTAAATCGGCTATCCGCAACTACAACGAAGGTAAAGTACCTGTCGAAGCAGTCAAAATTGTTACTGCCGGCCCGACACCGGCTGAGCTAATTAACCTTGTTTGGACTCCGGCCCACGAGGGCCTTCGGGGAAACGAGACAGCGCACGCATTGGCCCGAAGACTCACACACCGGGACCCCTATGCGGTCTTGTCGAGCAGAGAGCCCCTTCAGAGGGACGAGTTGCTGAACACGTACCAATATATTCTTAGCCATTACAGATTAGGAAGACAGACACTACCTGGAGGATGCAAGGGCCTGAGCAAAAAGGAAGAGGTCATATGGAGAAAGTTGCAGGCGGGAGTTTTTCCGAACCCACTCGCACTTAGCACATGGCATTCGGCGATCCAAGACCCGAGGTGTAAACAGTGTAATGAAATAGCAGCCATGTTCCACATGGTGTGCACATGCCCTAGCCAGAACAAACCAGACAGGAATATAGAGTCCTGGGAGGCTTTAATGGCTGCTCTATTTATCGCACGTGACACAAAGAAAGGGAGGCTATTCTCTCTAGGTGGTTTTTAATTTAGTGCAGTGCCAGCCATTCGATTAAAATAGTACGTAAACAGCGAAAGGGAGAAACCCTTATGAACCCAAGATGAACCCATGAATCTGTTTCATGCTTCATGCGCAATCATGAAACAGTTGCCAGAAAGGATTCTCCAACTTCCGGGCGCGATTGCCGCTTCTTTGCATCTTCTTGAAGTTTACTGTCTGGCTCAGGCTTAGAAGTCGAGACATTGTAGTGATAGAGGGAGTTTATGTGCTCTCCTCCGAAGGTAGTTCAGAGCTCCTTTAGTTTGCAAAACGAAGTGCAGGAAGCTGCCAACCAAGGTTGTTCTGCTTTGTCACCGTTAAAACATTTACTCATAAACCAAGTATGTTGACACTTGATCTCCGCTTGAAAGATATAACAGAACGTTAATGGATTAAAGCTCATAAATACAGAAATGGTCACGCTCTGATCTGAGATGGCTGGGAGCATTTACAAAACTCCAGGCGCAGTGTTGCTGCGGTTATGCGATGTGCCACTATAGTGCGATGGTTGGTCCTGCCACCGGTGGGGGTTGTGAGACCCAGGTTGGCCACAGTCCACTAAGGCGGAGCGCAGTTCACAATCAGGTGCGCAGGTTGTGATGACGCCTCAAGGACACGTGCCCTACGTCGGCCGTTATTATTATATTATTTAAATTTAAAATGTGCTAATCATCATCACTGCTGTAAATACAGGCAGCGCGGCGGCAGCGCTGCGATCGACAGCCAAGAGGAGCGAAGGCAAAGACTCAGCATGCTAACACTGCGCAAAGATAGCGGCTGTCGGAAACACGCGTGTGCGAGGTATTAATTCATCTACAGTCTACAGTAGCAGTTTTGAAGCGACCGCTACACCGCGCCAGGTTTCAAACCGTCAAGGTGGCTGCGCTTCAGCCGTGTCGGTGCCAGAGAGCATAGCCGTTGTCATGGCAACCACTGCAGCTGGGATGGGGCCTCGCCTTGCCTGGCACTTCGTGGTGTTAGCGTGGCTGCGGTGGCCGTGTCTGTGCCGGCGTTCCGCCTACTGAGCATGCGCGTGACGTCACACGACACACCGCTCGCCTCACGCAGTGGGCTTCTTCGATTATCCGCCTCTGGCAGCCCGCGGGTTGCTTGCGGGCTGCCGGAGCGCGTTCGATTTTCTCGGGTTGCTCCGCCCACTTCCGGTGGCCGCCCGGAACGCGTTCGTTTTTCTCTGGCTGGGCGGTTTCGGGCTGCCAGCCGGCGGCCAGACTCGCCAGGACGATTTTGTGCTGGCAGCTCTCGGGCAGCTAGCAGACGACAGAGAGGTGTATGGTCGCGGGAAGCTCGCGCGGCCATTTTTATAAGGACTAGAAGGACCGCGGTTCTTCATGCGATGTTTTGCGCGATGCAGGCGCTTGTTTCGACTAGGCCACGGTGCATATCGACTGTGTCGCCTGCAATGATACCTTTTGCGGTAGTTCTCGCTGTTTATTGATACGTTTTGCGTGCGTATGCGCGATCACATTTCGATCGTCTCACCACCTCGAAAGCACAATTGCTCGCTTCATATTACGATCGCATACTTCTGATTCACAAAATATTTCGGCTGTTAATTTCGTGCGCCCGGCGGATATTGCGATGGTGTTCGAGGCCTTTCACGAGAGCAGCCGGATTCCAGTTCCGAGTACGCGTTCAGACGCGCGCATATATATATATGCATGTGCTGACCGTGTCTTACGAAGTGTTGGTTGAGCGCGGTACGAGAGCGTATATATGGTCTTCATTGCGTTTGGCGCAGTGCAAAAGTGGATATGCTTTGAAAAACGCTTGACTGAAACATGTCCTTTATTAAAAGCCCTCACGAGCACATTGCTCGAGACATCTCTGCGGGCATATATATGTGGCCACACAGAACTGTCGCGCCGACCAAGTGCTGATTCTGTCGTCACGGCCAAGTGTTGTACAGCTTCATGGTCGGGCCTTCTGCTACATATGCTCAAAATATCTGAGAAGTACCGCAGGCATGCACCTCCTCGCGTTTGGCTCATTTTAAAAAAATAGATAAAAATGAGCTCTAGCGCTGATCGTCATGCAAACACACGTACGCGGAACGTGAGGCGCCGACACGCAGGGCTTTATTGTAGCGCCTTTCATTTCAGTGGCAGTTCTCTGCTATAAAGCTGTATTATTACAGAAACGATACGCAGCTAAATTTATGCAGCGCACCCGCTTGTTCTAGATGGGCGTTCAACAAGCTGATATGCGCAAATTTTGCCGAGATTATGCGTTCCTTGCCCGCAGCAAAAGCCGGCGGCCGACAGACTACAGTTGAACGAACGTATCCCGATTCTTTTCTGCTTACAGCTACAGGAAGCAGGTTACGAGCGTAGAAATCGCAACGACCACAGCAGAGTCCACCAGGGTCGATCGTCGGCGGTCATACCAGTCATATATACTTACTGCGTAGTAAGCAAACGCAATAATCCGAGAGTACGGCTTGTCGTACGTTTTATAAACAACGCACGGGCAGTTTTTCCGTCCTATGTGGATACGACTGAAACACGTTACATTGCGATTGCTCATCGCATGCTTTTGTGGATTTCTCGAAGCTTACACGTACAGTGCACCGAAGGCACACGCTCGCGTTGTCGTTGCCGATTTGCGAGCTTGATCAGCTGCATGTTCTGCAGTCTGCGGCACGCAGCCCTCAATAACTGCAAGTCGTTGTTTTCGATACCAAGCAGCCTATTTCTACCGTACGCGTGCGTAGCAATGAGACGCAGAACGCGAAGCTAGAGAGAGCATCTGCCCTCCGTGATCCGCGACTTGCTTGCCGCCGTGATTGCCGACCGGCTGGTTCCGGTGGCCGCCAGCCCACGTGACCATGATGCGTTTCTCTGTCAGAGACGAACTTGCGGGTCGCCAGCGGGCTGCCCGAGCGCTGTTAATCGAAGAAGCCCAGTGCTTCGGGCGGTTAAGGCCGATTCACACGACGGACCGTTCGCCCGCGGCCCGCGCACTACGTGTTCATGCGTCATCACATTTAGAGGCGCTCTGCCGGCCGCGGCCTCTCACGGCCGGCAGCGCGCCTCTTAATGTGCTGACGCATGAACACGTAGTGCGCGGGCCGCGGGCGAACGGTCCGTCGTGTGAATCGGCCTTTAGCATGGCTGTGGCGGACGTGTCGAAACCGTCGCTCCGCAGTGGAGCGGAGAGGAGGCGAGGCGGTTGTATACAGGAGGCGTTTGGAGATCCAGCCCTGGCTAGAGATGGACGAGTCAGTTCTGCTGGAGGAAGCCAGAGACCGCTGTTGGAATGAAGCCCTCCGGGGGTGGCGTGCAGAAGAGATCGAAGATGAAGTTATCCCTTTTTACCATGTTTAACCATGCTAAACCATCAGCCCATTTTTCTACATGACACAATCTCTGATGCCCTTATTGTTCTCCAAGCTACGGTACTCCGACTAACTTGGAAAATAAGAGTAATCAGGCAAATGCGATAGCACTTCCTAGCAAATTTGCCATTCACTGGTGAATTTTGCCTGACTAAATAGATATGTATGTCTGGAGTTCGTCCTGCCGGAAATGCATACTCATTACGGCACGGTAGGAGACTATTGGCACGTAGTGCTGACTGCAGTCCGGCGTGCAGGAAGACTGCGGCAGTGGCTTCCAAGCGAAACACCATTTCGCTGACTTGCGCCCTTAAGAACTAAATGACTGGGCGGCGCCGCCGCAGCAAGCGTCCTCGGCGGTCATCAGAAAGAATGCCTGCCACTTTCAGCCATGCGCAGTTTAAAGCTCAACTAAACTTGCGTACAAAATGACCACAACAGTTTGGAACAACGTTGAATCACTTCAGGCTGGCTTCGATACTACGACATATACTACGATACTACGAGCCTTTCACTAGCCGCCGCCGACCAGGGGCCAAATTACGAACCACCCGAAATGTCGCTCTCTGTTTTGAGAGCGTGATCTTCAAATGACGTCGCGAGGCTAGCGTTTTGCTCCAAACAAGCGGTGCTTAAAATGAACAAGGTGTTATTTTGCTAAAAAACTCTGTTTCGAAGTCAAGAACTCCAGGCAAAACAAGAAGCCTTGGCAGGTTTGCAATTGAGTTTGCTCTTCAGTGACTTTTGCTGCCGCGAGGGTACGCTAACCGTAAAGAAGTGTCGGCTAGGTAGCGCAAGCTGCCGCCCGATTTAAAGGATTCAGCCATATCCATCCACCCATTTATCGATCCATCCATCAGGAACATGGCAGCAAGAAAAAAAAAGCTCATTCCATGGCACTCCTGCTTTTTACGCGTCGTCTAGAGCGCGCCTGCGGATTTAAAATTCTGTTTGAAGGTGGCGATTGCTACGGATGTGCAGAGATCAACTTGCAAGGACATCTCAGAAATCGACGAAGAAAAATTTAGCCAATGTCTTCGGTCGGCGCCTACTCTCGATGACAAATGTGTTTTCAGGGTAACGTGCACTTTTTAATTTTTGTTTAAAAATACCACAAGACCATGAATTAGACTGCAGCAGCTGCCGACATACGGAAGCAAAGAGGCGCAGCTGCTAGGAGCACCGCACTGAGAGCCCGGTCACTGGAAACAATCACACTTCCTCGTAACGAACTGATACCACCCACATGGGTATAACCACTTGATATTCCGTAGGTGTTGTGGCTGTCCCGTTCGGCGAATGTCCCTCTGCGAGATGCTGAAATTGTGATGTTTACCCCACATTTATTTTGTTTAGAGAGAGGCAAAATTGCTTAGGGAACTCTACTATTGTTACCGTGGAGGGAAAGAGCTTGTTCCATCAAGGTCATTTGCTGATCTCACTCATCAGGGGTTAAACAAAGGAAGAAGTGCGTTGCTTGTATGGCTTGTGTAACGACTAACAGGACAGCAAGCTGAGCAAGTTGTGCGTTCGCTGGCACGCAGCACCTGATTTTGTACAGTTAATGTGTAGAGGCAGTGTTTACATTTGCGTATGATCCTTGGAAATGAAGCAGAGCATGATGGTAGTGAATTTTTATGGCCCGAGGGCATCTGCCGCCAAGGAGCACCATGGCACAAGGGTATTTTTTGTTTGCTCAAGGTAGGATGAAAGACCCATTTCTCAAGCATATCGTGCTAAATAAGCCGAGCACCAGGCAAGGGAAGACGCGAGGTAAAACAGAGGCAATTGAAGTAGGACGTGGCAGTGGTGTGCAATATGTTGCATTTTGCAGGTCAGACGGAGCAATCGTTTTGGAATCGCTGGTTGTGGTGAGGGCAGTGTTTGAAGGATTTTACATGCTTCTCAAAGCTGCTAACATGCACTTCATTTCAGCTCAGAAGAATACGTTTTAGAGCGCAGCTCTTTGGCGTCCGTTCCTGGGTTTCGCGTCGTCGTCGGCCTCGTAACCAGCTCCGCCACCAATGTCACGCTTTTCAATTGGTCGCAATGCTCGTGACGTCACAGTGCGCGAATTTCAAATGGGGCCAATTGTACTTTGGCTAGTAACCATGCAACCAATCAAAGGGATCGTATAGTGATGCTGCAACTAAGTTGGACTGAGTTTAGTTAATTGCTTAATTAATCAATTAGCCTAATTAATATAGAGGAGAATGGAGAGGTCAGAGGAAAAGAAAAGAAAGACGCGCGCAGCAGCGACAACAGCGTCCGCGGAAGGAGACGCTGCTGAAAAAAAACAGATAAGTACGAAGCCGCGTTCCCTCCACCACCACGCACTTCCCCACTCAGTAAGACGTTGCTCGTTTCATATACGTTGTGTCGAACATCCTAGACAGTTCCAACAATTGACAGGTTAATGACAGAACACGATGGATAGAAATACAATAATATAAATATGAAATAGCCTAATTAACCTTTCTAGTTAGACCGCATCAATGAATAAAACCGAGAACGAAATTGGTCGAGTTGGGGAATCGAACCAGGGTCTCCGGAGTGCGATACGAGCACGCTAGCCACTCCGTAATGCCAGCTGAATGGTTTGGAATGAACAAAGGCGCGTCTAGATAATACGGCGTCTTCTTTCACTCCCATCTTCCCCCTTTCCCTTACGGCGAGGTGCAGGTGTCCACCCAGATATGCTAGAGAGATACATTTCCTTTCCTCAAAAAATAAATTTACCGTCCAGGAAGGCGTACAGCCGAATTGGCGATGGCGTTCTGTGGACTCCCTGGCAGCGTTGCAAGACGCTGTCGCGTTCCACTCTTACAGGCGAAGCTTAACATGTTAACCACGCATCAGTAACACACGCAGACAGCCAATGGACGCGTCATTCGCTGGCAGCACTTGATTCATCATTCACAACCACATTCTTAACGTACGCTCCCTTGCCGCACATGCCAAGGACGTACACCACGATCACATTCTGCGCCATTCCTCTGTACTTTGCTTTGCTGAAACCTGGATGGATCCCGAAGAGCCTCTCGAAATCATAGATTTCCTATACTGCTGTGGTGCTCGCAGAGACCACAACAGAGCGGCGGGAGTCGCTATCTACTTGCGCACAGGTCTCTCTGCAATACCAGTCGAAATGTTCGGCACGTCACATGAAGTTGGCGAACTGTGCGCCGCAAAGTTGCCCAACGGCTTGCTGGTAGTAGCTGCCTACTTCGCCCCTACCGCACTCACGAAAGACGTGGTGCACTTCCTGCAACTCGCATTAACCGTCCATCGATCCACACCGATGTTAGTAGTGGGGGACTTTAATGTTGACATAAAGACAAACAGCAATTTCCTAACACTTATGCGGGAGAACATCTCGTTCCTCTCGCTCGTAACGTGTCCCACGGCTGTGACAACCTCGCGAGGCACTTGTATAGATCTAGTCTTTGAGAATCAAGCATTGGTGTACCAAGTGGAACATATATCAGTCTATTTCTCCGACCACAAAGCTTCCTTCATGACTGTCAAGAACTGTTAGTGGATTCTTTGTTAAAGGAATACGTGTGAAAAATAAAAAAAAAAACTCTGTGATAGCGCATACATGTGTTGCTCGATTTCTTTGCCTCAATCTATCGAAAAGGTCAAACAGTTTATTTGCTGCGCTCAAATTTCGCATTAGGAAGTAACGTAATCGTCGGTAATTTTTTTTTGTTTCTTTAAATCTTGGTCTATCTTAGCCCAGGCACGCTGTATATAGGCCATTCCAGAAGGAAAGGTAGCCTTCAGTTTGTACAAAATACTAATGACTAAAGTTGTAAACGTTGGGATAACAAATTCAAACAGGAAAATTGGCTTGAAAACAACAACACTTCTCACACACTATGTAGCTTAAAAAACTTCTCGATCCATTTGGCAATGTGACTATCTCGGGTCATCATGCACAAGACTGCATAGCCTTGTTCGATAACAAACCAAGCTAGGTGTCAGTTATGGGGCAATCACTGAGTGCTCAAGATTCCCGTAATTTATTTGCTTGTATATGCTTTGAGCTGCTAAAGATTCCCAGTAAGGTGTTGCACATTTTGTTACTTTAAAATAACTTCTACTCGCGCACCATCTCCTCAATGATGTATCTGATTTTTACACATCCTTGTCTACCAGTAAGGATTGTTTAGTCACTCAGCAGCCACTGCGGCCACTGCATCTTACAAAATTTATTATGCTTTTGTTTACAGCGTTCTCCTTGCTGTACTTATAGCTATTTAGCACCCAGGGAAACCCCTAGTCACATAATGTCAGGTTGATTGTTTATCTCTGATATTTACGCATTTTGTAAGTGCTAAAACGTTTCCTAATACTGAAAATGCGTTACTTATAATCTGCCATGCATTACTCTCGCACAGTGTACACAGGCAGTCTCTGTATAAAAGCGAATAGGCATTTTGAACTCAACTTTTTTCTCAACTGCACTTCGAAATGCAATACGGTTATTGTGTGTCAAAATTAAAGCGTGCTTGTATGTACACTGCCTTTTTGCAACAGAAGCGCACTTTTGAAATGCTTTTCCTAAAAAAAATAAACAGGCTTACTCAGTGTATGCTGCACTTAAAAAAGCGCCACAAATGTTTAGTGCCTCATTCCAGCACTACACTTTTGCCTTATGCATGTTCATCACACGAATAATGACCGCAGGCACTCTACCAAGCTGGAAAGTAATAGCAGGAAAGGGGCAGGTGGGTTCACGTAAGCATTGGCAAAAGAGAGTGCACAATAATGCTTTTCACACATCTGGCGCGCTGTATCAAGATCTATTCCGTGCTGAGAAAGAGGTCGTGCAACACGGTGCTGACGGGCTGGCAGATTTTGTGGGGAAAGACTGCAGGATAAATTTACCACGCGTAAAGAGTAAAAGAAATCAACGAGGGCCTGTAGAGGAAGGAAGGAGGAGTTGAAAGGAAACAACAAAAAACGAGAACGGAAAAACAAAACATTCTCGATAGGTGAAAGGCAGAGCTGAAAAAAAGGAATGCTGCAATCAAGTTTTTCGTGTCCGAGTGATGAGTGTGGCGGGTAGTTGGTGCGTCGAGCGAGGACGTGTGGCGGGGCGTCGGCGCAGTCAGTAGGCTCAGGTCTATGCCCTAACGGAGACGTGGTGCTGACGGCAGTCTCCCCGGGGGCAGCGTCAGCGCCACAGAGTTGGCGTACGGTTGACGCCGATGTCCCGGCGGGTCTCAACGCTGGCGCAGGAAGCCGTCACATCTGTGTGTTACGGGCATGGCCTCCAGGTACGGCAGCCGGGTAAGCAGCGGGGGTGACGGTGTTCAGAGGCTGCCGGACAGGAAGGGAACAGCGGCGCCAGGGTCTGGTGGGTCAGGCTCTTGATGACGGCTGTCCAGGTCTGGTAGCCGGGGCGTCCGCGGCTGAGGCCCAAGCCGGCGAAATTGGGAAGCCAGCAGATATGGTCCACGTCCGTCGCCGACCGCGTTCTTCCTGTTCTGCTTCGCACGCTCTCTTCGCCAAGTTCCACTTCCGCCTTTTTTCTTCGTCCGCCACCTCGTCGCCTTCTCTGGCTGCAGTGAGGCGCTGGCTCCTTACAGAGGTATACTGGCGACCGCACTGTTAATGGAGTGGCAGCTGGTGGGGGTACTTCTTTTGTCACTGCAGGCTTCTCGCCACACACACACTGGCCAAGGACACAAAATCATACAGTTGCTCTCACTCTTGCAGATGCGTGCTGTGCGCCGACACGCGGCAATCACTGCAGCTGCACCATCTTTCGGTACGCCTGCCTCTGGAGCCGGGTCGCTCTAAAGAGGCCGAGAATACCGTAGCACATTGCTCTCCCAAGGAGGTAGGTCAGGAGGGAAGCAGTCTACTAGGCTGCCAGCATTTAGTTGCGGCCCATAATTTTGGTCAGTGGCAGGTCACCTGCACCCTCTGATAACATGGGCGCATCCAAACAGAGGTTGTGAAGTGCGTTACGCGCGATGTTTATGCACACTGCGCACTCCCACTGACACTGGTGTGTCCAGTACCTTCGCAAGCACCAGAAGCAGCTCCGCGGCGCACCGACGCAGCGTCAACGACAAATTGCGTGAAAGCTTTTGGAATGTGGTGCAGGCGATCTGCTGGGTCGGGTATGTGGTGCCACGCCACTGGCGCAAGCAGCCATGACTCCAGTGGGCAGACATTGTCTCCTGCATAACAAAAAATTACGCTGTTGCGCATGCCCTTCCTCGGTGATCTAAAAAGCCTTGCGGGACGCTTTTCTATAAAATGGACGACTCGTGCTAAGTAGCCCACTGCCAGACAATGCATGATTGAGATGCACGACTGAGCACGCTGTAAGGACAACTTTTACCATCATACTGAGAAAAATGATGCGCTATGATTGTCTATACAACACAAGTGCCGTCAGGTACATTTTGTGTTGGTTTCTTAGACAGGAAATGCCATGTATTTCAACAATGTTATATGCTTCCTGTGCTTCTGCTACAATTATAAATAATGTAAAGGGTGGCAATACACTACCATACTGTAATCAGTCTGCTTTGGTGTAACGTAGCTGTAAGCAGATCCGGGCCAATCCATAGTGCTGAAGCTCTCTATCTGCAATTTAGGTGGCCCGACGGTTGACAGGGCTTTTTTACTGCTTACAATGAAAAAATCTCCGTCGTGTAGCTGGCCTTCCGCCATCGTGGAATGCTGCGAGACGAACGCGTCTTTGAAGGATACGGGTTAGCGCGGGCCCATGGCCAGAGTGCGCATGGTAGCGCCACAGATGTTAGAAGAAAACGTGCACAGCACAAAGCTACCCCTGAAGGTTTGTTGCCATGGTCAGGATTTAACCGAATTCATGTCATCAAAAACCGACGCTAAGGTCTACTCACTATCATGATGCCCGCAGCGTAGAACCCTTTGCAGCATGTCTGCAGGAGAGCCCCGGGGCGTTTTGCTGGCGATGAGGATGCCATCGAGCCACCCGATGTGGTGTCTTGTCTTAGAGTCTCGCCGGAAGGCGCAACTTCTGCCATCCAACGTTGACAAGTCGGTTGGGCAACGCCGACGCGTGCTTCACTTTCTACGGTGCCTAGAACACTGGTGGCGAAGAAGCGCAGCGCGCACAGCACTTGCAGCTCCAATGAGAACGCTGTGACAAGCACACCTCCCAGTTCATCGGCGAGTACGTCGCACAGACACTGTGCAGTCTCCTTCCTATGTCGAAGCCTCGAAACAACTGAAAAACTCGTGTGCGCTTCAAAACAGTCTTCATGCACCCTCCTACACTGTTGCTCGCGGGGACGCCCGAGATGTAAACAGCCGCCATACTCGGTCTCAAACACATCCACACAACTTTCTTCGCTGTCAAAAAAATTCTTAATCAGCTCGCATAATTAGGTAAGCAACATCCGGCACGTTTACGACGTCAGCCGGTAACGCAAAAAATCAATATGACTGCCGGTCACGGCTGACCAGAACGGTGCAGTGACAACGTTTTTGATAATGTTTTGGAGTAAGAGCGATCCGTAATACGGTCCCTGGACCATACAGTCATCACCCCCGACTCGAGAGGGGCCTGCAGAACTATTCAATAGGGGTACATTGCTCACTTTGCTTATCACATCCTTTAATATAGCGACTACCTCGGAGCCTCCCCGTCTCGAGCGATCGTGTGGGCTCCTGCTCAAGTGGGCCTCGAAGGCAATGAAACGGTAGACGCCATCACCCACGCTCTCACTCTCCGGGAAACACCTGCAGAACCTTCCGAAACGGATCTCCAACCCATTCATGGCCTCAATTTTTGAGAAATTATTCAGTTATAACAATTCGGTCCGGAAATTTATTCTAATAACTGTAGGGGCCTTACAAAGGTAGACGAACGCACTCTCCTCCGCCTTTACATAAACACTGCTGTGCACGGAAGTTTTATAACACTGATCCTGCATGTACAGGACATTGCCTGCATTGAGGGGAAAAATCTTCGGAGACTGCATGTACAGGACATTGCCCGCACTATGCGTGGAGGTCATCGGACACCTTCAACATGATGTGTACATGTCAATCAACCCAGAACCTCGCCCCAAAACACAAGCCCAGCCAGGAGGACTGCGAGGCAGCCTTCATCGGCTGCTCCGACCTGGTGAGCCAGAAGGCCTGGGTCGGCCAAGCCTGATCCGCGGAGGTGACCAATGGGCTACTAGAACAAGCAGCGCACCTAATGATTGTGAGGGGTGGCGCTTTCCGGGTGGCGTTCGTCTTGCCAGTAGTGCACAAAGATTAGAGTGAGGCTACGGAGGAGTATACGTATGTTAACTGTTGGAGAAGTATCTGTAGCTTTTGTAGCAGCTACATTGTCCACAGATTCCCCGTTTCGCGTAACTCGAACAGGTGCAGTTCTGCGCATGCGCGAGGAGCTGAGTGACGTGACAGTGCGCAGTCGGCGCGCGCCTCACCTCCCGCCTCGTCGCCGCTCCGATCGCATCGTTTCGCCAGCTGTGCGCATGCGCGAGGAGTCGAGTGAAGTCATTACGCGCGCCGGCCCCTAGCCAGATGTGATCATGCAGGGCGCGCGCTACTGCGCATGCGCAGGGAAGCTGCGTCGCCGTATAAATGCAGGGTGACACCGCCGCGGTTTATATCAATTTGCATATGGAATAAGGAGAGTCTGGCGCTGTCAAGCGGCGCTGGAGACTGGAGAATCTCAACTCTCCGACTCCCTAGGTTGCGGCCTGGCGGCTGGCTGCCGAGAACAGGAACAATGAACCGCACGCGGCCAAGCCAGAGGCTGAGATGCCGGAGCAGAAAGAGAGCGCCTGGCCTGGAGATACATCGCGACGCGGATCGGCGTGCCCTGGCCTAGCCGGAAGGCGATGCGGCGATGGAAGACGACGTGAAGGCCCGCCGTGTATCCGATCACGTGATTTTATCACGCAACTTGGGGGAGAAACCAAAGCTATCTGAAAAGGTGTAACCAAGATAAATTTGTACCTTTCGCTACGTATATCCTGGCATAGGTTATCTAAGCCACTGACATTTTTTTCGCGTGAAACACTGTCACGAGAGAAAAAGAAAACGATAGACCTATGAAAGGGCATGTTAATTGGAACGTGACACTTGAGAGAAATAGAAGGGCGAAGAAAGGTGAGTGCAGTGGTATTTTTAAGGAGATGGAGAAGAAGACCACGAATCCGAAAACGAGGCGGAAGAAGAAGAAAATGAAGAGGTATAAAAGGAGGAGTTGCGAGGTGAACAGGAGGAGGAACGTTCCAGGTGCGGAGGACGCTGGCGCACGGCCGTCGGCTGCTGCCAGAGGTGTTTCATCGTAAGGCCCACTGATTCGAAGCGGTTCCATAGGCTGATGCCCTGGTCCCGTGGATCACGACGCTGACCGCGTATTCGGAAGGTGAGCGTTGTGTTAACCCCTCCAAAACGCCGACTCAGCCAGCCGCTGGTTTTACCTCCCAGACCTCGTCACCGGTGTGAGGACGCTCCTACGTCGGCATCCAGCTTCACCTAATCCTCAAAATTCCTGTCGTAGAAAAGCGGCGTCTCATGAAACAAGGTACCACCTGGGATTTTGTCCGTACTCCGCGTCCGACATAGCGTGCGGACCACCCGCTTTTGGTATTAAGCCTGTATGAGTGCGCTTGTGATCTACTCGCCAGGACCCTTAGTGTGGTAGGACTGCGTTGGTTGTCTGCAGTATTATCTTTGTGCGTGTAGTGTGCTGTTTTGTTAGTTCTTTAGGCACGCATAAAGTGTGGCATCTTGAGTTTCCCCTTCGAAGCCTTTTCTCTGGTTTATATGCTTGCACACACACAGAATGCATACCATAAAACTTCGCAGGCACACTTTTCTGTGGCACACACACTTTGACGCAAATTTTCTCCTAGCCACTTGAATCCGGGGAACGTGGAATCTGCGTTCCTTGAAGCTACGCAGCAACATGTTAAATTGGCTAAATATCTAGACGTTTGGGTTAGGCAAGCCGGCACTCCGAACTGATGAGATTAAGGGAACGGCTGGCAACTATGGTTGCAGATTAGAGAAAGACCGATGTATAAACCGATCTTCTACATTTGCATTTTCACATGACACACCCTGCGATGTGCTTGGTTTTCTCCCAACCACTTTTCTCCGGAGAACTGTTCTAGCTTACTACTGCACTAAATATTTAAATCAATTAATTAAATAACTGTAAGGAAGACTCTTAACCTGTTTGACTGGATTTTTGTGTAGCATTGTGCTAACCAGGTTCTCAACGAACTCTAATGATTATATCTGGGGATAATCATAGCTTTGAACGCTGAAGGCCCGTGGCAGCATGAAGAGATTTTCTCGGCCTGCCCATGTGACTGGCTACTAAAAACTCTATATATTCGTCTAAGGACCAAACAGTAACAGATCTTATTTTCAGGTGTTATTTCTTGCACACTTCGCCGTCGCAACCGAGGGGCAATCATACGGTTAAGTTGCACAAAGCCGAGCAGCCGATCCGCCGATCGGCTTGCCCGGCTGTACGGCCGCTGCGAACCGCAATGAACCTGTGAAAAATTATGCAGCCTGCCTCTTGGGCCATCAGATGGAGCCAGTACATTGCATTGAGAGTTTTACAGCCAGCTGATGAGGGCCTGACAGCCAGTAACGGTCAAAGGGCATGCACGGGCGGGTGCACTGCCGGCAATTGCATTTGCCGGCAACATCTTTTAGATTTTTTGTACACCAGTACGGCGTAGCAAACAGCTATTCTCATGGATTCATATATGGAGGGGGGCAGGGTCTGCTCCCAAGTTTTAGGTGCACTTGCACAGTGTGGGAGATAGGGTGAGCACTTACTACCACTGCCACGGCTAGCAGCAGGGTTTAGCCGTTCCGAACATATGGGCTACAGGGATCATTTCCAGACTTGTACAGAGTGTGTCTAAGGCACGAGAGATACGATAGAACCAAATTGGCGTCACTCCAGTGTATGGCCGGCAACCGTTATAAAAATGAGCTTTGTTTTTCTGTTCACGCAATGCTGAGCATGTGTTCAGCCAACAGAAATTTAACTGAAATTTAACTTTAGTTATGTTTACACAACACTCACTCAACAGATGGTCTGTGCTCCAAAACTCAACAAATATGGTGCATAATTACTATTGAATTACTGCTGTTTTTTCTTTGAGAAATATATTTGACAATACGTGGTTTGCAACCATCCGTGACACTGTGTGCGACTCTATGAGCTGTTTCGACAGGAGAATGTAATACTACGTTAGAAATATTCTTCTACCCTTAGCAAAAGCTAATACGTTTGAAATATACGGCGGGCTATTTAGATTGCATTTTAGACATATTTTGTGTTCATGAATGCACTAAAAATATGTAGGAAATACTTTCCTGGAATTTCATGCTTGGTATTCGAAATATATATTCTTAAAATATGCCAAATATACCTCCCTTAAAGCATACTTCTAGCACTTTTCAAATACGTGAAAGAATGTGTACTCAGCATTAGCATCTTGTCAGTGTATTAAAAGTGTAATTTCAGAAAGATGAAATTAATTCATCCAAAGTATACTCCAATTCTAAAAAACGGGCAGTCCTTGTAAGCGTATATGTATGCAGTTTTAGCATCTTGTCAATGTATTAAAAGTCTACTTTCGTAAATATGAAGTTAATTCATCCGTAGTATACTTGAATTCTAACAAACGGACAGCCCTTCTAAACGTATTTGCAGCATACCTCTAGCTGCTGTTAAACAGTCGAGTGGCTCGAAATCGCGTTTCGGGAAATGGCATTTGCGTGTTGTCAACGTATTTGAAGCGGACTTCCGTCAATACGCAACTAATTCGTCCAAACAATACTTAAATTCTAGCAAATTGGCAGTCCGCCTTAGCATATTTGCAGCACACTTCAAGCTGCCGTTGAATAACCGAAAGCTCGAAACCGAGTTTCGGGAAATTGCATTTTTATGTTGGCAATGTTTCTAAAGTAAATACGCAATTCATCCGTCCAGGTATAGTTAATTTCTAACAAATCGGTAGTCCGCGTAAAAATATTTGCATTACACTTCAAGCTACCATGGAACAATCCAGTGCTCGAAATGACATTTTAGGAAACAGTGAAAACTCCCCCTTTCCTGTCGTCCTTTCGTTGCAATACAGTAATCATAGCGCGGGAACATCGCAGGACAAAGACGAGACGTGACGAGAACGCCTGCGTTGTTCCCGCGCTATGATTACAGTGTTGCGATGAATTACCAACCTGCTCAAGGCTTTTCTGTTCTAAGTCCAATAGTTTATGGTAACTTCTAGCAGGATCGTAATCACCACTTATTTACACTACGTGCGGAGAACGTGATAGCATGATACCGACAAAGACGCCTTGGGAATTTCCGGGCCTGAATATGCCAGCGAAAAGGACCACAATTGAGAAGGCCGACCGGCTCACTTAGACGCCCGTGTATCTATTGGTTGACAGTTCGACTCCCGACCTATATCTGACGCAAGTTTCGACTAGCAATTCTAGCAATATATTTTTAACCCTTTGAAGGTTTTTGCCGTATATGTACGGCGGCGGTTTCTGTCCCGCAAGGTCTTTGCCGTACGGGTACGGTTTCGATTTTCTGTTTGAAATTTTGCGCCAATAGAACAATGCGTGCTCACTGGGGGGTGCTTCCACCTCTTAGGACTTTACAAGAAGTGTTTGAATTTTGTGCTGCCTTCTTACGGAGATAAGCAGAACTTATGTCTGGCTTTAGCGCGGCGGCACAGACTGCGGCAACACCCCTTTTGTAGGTTTTGGGTTCGCCGCGTGATCGCAACGGAGTCGCGCGAAATTTGAGTTTTCTTTTTGTCAGCACTATCTTGCAGGGGCTGCCGAAGTTGATTTCTATCTTTATTGGCGCTGCTCTTAGCTTGCTTATCACCGTTGCTCGCAAGGTATTTTCGCCCTCTGTGGCAACGCGCCTACGCGGTTTGGATACCGCTGCGGGATCGCAACGGAGTCGCACGAAACGTGTTTTCTCTTTGTGGGCACTGTTTTGCAGAGGCGGCGAAAGTTGATTTCTATCTTTATTGGTGCTGCTCTTAGCTTGTTTATCACCGTTGCTATTCTATTCTATTGAACATTTTCCAGTTGTGAGTGATGCTGTCACCAAAGTACTGTTCCTAATTTTTTTACTACTTATTCTCGATTATATACATTTTGTAGATTCAAGATCCGCAATAAAGTAATTTGACCACCTGGGAAAGTTTTCTTCAAAATAATTCGACCCTCAAAGGGTTAATGTATTAAATGTATATTTTTAGTGTATTTCTAGTGTTATCTAATGTATTTATTGTATATTTTTAGTATATTTTTAATGCATTATAAATATGCCAAGCGGGCAAGAATGAACTTTTCACGTATATTAAAGAAAGTTCAAAATACTATTTGCAGTATGCTTAGAAAGCATTTAGTTTAAGCATAAGGACAAAAAAATGCGAAATAGATATGAAATTAATACAATATGTTTGAAATGCATTTTAAGCACATCATCTTTTTCGCTAAGGGTACTCTTGAATCATGTAAAAAGAAAACTGCGCGAAATACGGGGAGAAGACAGAAACATACACGACAGTACCAGCGCCACGCGTAGCGCCGGTACTGTATGATCATCATCATCAACATCATCAGCCTGACTACACCCACTACAGGGCAAAGTCGTCTTCCATGTCTCTCCAATTAACCCTGTCCTTTGCCAGTTGCGGCCACTGTATCCCCGCAAACTTCTTAACCTCATCCACGCACCGAACATCTGCCGTCCCCTGCTACGTTTGCCTTCTCAAGGAATCCACTCCGTTGCCCTTAAGGACCAGCGGTTATCTTGCTTTCGCATTACATACCCGGCCCAAGCCAACTTCATCCTATTGATTTCAACTAGGATGTTATTAACCCGCGTTTGTTCCCCGACCCACTCCGCCCTCTTCTAATCTCGTAACGTTACACCTACCAATTTTTCTTTCCATAGGTCGCTCCGCGATCCTTAACTTAAGCTGAACCCTCTTTGTTAGCTTCCACGTTTCTGCACCATAGGTGAGTACCGGTAAGATGCAGCTGTTGTATACTTTTCTGTCCAGGGATATTGGTAAACTACCATTCATGATCTGAGAGCACCTGCCATATGCGCTCCACCCCATTCTTATTCTTCTAGCTATTTCGCTCTCATGATCCGGATCAGAGGTCACTATGAGCCCTAAGTAGACATATTCTCTTACTACTCCCAGCAGCTCGCTACCAACTGCGAACTGCTGTTCCCTTGCTAGGCTGCTGAACGTTACTTTGGCTTTGTGCATGTTAATTCTAAGCCCGACCGTTCTGCTCTGCCTGTCTAACTCATCGATCATGTTTTGCAGTTCATGTCCTGAGTGGCTTAGCAAGGCAATGTCATCGGCGAATCGCAAATTACTCTGGTATTCTACATTGACTCTTATCCCCAACTCTTGCCATTTCAGACCCCGGAATAGCTCCTGTAACCAAGCGGTGAATAGCATTGCCGAGATTGTTTCTCCCTGCCTGACACCTTTCTGTATTGGAATTTTACTGCTGATTTTATGGAGAACTATAGTAGCTGTGCAATCGTTACAAATATTTTCCAATATTTTCGCATAACACTGTGCCACACCTTGACTCCCCAATGCCTGCATGAAAGCTAAGGTTTGCTCTGAGTGAAATGCTTTCTCGTAATCAATAAATGCTATATATAGGGATTTGTTATATTCTGCGGATTTCTTTGTCATGTGACTTATAGCATGAATGTGGTCTACTGTAAAGTATCCTTTACGAAAGCCTGCTGATTATTTGGTTGACTGAAGTCAAAGGCTGTCCTGACTCTGTTAGCGATTACATTAGTAAACACTTTGTAGGCAACGGACAGTAAGCTGATAGGTCTAATTTTTCAAGTTCTTGACTTCTCCTTTAATATGAATTAAGATAATGTTAGCGTTCTTCCAAGCTTCTGGTACAAGGCATTGATTGCGTATGCAAGTTGGCAAGTTTTTCTAACACAATGTCTCTTCCGTACTTCAAAAAATCTGCTGTTACCTGATCCTCACCAGCTGCTTTCCCCCTTCGCATTGATCCTAAGGCTTCCTTTTCTTCCCCTTTCGTTACTGCTGGGATATCTCATTGCTGTGCTCGACTGCATCTCTCAGTAGCTTGATGATTACATTCGCTACTGTATGCATTTGTGTACAACTCTTCGGCTGCTGTATAACATTTTACATATTAAGAACGCATGCAGCACCTGTTAAAATTCTCGTAAACCGCTCAGTCATTTTCTGGCATAGAAAAAAGTGCTTGTAGTGCAATATGCTCTATCAGGCATACCTACATAGGAGGATTCGTATGTGCGCTCATAAAAAAGGCGAGCTTTTTTAGGGGTTCATTTCTATTGTTTATGCATGAATCAAGGCCTCCAACTAACAGATCAATGCATGTGAACTCGATTACTTCTACTACATGAAAAGAAATATTAATAGTAATAATTGACATAACTTTGCTGATCGGCAGGGCACTACCTGCGCAGATCCGGACGCCGGTGGGCAGGACTATATAAGGGTTGAACCGAGATTGCGCTTATGATTGAAAAGTTATGAACTTTTATTTCATGCCATAGCCTAGTGTGAAATACTGTTCCATGCAGTTTATCTCATGGATGTGTATTTATATGTATGGACAAGTATGTTTGTGCGTATATCTGGAGCACTACACGAGTGGGGAGGTCAGCGTCACGTTAACGAGATATGGCAGCAAAAATGTGAATATACCGCCGGGAATTGCATCGGTCGTCAGTCCACCTGGCGCAATGCGAATGTATTAATAGGATTTTTTATTTTGTTTTGTGTTAATTTAGCGCATACTCAAGAGCAATTCATGTGCCAGTTATCAACATGCGCTCCACATGCTGTACACACTGCATCACCAAAAACTCTCCACGTTTTCAACATTCTTTCAACAGGGTGTGTTGCGGGCTGCTGTAGTTTCAACATAAAGTCAACCATGCATTTTCGTAACGGAAGTATGATTCGCGGGGCGAGCAGCAAGTGTCCTCGATACTCTGGCATGCGGTCAGTGAGGTTTTATTCTTACGCAGATTTAGGCTTGTATACCGAATAGATGCGGAGATTATGTTCCGACCATACATCAACCTTTGGCCGCGAGCCGCTGTTGGGTACCGTGGTGAGTAGGTCATCAAGCTGAAAGCAAAAACCGCATGGAACATGAGGCAAACACTATAGTAAGGCACACAACTACAAAGATACAATAGGTAAGACTTTTGCAATAGACTTCCGCTTGTGCGTCGATAGTGGGTACCTGGAGTGTGCGCGTCCTTTGCTTAAGGCGCAAATGAGACTTGCAAACGACCTGCCTGAAAACTGTAAAGTAGACATTCGTAGGGCGCTATGGAAAATGCTTAAAACGTATGAAATTGACAATTCCCTCCCTTGTACAGTGAGTGTCCTACCAGCGCATCATATGATTCCCATCTATACGACCTATGTGGTTTCGCCGTGAACACCTAATTATATTCGGCCAACAGAAGTGGCTTATGTTTGCACTCGACAGATCTGCCTCAAGGCACAAAATTAAGCTCTGCAGATAATCCATTAGAAATGATTCTCATGCGTTCAGAACTCTTGGAGTCCTATGATCTGTGCTTCATTATCACGGGATCTCCACCCTTTCAGCTTAGAAGCCTTTTCTGGGTTTAAGAATACGCCGAGACGGCCTTATATGGGCTATGGCAAGCCCCTGATCAGTGGTATCGGTTCATACCACCAACCGTGATTTAATTCTTGCGCTTAACTTAAAGCTCGGTTTCTCCTTTGCCTCCGAAAATTACCTCTTTACCTTCATGCACATGTGCCTATATAATCGTTTTCCTCTAGGGAGAATTACGTTCAATGCTACTGCAGTCAATATATAAAGCATTTATTTGTATAGAAGAGTCGGCTTTAAAACTAACTGAACCGCTGCCGTATATTTTACACAAAAATTGCAGCTCTTAATTATTATGTTTTCATTGAGGTTGGTTTAAAAGCAGTTTTCACACATGCATTACCACTAAATAGCTCCAGAGGAGCTCCCTAATTATATATGCCGCCGCGGTGACTGTGGTTACGCCACTCGGCTGCGTTCCCAAATGACGCGTGTTCAATGTTTGCCATGGCGGTCGCACTGCTGGAGACCCATTGTGCGATCTCAGTGCAAGACCGCAACCCCTTGCGGTCGAAATTTTCTGGAGGTCTCTACTACGTGATCCCTCATAGCGTGAGCCGCTTTGGGACACTAAGCCCCTTGATCATTTCTACATTGTGTAGTGACCACAGTGCAAGAATATCATTATGTGTTAATAAGTCATATAACACCTTGACATTTATCAAGTAACATCATCTATTTGTCACCAGTAGCGAACACCTCGTAAGTGAGTAGGAATGTTTTACTCTGAGAAACCCAAGCTCTAGAGCGAGACACTCATCACTGAAGACTCTTCCTCCTCGTTGAAAAATCTTACCTATAAAATGCTTCCTGCGCTCGCACCAACCATTTCAGACGGACAACAAAATCGATCAGATGTAGTGAAAATCTGAAATTCGCGCGGTTACTTTGAATAACGTTCAGTGCCTCGTGGTACGTGGAGACGGCTGAGCTAAAGAGAAGAGCGATTTCCTGGGCTTGTTTACGTCGACAACAAAAAACCGCATCACCATACCACACATGCCATATTAAGTGAGACCCTCTAGGGCAAGCTGTTGCATGGCACAACGCCGAGCAGGGCTGGGTACCGTAACTAGCCTACCACCTCCTCCAAAACAGCCTCTAGACCGGGGACCCCGCTCACCGGCGTATAGTTTGGGGTCCTCCTCGCATGGGCCTTGAGGCGCGCCTTCTAACCGGACATTCCCCTCTGATTCCGACGTTCAGGATCTCGAATTCACTCCAGCTTACTCCTTCAAAGACATTTACTTCATCAATATGGCCATGGCCGTTATTCCCGCCCTTGTGAAGGTCTCTCAAAGGCAGAAAAGCGGCTTCTGATTCGCCTGTATACTCGTATTTTGCTGGGCCCGGCAGCACTCAAACACCCTTCCTACTCGGGCCACCGTTGCTGCTTGTGCTTAACCGAGTAAGGCCGTCAGAATTGGGAGATCCCAATAAATGGTTTTGCCTGCGGGCTATTCCTCGGTGGTGTGGTTCTTCATGGCCGCAGCTGTGGTCGAGCTAGCGGAATGGCGTTGGCCCTGAGTGCAGATGCGAAACTGCGCTAGAAACCCCCCAGAATTTTATAAGCTCTTTGTCGTCACGATAATCCGTCAAACTGCCCTCAAGAGAGGTGTTTACTTCCGTATTGTATTTGATGCAGCATGCAGCTATGAATAATTGTACCTATGTGGTGTTCCATGAATTAAGCTCTAAAAATAAATTGCCCACAATCGAGTGATGTTACAAGCTTTTTCGTATTCGGCGAAATTACGCGGCCTTCTTAATTACTCCTCCTGATTAAAGGATGAAAGCGGTTACAGGACACTAGCCTATTCCATACCGAAAGGAAAGTTCCCATATCTTTCCGGCAGCTGGTGTGAGGAAGAGGACTGTCTACAGCTAGTACAGGCAGCAAAAGCACGGGAGTCAAGAGAGACGAAGAGGGAAATAGTCTTTACGGACATAAAGCAAGGAATAATGGTGGTAGTTTTCTGCAAGTGCATTATATTAAAGGCAGGAATACAGCCCATAAATTGCGGAGAAGCATTGGAAGGGATGCCAAAGAAACTGGATTTCACAGTGACGCAACGGGCATAGTTGTTGCACGGCAACAACAAAGCCGATACAAGATTAGACAGCACACATTTTCTGAGGAAAATTTCCGCGTTCGAACAAAGCAAACCATATACGCGAGCCTATTCAGATGTAATGGTGAACAGGAATCTTAGAGAGGTGCGCTATTTAACTAAATCAGAGTGTTTGTCGAAGGAGCCAACCATGTGGCCCTGTTGGTGTCACTGGGGCTTCGAAGGCAGTTTAGGGATAAGAAAAGCTGCCATTTGCCTAGTGAACTAGGCGCGCTGAACGCCGCCCTTGAGTAGTCGCGTGATTAGGTTCGACTTGGATGAGAAATGCTATTCTGCTTCTAAAGGTTGCAACAAAAGACGCACCACTACTGTTACACATGCATTTTAGTCGCTAGGTTGGCTGGGTATCTAAAAAAAATACTTTTCTCTGAATGAATAAGCTTTCTGTGATTTAGTGTGGTGCGGTTATATTGTCACAAAAGACCCGCTGTCTCCAAGGCGTGTCAACATGATGTGCGTAAATATTTTGCTGAAACGCAGCAACCAGATAGTTTTACTTAGAACCAAGGTTCGTATCGGTTCCTTCGCTTTACTGGAGCTCACTAATTTTTTTAGCGAGAAATAAATGAATCGTGCAGTAAGCGGTTAAGCGCTATCAATAAAAGACATTTATTTTTTGTATGCAGTGCACAGTGCAACTTGTAAAACGTGCTAGCTAGTTTTTATGTTTCCTTCGGTTCCAATGTGTTTTTCAAGATGTCTGATTCCTCCCCCCTCTCCCCCCCCCACCTCACGCCCTTGCTTTGAACCTTTATAAACCCCTCTAAGCGCCAATAAAGCGTTTAGTGGTGGAAGTTCAGCGTTTAGTTGAAGTTTAGCGCTTGTGTCCTGCCTTGTCCCGTCATTTTGCGCCATGGAACCTCATGTGAACGACCTGCTAGCTGCAACTATCACCCTTCTAACTTTGAATGAGGCTCACCTTGGGCAACGTGGAGGTATCGAATAACTATTGCAGTGACTTTGCTTCAAACATGAGGCAGGGCGAACAGATAATCATCACTGGCCACTGCACATGAGCACTAAGCTATTGCAACAGGCGATCACACTCGTGATGTGCAGTGCAAATCTTCGCCTTGACTTCCCTCTGTGAGCGTCATGACAGGAAAGAAATCGCGCTTTGGGGCACCTGGCACTGCTGTCCGTCTCCAATAACCTGGTTTCACACAATCCTCCAAGGTTACCACTGCTAATCTACCAGGGATTTTCGTTTTATAAGCCTCGACCAGTTTGCGTGCTCTCCAAGCTCTTTCACCGTGCACTATTTCAGGAATCTCTCTTTACCATATTCCTCTCAGTGTTCGGGTAAGTGAGAGCACGTATTATTCTGCAGTGACAGTTTATGCTTTCAGCCGTCTCAAGACATTTGAACAATGTACACCATTTCAAACGACCGCACAACCCGCAACCCACCGCACTCCTCACAAATGAGTTTCTATGCTTTTCACACACATGACACTGATTTAGTTGACCTGGAAGGTTCAATTGATGTTGCTACATTTGGTAGTTTGCATAGAAGCCCCGTTTTGTTTGGTTTGGTTTATTAGGTTCAACGTTACAAAGCAACTCAGGCCATGAGAGATGCCGTGGTGAATCGCTCCGGAAATTTCGACTGTCTGGGGTTCTTCATCCTGCACTGACATCGCACATTACACGGGTCTCTAGTGTTTCGCCTCCATCGAAATTCGTCCGCGGCGGCCGGGATCGAACCTGCGTCGTTCGGGTCTGCAGTTTTAAGGCACAGATGCTCACCTCACATGAAACGATGAAATATGTGGTAGAACACTGCGACAAACGCTTAAAGATCTCGAATTTAAGTGATTAGGCACTGAGAACTTGTCCTGAGATGCTCACTTTTAGTTTGTGAGCATACTTTGACTGCCATGATGACCTTAAACCTAAAAAATGGATTAGCCCCGATTGCAAATCTATTGGAAAGAAAGGAAGCTATTTTTGTGCAATCAATGTCGCTGTTTTGAGAGAATCTTTGCGACGCTCCATCGCTACCTGCGTTTACGTTTGACACCTGGCCGGCGCTTCCGGCCGAGGAAAAAAGTGGTTCCTTCCAGAGATAGCCTCGGCGGAAGTTCATATTGGTATAACATGCAAGCGACTCACGGTAGTTTTTTGAAATTCCACTTGCATTCTATTGTATAGCCACGTGACACCCTCGCTGCACGGTGGATAAGTCAAAGAGCCCTTGTAGGAGTACATGGGGACTTTCGTCTCGTTCCGAAAAAAACCGGCCAGAGACACGCCCTGCACCACACCAAGGCACCCAAGCTGATTAAAAAAAAATATGAACTTTAGTATTTGAGCATATTTATGCACAACGAAGAAAAAAAGGTCCGAATTTCTCAATTCAGTCAAGAATGAAATACATGAAGGATTTTTGACGTGCCCTTTGTTGGGTACAATGTACAACCCCAGACACCCGAAGCAGTTGTACCTAGAATATAATTTTCCAGCCAAAGATTTCAAAATGTGCTCCATATATTTCACGCAAATGACAATAGGCTCCTTGCTGCAAAATAAATAGTTGAAGCTCCTCCATATGCTAGGAAATGCGGCTACAGAACAGCTGAGGCTGCTATAGAGATTCATTACAATAAAGAAGCATGCAGTTTTTAAAAAAAATCTCAACATTAAGGATCTTGAACTCTAAACTGTCACTTAAGTTATGATTGAAATATAAGGAATAATTCACCTGATCAGATTCCACATAATGTTTTTAAAAAACAAGCCCTGGGAAAGAAGCACGCAATAAGCCTTATGCAAAAGAATTCCATACTTGCAAAGAGACGCTACCTCAGAACCACTAGGCAAGGAGCCGATTTTTCTTTCATATGGTGATGCGATAGTACGTGTAGCCAGCATGTACTCGCATGTGTTTCAAAGGAACTCTAATAACAGGCTTTATGCTGCTTCATATTTGGCGCTACTAAAGGGTCATGATTTGTAACATAGCAGCCGAGAAATTGGAAGCTCTTAATTTTGCTGAGACTTCCACTAAACGTCGACTGTACTGAGGGTAAAATTTACCGCCATGACGCATTTCCATGCACGACTGCTGTTATTGTATTTTAAGTGGGCGAGCCTGAAAGCGAACGATGAAACGAGTCACCGACGTGCCCCGAGGAGTTCTTCTCTTCCTGTAAAAGGAAGAGATTTTATTATTGTTTCTCTCTCCTCCTGTAACTGGGTGCCGCTGAGAAGGCACCCGCTGCTCTGGGGAATCGTCAGATCCCTGCCTTTGTTATGAAGCCTGCTGCACGGCACGTGGGCACAAACGGTGCCATGTTTGCGCTTCTATAGTCCATAGTAGCTAACAGTATTCGGATCCGGGAAGACCGGCGAAGCTGGGGGTGATCCCGCACATTGAGGCGGGGACGACAGCTCTGTCCGCTGTCGCGCCAGGTGCAGCAAGAGGCTCCTCCTCGTCTGAGAGAACGGCGGGCCTATTTCGCGGCCGCACGTGGTCCGTGGTCCACAGCGTTCCTCGTATTTGAAGCGACGAAGATGTTGTGGGATGGCGAACCGTTCCGGCAATCGAAGCTAGGCGTGGAGGGATGTTTCGAACAAAGAAGTGCTCGCCGGACGAAAGCAAAGAGCTTTTGCGTACGTTACTAACGCAGCGCATCTTTTGCTTCAATCGCTTGAAGTCCACATACGTTCTTAGGCCGAGGTGCATTCCTTGAGTGGGCGCTTGCAGCTGCCTGTCCATGAGGATCTCAGCGGGTCGGGACCCAGAGAACGCGTGTGGCGTCGTCCTGCAGGAAAGCAGGATCCGCTCGATGTTTGGATATACCCAGGCGCCGCCTTCATTGTCTACTTGACGTTTTCCGCTGCTCCATTCGATGCTGGGTGCAATGGCGGAAACCGGTTTCGCCTGATGCCGTTTTTGCTGAAGAAGTCTGAGAGAACGGCGGGCCTATTTCGCGGCCGCACGTGGTCCGTGGTCCACAGCGTTCCTCGTATTTGAAGCGACGAAGATGTTGTGGGATGGCGAACCGTTCCGGCAATCGAAGCTGGGCGTGGACGGATGTTTTGAACAAAGAAGTGCTCGCCGGACGAAAGCAAAGAGCTTTTGCGTACGTTACTAACGCAGCGCATCTTTTGCTTCAATCGCTTGAAGTCCACATACGTTCTTAGGCCGAGGTGCATTCCTTGAGTGGGCGCTTGCAGCTGCCTGTCCATGAGGATCTCAGCGGGTGGGGACCCAGAGAACGCGTGTGGCGTCGTCCTGCAGGAAAGCAGGATCCGCTCGATGTTTGGATATACCCAGGCGCCGCCTTCATTGTCTACTTGAATGCGGTGCCGTTGTCGGAGACAATGATGTCTGGTATGCCATGCGCGCAAAATATGCTTCGGAGGCATCGAATCGTGGCGTCCGCTTAAGTTGCATAAAAGGGAAGCACCTCTACCCATTTAGAGTAGGCATTGGCTAGGCTGAAAAAGTATTGTCTTTGGAATGGACCACCAAACTTGACAAACAGTGTAGACCATGGTTTCTTCGGAAACAGCCACGGATTCATGCTTTCCGTCCCATTCTCTGGTGTCGAAAGATTTTTTAAAATCGCACTTTGTGTGCAATGTTGATGTTGACCCCTTCTCACCGGATCTGGCTCCGCGCGACTGCTGTCTTTTTCCACACCTGGGTGATTTTCACGAATCAGTTCAAGAACTTTTGCTTGCAGTTCTTCAGGAAAGACTCATGCTCCTCGCCAGACGCAGTTCTCCTGAACAGTAAACTCTGTATGGTTCTTCTGAAATTGTGTCCGATTACCTCCTCTTGGCAGCTCATCTACACTAAGGAGCGCCCGGCGTAGGAAGCACGATTTGTAGCTTTGGCGATGGCGGATGACGAAGTCAAAGATATGAGCATTCAAGCATGAAGATGCCAGTAGGCTTGGGTACTGTACCGGGCTCTGTAGGAGCCTGTAGCCGCGTCAGTGCGTCAGCGTTGCTGATGCTGGTGCCGGGGTGGTACACAGGCGTTTATTTGTACGCTAACAGGGTAATTGACCAAGTTATCATACTCGGTGAGAATGGGCTTGTCTTGGCCGAAAAGGCCCAGAAGTGCTTTGTGAGCAGTTACAACATCAGAATGTTGGCCCCAGGGATACCGATGAAACTTCGAGGCGCCGAAAATTGAGGCAAGGGCTTCTGTTTATAGCTGACTAATTTTTTTCTCCTCGAATTCGGCTCCTCGATGCGAAATCAATAGGATGTTTCCGTGTTTTGTCTGTGTTCGAGAGTAGCTCCTATTCCTGATGATGAAGTGTTGCAGCTGAGAAAGATTTGCTTGGACGAATCGAAACGATGTAGTACCGACGCAGAAGTCAGTACATCTTAACTTTTTTTGAAAGCTCGATACTCTACACTTACCTACTTCCACAGAGTTTTTGTAAGTAGCAGATTCAAGAGCCGGACAACTGTCGAAATCTTAGGTAGAAAACGCATTGAAGATGCCTGGCGTCTTTGGGACTTGTGGCATTCAGGACAGCTTCTATCTTCCTTGGTGTTGGCCTCACTACATCTGCGTTTATGACATGGCCCACAGTTGCTAGAATGAACATAAATCTAAATTGAGCCTGACGCCTGCTTGCTGTAGACGGTGTGGCACACTGGCCACGTTCTTCAAGTGTTCTGCGTAGTCCATTCCCGTTACCAAGTCGTTATCAAAGTACACGGTGATGTGTCGCATGTCCTGTAGCAAATGTTTTAGTTCTCTCTTGAATATGGCTGGCGCTGAAGCTACTCCGATAGGCCATCTGGTGTCGAAAGATTTTTAAAAATCGCACTTTTGGTGCAATGTTGATGTTGACCCCTTCTCACCGGATCTGGCTCCGCGCGATTGCTTTCTTTTTTTCCACACCTGGGTGATTTTCACGAATCGCAGCAAGGGGATATTTTTCGAGCACTGTGTCACCTTAGTGACATTGAAGTCGCCACATGTGCGCACGCGGCCGTCTTAACTGAGCACAGGAACAACTGCGGCTGCCCCGCCGGATGTTCTTACTGGTGTCAGTACCCCTTCTGGTTCTATTCTTTGCAACTTTTCTGCGACCTTGTCTTGCATTGCGAAAGTAATTGTTTGTGGTTTGAAGAATTTGGGAACTGGATCTTCCTTGACGACAATTTTGGCTTTCACACCTTTGAATGTTCCTAGTGCCTCTGAAAATACTTCTTTGTAGCACGTCAGCAGCTCCTTAACGCTCGTGATTCAATGTATCTGACGTCATTGAGATGGAGCTGCAGCGCACTAATCCGCTTTCGTCCGAGAAAGGTTGGAGACTGGTCCGAAGCTAAAAATAAAGGCAGGGTTGCCCCTCTTCGTCCGACCAGGACCGGAACGGTTACCTTTCCCCTACCGGGTGTCATTCTTCCGCAATTACTCTTCAGAATCATGTCTCGTGGGTCTACTGACGGTTCAGGTAGCCGATTTTGGAATGCGGCCTCCCCAATTGCGCTGACACTGGCCCCAGTGGCCACCTTCATTCTAAGAGGCCTGCCTGAGCAGCATAGAGCAGCTATCCCCTGCGATAGCAATTTATCGTCTGTTTCATATGCGCTGGGCATGGCACTGTGAACTGGGTGCGCTTCGGCCATACACTGAGCTTGCATTAGTATGCTAAAGTTTTTTCGCCATCTTCATTTCAAACAGGAGCTTGACTTCTGACTCGAACGTTAGGTTTGACTCTTCAGGCAGGTGCCGCTGCATTGGCACGTTATTACAGGCGCAGAGGAGTCTGTCCCTAAGCACGTCAGGAAGGAAGGTGCTCTACCTACTCAGTTTGCTGAAAGCTTTTTAAGTGATGCAATTAGTCGCTGACATATTCTTCCGGTTGGCGAGAGCGACTATTGAATTTGAAGCGGCAAGCCCCCCCCCCCCCCCCCCCCCCCGGAAGGCATCGCAGTGTAGTGGCCCGAGAGCACGGTGGACATTTCGTCGATGGAGACTTGTTCCGGTGTTTTAGGCGTGACCAGGCCCCATTTTATGGAGTAGGTACCCTCCAGGCATGCACGTTCCTTGTTCTTAAACACAGCGACTGTGAATTACAAGTCTAACTTTATAAAAACTTTCATGAAAAAGGGGCCTGTGAGATAAAACATATGTTAAAGCCTTCCTCGAGTGCGAGGCTGGTGTAGTTATCGCAGTCCGTTGACTTGGGAAAGCATATAGGACAGAAAACCAGTTGCGTTAAACGCTTGCAGGATAACTCCCTAGGATGAAAAGACTTATAGGAGGACATTCGTCTATTGCAGGAGCTTCAAATAAGGCAAACTGGGCAGTTGTTCAAAAGCAGGAAATCTTTGAAGCGTGCTTACCTGGACGGTAGGTAATAATGATGAGAGGTGTCATCAATGCGCGTGGCATGTGAGTAGTCGAGGATACATTTACGTCCGATATTACGCGCGGTAGTTGCTCTATCGCGATGGAAAGAAACGCAAACAACGCGGTGCCTACGCGCTACGCTTTTATTTCTTTTTATCGTGATTTAAGCTGGTTGCTAAAAAGCTGCTGTGTTCCCATTTCTTTTCACCGCCCCTGTAGGTTTCAAAAAAACACAGTTTGAAGGCTAGCGCCCGTCCACGCGTCTTTGCATGCGCTGACTCCCATCGTGTTACAATTTTACGATGCACCAAATAGCCCAACGGCATGCTGTATCGCGATCTTATATGTCCCATTTGCAGTGTGCGCGCATTTTAACAGGCTTGATACCTCCTACTTACTCGGCGAAGGGCGCCTGAGTTACTGGACCAATGGCGTGCCCAGCAATAGGGCCTGATGTGGTGGTTTTCTAGCCGGAGACTAAAAGCAAAACCTCAAATACTGTCATATTTTTTCCCCGCGGTAGGAAATCAGAAGGGGCTCAGTGATTATAAGTTACTCGGTGGTAGTCCTATATTTAAAATAATTTTCCTATACTCGTGTATTCACCCGACTCGTAGCAAAATACTACTAAATATGCACTTCATCAATGTGTGGGCGTCGACAATTGAGCGAATCTCGCTTCTGGTGGCCCCTGCGAATGGGGCATTCCGCCATCTTCCCCTGGTCAGCAGCCAAACTTCGTTTGACCAAGAGGAAGATCAAACATGGCGATAAACGATGCAAACACAAAGGACATCTCTTTGCTTGCATCGTTTACTGCCAGGTTTGATCTTGCTTTTGGTCGAGTTAAACGTGGTGTGCAAATATATTAAGTTTAATTTTCTCAGCTTTCAAATTTTCTGCGACCACTCGTCCTTACAGCATTTCAGAATGAAAGCATAAATATTGACACTGAGGAATACAATTATGGTCTCTAGTTTGTTTGTTTTGACTGTTCAATGTGACCGGGATGACTTTACAAGGATGTTAATTGTAATTGGTTAGCAATTTCAACAGATAGCTTAAAATGATACGATATTGTGAAAACTGCATAAAAATTATTGATCGGCCTGGATTGAGCTGTCGGTGTTTAAGGATCGAAAATTACTTTAGGCACAGTGTCCCCCCTTAAGAGGCTAGTGGCTGCTCTACAATAATCACATTAAAAGGCCCCTCTGGATTTTTTTCTTATGCTCTACTGCTTCAATTAGATTTAGAGGACGGGCAGAGGCCACATGCGGGAAAACGCCATAAATTCGGGACAGAGGCTTATGTAACCCATAGGCTAAAAATTCTCGTTAAGCGGTTTGTACACAAACAAGCAAAATAAGACTTCAAAGCGAGGGTTGTCAAACTCATACTCCATTCTCTAGCGTTGTCGCAGGCGTCAGCAAAAGGCAACACTGCGGTGGCAGGGGTGACTTGCACGGTGACACTTATTGCATAAAAGAAGCCCAGCAGCTGCTGTGCGGAGGGAGAGGGCACAGTAGTTACGGCGTGAAGCAAATATTGGAAGCGACATGGGGAAGTGAAAAGCGAGAAGTAGGAACAGCTTTCCTGTGTCAAGAGTGTTCGGTGTTTTACCAAGCACCCATGTGTATCGACCACCAGTGGCAGTTAGAGGAGGATTATGAGCTTGCCCCTCTGCAGAGAACAGCCTCGGTACATCTGTGAGCAGATGTGGGCATTGAAGGTATATCTACTGCACGCATGTGGAAATAACGGCTGTCATTACCTTGGTCAGTTCGTCGTGGCCTCTTCTTGCCAGGATGGCTTTAAGAAGACTTTCGAGACCTGCAGCGTCATGATCCTGTGGAAGGTACCGAATTTGCGATATTCATTTCATTAGAAATTATAGTCGGACACAGGTAATTCTGCCGTGAACATATGGCCACATAATTAGTGCGTTGCTACTGCTTAAGCACGAATGCACATGTCTAAGATTCTTGAAAAAAATAGTGAATATTGAGTAAATGCACAATACTGGTATGGAAATCTTGAAGGCAATGGTCTTTTGGGCTGTGTACCGAAATATTTCTTTTCCATGTCTCCATCTATCGCATCGAGCTCTTAAAACTCTCATTTAAACTAATGGGGAACGCTTTTGACAACAGCAACAAGTTTAATACCAAGAAAAACTGGAAAATTGTCCTGGTCTGCGGATGTAGTAACTGTCATACTATAATATTACAATATACGTAAAAAAAGAGCGTCCATAAAGTGTTTCCGGCAAAAAAATGCTTTTGTCTGGATGGGTCGGGTCCGCACAATGCATGCTTTAAGCGAAAGAATTTCCTTATCTCTCTCTTGTTTGTATAGTCACACATTAAGAACCTGCTTTCGCTCTCAGCTGTGATTCGTCAGCAGATTATTAGATAGTACCTAAACAACAATAATAGAACGAAATTGTAAGCGCTATAATTTTGGCATCTCTGCAGTGATCGATCTTTTCAAGCAATAAAAACCCAATTTTGTTCACTGCCCGAATTGCCCAGTGTAGCATTACAAGACACCGCGGGCAGTGATCCATTGCTACTAAATACTGCTTTTAAAAACAACCCAGCTGAGGCACAGATAACAGTTAGGAAATTCAGTATCAATCACTGGCTGAAGTAGTAGTGAGTGCTCTTATTCCAAACGTGTTTTATGTCAACAGTGCTTAAGTGTGTCCTGATTGATTTTAAAACGCTTTTCAACACAGGTTTTGCTCCACCTCTATGAACGCAGTACGGATGAACACAATACGCATGAACAAAAGGCAGGTATGAAAAGCACTCGTAAGCATCCCTCAGCTGTTCCGTTCCGGTTGGCGATTTCAAAGGCAGCGTTACAAGACACGAGACCCAATTTCACAGGAACAGATCAGTCCCGACCCGTTGTGATGGCTCAGTGGTTAGGCCGCTCGTCTACCGAGTCTAAGAACTCGACCCCGCAGGCAGCCTTTCGATCGAGACGAAACGCAAAAGGCGCCCGTGTGCTATGCGATGCCAGCGCACGTTAGAGATCCCCAGGAGGTCTAAATTACTGCAAAGCCCTCCACAACGGCACCTCTTTCCTTCCTTCTCTCACACGCTGCTTTATGGCTTCTTTACAGCGCGGTTGAGGTGTCCACCGACATATGTGACACAGACACTGCGCCATTTCCTTTCCCAAACAACCAGTTTACCTGTTGCAGTCCCGCCTGTCGCACTGCCCACTCTCCGCAGGCCTCATTCGCCCTACTCCAAAGTCCATCAGATGTTTAAGAGCTTTAGAATAGGGGGACCCAACCGGTTAGCGGGACAGGAAATAACAGGGTGCCAGTAGGCATATTCCCTGTCCCCTAACCGATAAAGTCTTAATTCTAGAACTCGCTCTAGAAAAAGCGAAAATAAGCTGTAAGGGTCTTCCTTCGAGCTTAGCGCATTTGCGGCGCTATGTAGAACGCGCTCGCCAGGACAGCTGATGCCACTGACCAGTTTGCCCTGTCGGGCAAGGCATGGGACGGAATATGCCAAGACTCCTCCTTGTGCAGCGTTTCTGAAAATGTCCAACTTGTAGTTTTTGACGTGGATGAATTGGACCTGGGTGTAGAAAGAAACAAGTTTGCAAGATGCACTCTCCGGCTGAAGACGCCCCTCGGTATACATAGATTTATAGCGTGACAAAGTCTCGCAAAAACTGCTATGATTCACTGCGAAGAGATTCCCTTCCCCTTCCCTCGGAGAAATGTAGGCCATGATGGTTGTGCAGTGGATTTCACTAAAGCAAGAGAGTGCCACAAAGACCAGCCGCCATAAAGCGTGTCGACCTAAGCATTAGCATGAACTGAGCACAAGCGCTTCTAGTTCCATGGCTGCAACCACGTGGTGCATGGCTCTTAACATAAAAAACGGCGCATTGACAAAGCGAGCGATTTAGCAAGGGCCTGCCATGGAAGCGCTACATGCCACTAGTCTTAACAGACTGGCTGGACCATCGTTAGTGCAACTAGTTTCGCAGCTCCACCAAAACTCTGGCCCCACTGGCGGCCACGCCAAATAACGGCGCTGCAGTCGAGTCTTTTTCCGGCCCAATGCGTGGTCTGCTGCACGTGAAGCTGTACGAATATTTGCTTTATGTGCAATCTTTAGAATGAACTGTTCTTTTCAACAAAGCAGGGAAGTCACATCCGCTTCGTCACGTTCCGGGACACGATAACAATGCCCTGAGATCAATGCAAGTGCGCGAAAGTCCTGTGGGGCCCTCTTTTATGTCTGCATTGTCTCGCGAAACACTTGAAGGTGATCGCTTTCTTGACGGCCGAAGCAAGAGATTAATTTTTTTTCTCGTTACACAATTCCTCTTTCTCCTTAACTAGAATTTAAGGGTAGAAGGATAAAAGAGCGAGATATACTCATGTGCTTTGTTTTGAATGTTTTGCAAATATAAATTGCCGCAGAGTCATTTACCCTAGTAGGCTTACATTAAACTTACTTCCTTCATTGATTTCTCTTGCACATTTTTTTTCCAGTCCTTGCGAACATTTGCATGACACATTTTCTTCGTTGCTAATATTTTGACTGCAGTAGGGGTGTGTGTAAATGCCATTTAACAGGAGGTAGTGCAGCCACAGAGGCGGCTGTAAGGTGTGCTGGCTCTCATGCTTTGTTTGCCTGCACAGTGCGCTGTAGCCAAGCTTTCGAGATCAGCTGAGTCCCGCGGCTATGCCCCTCAAGTACAAAAGAGTTGCAAAGATCGATTGTTGGTAAGAAAGCATTTGATATTGGGACATTTCTGACTTACCGGAAGTCGTTAGGTTGCTCTCGAAACCACTACTGCGTGAAAATATATAAAAATCTTTCGCCTTGCGAGTTGAAGAGGTGGGGACATAATTAAACGCAGTACGCTATTTCGTTTGTAGTGTAGCTATGCCTTTCCAATTGAAAATAAAAGAAATATAAACCTCCATACATACGCCATAGCTGCCAATTGCAGTTAGCAACTTCCGAGAGGGGTTCGAAGGCGTGCTCTGCTTACATTTGTCCGCACCTCCTGATGCTGTAATACTACCGCGTTTTTGTGATAGTGCTACCCAAAACACGTTCCCTGGGAAAGCCCGCTTATATAGCTTCGTATGGAAACTTTAATTTTGCATCAGAATATATTAGTGCTTAATGACTCGGGGATGAACCCTGAGGAGCCTAGCGGAGAGGACACGCTCTGTATGGGCTCCGTCAACCTTTTGCCCTTTTGCCGAATCGCCTCATATGCGGTTCCGAAATCTTCAGTGCAGGCCGGGACCTCTGAGAGAACTTCGTTGGCCGTGAGTGCTCCCTATTTTTGGAACGCTGCCTTCGAAGACAGAGGCGACACTAATGCGCTAAGTCAAACGCCCCTCCGTCGGTGCACGTCAAGCCCCGCGTCACGTCTGCGTGCCATATAGAAACTGCACCGCTTGCTAGCCTGGCCCCAGAGCATTTTGTGCAATGCCTACTGCTGCCGGAAGAAGTCAAGACTCAATTGAATGGGAAGTAGAGGACATTGCACCCGAGTTTTACGAGCAACGCTCGAAGGAGGAGGGACCAGCACTGCGGATGCCGCCGGAAGACCATAGCTTTAACAACGCTAAACGTCTACAAGCGCACAAAAGTTTCTAAATTCCTGCTTCGACTTCGGCCCGGCTTTAACATCATTAGAATCAGCACCCCTCACCAGGAGGTAGCCGTACTACTAAAGAAAATCTCCCAGATCACGCTCGAATGCATGAAATACCGCAACACATACGTGGCTGCACCAGACAGAGTATTGAGAGGAGTCATACCCGTACTGGGACACAACACACCGGCGGACGAGCTCATGTCCCACCTCAGAGTTCGCACCCAAGGAGTTAGAATTCCTGCAAGCCCGCATGCTCGGTAAATCGACGACAGCGGTCATCACTTACAGCTCGCCGACTCCTCCCCGTTGGGTCTAATACTACGCGGGAGGAATGGCATGCTGCCCCTATAAGCCTACCCATCAATTCTTCCAGGTATGCCAGAGAGCATCGGACACTGGTCGTATATGTGCCGAACACAAGACATCAAGATAAAAGATAAAAGATCAATAAATAAAATAAAAAAGATCTGCCGCAACTGTGGTGCGAGGGATGCAGCTGAACTCCTTACATGATATTCACGCTACGCAGCCTGCGGAGAGGCCCGCAACACAGGGTCCTGGGATTGCCAAAAACGCCTTAAGCCAGACACACGACACCGCTAAAAGCATCCTGTCCTACCCAATAAAACGTGCAACTTTCAGACGAGCCAAATCCAGAACATCTTTGCAGAGCCGACAGTGCATCCAACCTAAGGTTCAGGTTGCTCAGCTCTAATCAATAACCTCATCGCTCTCGCGGTCGAGATTACGTTCCCACTCGAGATCCAAGGTTGACCTACGCCATGCAGAAGACCGATCCTACATTCCGTCAACATCTACTGGGAAGAACCAAAAGATATCCACGAAAATGACAACACCCAACACCAATGACCAGGTGCTGTGGCGAGCTTTGAGCGTCTCTCGTCCTTCAAACATCTGCTCCTAATGTTCCCAACAACGCACGGACAACACACACTTTAGAGAACAAGTCAGTGAGCTAAATTGGCGCCTACAGCGCGTAAAAGCACAAGTAACAGAGTCAGCACAACTGTCAAAAAAAGTCGGAAACTAGAGAAGACCCACTGCGCAAGTAATGGCATCCTCGGCAGAACTCCCTAGTTCCCTAAGCTTACAAGCTGCAATTCAAACTCTCATCACCCAGTAGCAGTAGTTTGCCAACCAGATGCAAGCTAAGACGTAGACCAGTACAGAGCTAGGGCAAACCGTAACCGAGCTCCAACGCAGCGTTCGTGTCCTGGTACACAGCCCACGCGATAACCCAAGAGCGAAGGTATACAGGCGCATCAATACAAGTGACGGCAGTGATGCAGAATGGAGCCTCGACGGCAGCCTCTACTAATACTTTTCCTGACATCCCAAATAAAATGGAAATATGGCAGTGGAAAATGGCTCCTTACATAAATAAGAAATCTCGCTACAATCCTCCATTCAGACCTTCCCTACTCCACTCGCGATCATCAGTCTTCAAGGAATAGTATCGCAATCTGCCTGCCTAAGAGGCTACTACAGGCTTTTAATCCGGATTGCCCACGCGTCATTGTGTATGTATCAAAATCTATAGCCTCAGTGGCACACGCCACCAAACTTAGCGTGATTAACCACATATTGCTGGAAGTCCTTTCGCAAAAGCGAGGGAAACGCAGCACTTTTATATTAAACCTATATAGCCCACTTCGTGCGGAACAGTTCGGAAACGTTATCCAGGAATGTGGTCGAATAGCAGGCAAAAACCAGCTTTTGGTGTTGGGCCACCTGAACGCCTCCCATACGGCCTTAGGGTATATAAAAAAAGGACACCAGAAAGGGCACCTCCTTGCTGGAACCATCGGACAGGGATGGCTTCAGGCTAGCTAGGGACTTCACAACACCTACCAGAATCGGCAGCAGCATACGCACAGACACCACCCTTGATGTATGTTTTACGAAGAACGCTGCCAAAGCCACATGGATCAACCTCGGAGAGACCCTAGGGAGTGATCATTGCATCCTGAGTGCAGCAATCACGACTTCTCGCAAGCTCAAACTTAGCATGGGGGATAAGAACATCACTAATTGGGAAGCGTTTCGTAAATGCTCCCCCGCCCCCCCACACCCGAAAGAAGGACAAGAACATAGCACAGTGGACACAAAACATACGATATAATAATGCTTTCGCACGGCCGCCACTCCGGAAGTCCATCTACATCTTCTACTGTTGTGGGAAAAGAAAATCTTTTTAGGTGTTGGAAACAGTAGAGACTCAATAACCAACTGTGTCTGCGCATAGGCTTCGGTCAGAGAGCAAGCACAACATTATTCCAGCCAACTGGCCCAACAGAATTGGGTACAGTTCAGTGAAAGGAAGGGAAAAGAAGTGGAAGGCGCTTTTAAGGAGCCCTGAGTACTGCTCATATCTGGCCCATCCTCAGCAGACTCAACCCTACAAAGCCAAATCGGCCACTAATCGTGCCCTATAAACAATAGCTCAACAATTCTATGGGTCCGACAAGGAGCTCACGGAAGCCCTGTAGGCGCGTTATATTCGCGACACTCCAATACCATCTTCTTCTACCACCGGGAACGGTCTCAAACACCTATCCTTGATGCCCCAATAAAAACATCTGGGGTGCATGCCGCAGACAGCATCGCAGCCGAACACCGCTACTGGAGCGCATAAAATCACAAAGGCTATTATTCGTAATCATAGTCATCCGCATACCAAAGCCATCACTGACCATTCAGTGATGACTTCTGGGAAAAGGAAGTGACCACATGAAGTTATCACCATTGCCAAGCACGGCAAGCGACTGTCTCTTGATTCCCTCGGGCCAGTGTCTCGTAACATCATATGAACAGGTCATTCACACCCCCAACCAAAATTATATTCAGGACATTATCTCTTTCCGCCTACTATGGTCGGCTTCAGGCCATGGCAGTAGGCCCAACAATCCTTCCAGCTCCTGCGCGAAATGCTTACCAACATCGCCAGAGGTCAAGAAGATCTCGCGTTGGCCTTATACTTAAAGGGGGCTTCGACAATACATCCCACAAGGCGACCCTTGCAAGCCATAAATGACCTCAACTGCGACGAATAGTTAATTTATATGCGTGCGTTCCTCACGGGTCGCACGGCCAAAGTGGGCATTGGTCAAACCCGTTTCGATGTCAAAGATACGCCACACAAAGCAACGCCTCAGGCTATCGCGTGCACTACAAGCACTTACAAATGTTGGCTTTACCATGTACCCGAATGATATAACTATATGGGCCACAAAGGCCTCCTGGGTTAAAAAGAAGCCATCTTACAATCAGCAGCCTGGATCATCGAGGAATTCGCCTCTGAAAGAAGCCTACTCCGCGCCCTGGAGAAACCAGAGGTCATAAGGGTACATGGCCCGAGATACGTCTCTCCAGGTTCCATCAGCGTCACGCTCGAGGGTCAAGCCATCAGGGAAGTTAACCTAATCCGCATTCTTGGTCATTTAGATACAACCTTCGTGACATCCACACCACCAGACTCGCAAAACCGCATCAAGCCAAATAGCTCACATGATCAGCCGCAATACCAAATATCGCCAAACAATGCGAGAAGACGCCCGGGGGCTGGTGTAAGCACTGGTACTCAGCCAAGTCACATCAGACTCCAGTTTCACATGCTACCAAAGGGTCAGGAAGAGCAACTTGACTCCATCATAAGGGCGATATACAATACGGCTTTTACCCTTCCAAAAAACACCTCGACGGAGCGTCCTACCACCCTGGGAATTTTGCGGAACAGAAGCCTTCCGTGCATCTCAAATACTAAGCTAGACCGAAGCTAGGCGAACTATCATACTCCGAGCAGGCACAGTTGCACTGACTCGTGCACTGGATGTTGAAACCTCAGTAAAACAACACAGGAAATATATCGCTATTACCCCGATATCTAAACATGCTTAAAGACGTTCACACAGGCACACGACGAGCGCCAGTGTCCTACATTACGGCTTCGCAAAGCCAATTCGCCGAACGTGGAATATTTGGACGCGGCAGCATACCTGCACCGCGACAAGTACGCAGTGGCGGCAGTGGACCACCACTTCTGTACACTGTTCACTGCTTCAGTAAGGGCCGAAACACCAGCCGCCGCGAAGAACACCGCCATTAGGCATTACGAGTCCCAAAGCCAAAGCGCTCATGTAATAACAAACATAACATGCGTGTCGAAACTTCTTGAGGCCGAGTTTGCAAGCACGTCAGCCGCCTCATGGGCACTAAAGCCCTCACCAAGCACCACCTAATAACATTATCCCCAGAGCATGAGGGACTGGAGGTAAACGAGAGGGCACATGCTCTAACTCAAAGGCATCATCAACAGAGCGGGGCCACACACTGTGGTCGCTTTTACTCATCTACCTTCCAGGTTCAACGAACGACGCCTCGAGTTTCAGCCTCTTCAAAGGAGAAACTTCCTCCCACCTGACAGGAAATTAGACACCCAGATACCCTCTCTTCGCAGTAGATATTGATGAACACATTTCGAAGCATCCATTGTGTGCATCTTATGCACCCAACATTATACTCCGTCTCGTGTCCCTGGTGCCAGGCTCGTCCTACATTCTTCCACAACTTGTGGTGATGCGAGGCCAAGCCAACACTCATATAGACGGAGAACACGTCTTTTGAGCGGTTGGAGGCGCTGCTGATCAGCGGTAGTCTGGAGTACAAAAGGGCCCCCTAATACAACAGGTCCGCAGGGCAGCTCAAGCCAGTGGAGCTCTGGAATGAGGACCCTGCCCATAAGCTCACACAACTCCCCTTCTCTTTTTTCTCCTCCCTTCGTTGATGACTCGTCCTGTGCTTAGCGCCCAACACCTATCGTTTTCAAGCAAAAACTACCGAGGCCTGGCACAGAAGACATAACTGGGTGTTTATAATTGTTGACAAAGCAGTTTTCAGTTCGTGAGATCACTAACTCCGGGACGGACGCTCAGCAAAGGAACGCGCCGGTTAAATTATTTCAGCAAGAGCAGTGTGGAGAACATACTACAGCAGAGAGCTAGTCAAGGTGGCCTCTTCTTCCGATTTTTTTTCTGGTTAAGCTTCAAAAAATAGTTTTCTTCCACCTTTTGAAGATGAGAAGAGACAAATTATGTAGTTAAATAGCTTTTGAAGAAGAGAAGAGCCAAATTAGTTCAATATTGGGATTGTATTACATGCGGAATTAATAAAAACTAATACTGTTCATTTCATGCATTTTTGCGAACGAAAGATATGAAAATAGCTTTTGTCTTGTGCCGAAAATGCTGCTAAATGTGCGTGGAAAAGTAGAAGGTGGGAAGGGTCCTAGATACGCAGGTAAAGCTACACTAAGGCGCGCACATCCTTCAAGACATACAATATCTGGCATCAGCTAATTTTGGGAATAGAAATGTCGATGATAAATTCCAATACTGCCCATTTGCTTTTTCTTTACGGCGGGATTTAGAGCACTGGTAGCCGTCAGAAACGCAGCACCGATGTTCTGGTTTTGAAGCTCGTAGTTGCTGCCTCGTAGTATGCCGGGCAGCTACACTCCTCGTCTTCTTTTACGTCTACGGGTTGGGCCCAACTTCTTTACTACAATCTCCACCCCCTCCCCCCCTCCCATTCAGGAAAGGGGAAGCCATCCTGGCAACTCAGGGCGACGAAATGATGGCGGGATCATAGTATGGCTTCAAGCGCTCGACGTGAACGATCTCACGGCCATGGCGGCGAAGGTCGCTGGAGTGAGCTAAAGGTTCAACGAGGTAGTTAGCACGGGAAGTCTGTTGAATGAAACGTTGGTTCTGTGATATTTCGCAACCAGCTTGCTGGGCAGGCCCAGTGGTGCCGAAGGGACCCACAGCCAGACGCGATCACCAGGAAGAAGGGCGGAGGGACTATTGTCGACGCGGACTTTGTTGTGGCACTGATCTTCTGTGTCAGGGAACGGGCCAGCTGGCGGCACTCTTCAGCGTGCCGGGCAGCTTCGTAAAATGACGTGTACTCCGAAATATGCGGTCGGTAGGGCAGAATGGTGTCTAGCGGAGGCGAAGGCTCGCGACCCTACAGGAGAAAGAATGGAGAGAATCTGTTTGTTGCTTGTACAGCGGCATTGTAGGCATAGGTAACAAATGGCAGAATCCGGTCCCAAATGGAGTGATCGGAGGCGATGTACATGGACAGCATATCGCTCAGTGTGCGATTGAAGCGTTGCGTGAGCCCTTTGGTTTGAGGATGGTAAGCGCTTGTGGTCCGGTGAACTGTGTGACATTCATGGAAGAGCGCTGCAACAACTTCAGATAAGAACGGTTTGCCTCTATGGCTGAGAAGTTCGCGAGGGGCGCCATGCCTCAAAATGAAGTGGCGAAGAAGAAAGGAGGCGACATCAGTTGAGGTGGCGGCCGGAAGTTCTGCAGTTTCCGCGTATCGAGTGAGGTTATAGACGGCCACTATTAATTATCCACCGATTTCCCGCTGGCGTGTGCGGCAGAACCCCATAGAGATCGATGCCAAAACGATCCAATGGTCGGTCTGGGCAAGGGAGAGACTGGAGCGGAGCATGAGGATGTGGGGTAGGAGGCTTGTGATGCTGGCAATCGGTACACGAGCGCACATACCTAACAACGAAGGTAGACATGCCGCGCCAGTAGAAGCGCTGTCGCAACCGTTCATAAGTCTTCAACAGACCCGCATGGCCACACTGGAGGTCGTTGTGGTAAGAAGTGCAGACAGCACTGCTGAGGTGGCGAGGTACGACAAGCAGCCACCTACTGCCGTCTGGCATGTAATTGCGTTTGTAGAGGTCGTCACAAAAAGCGAAGTGCTGCGCCTGACGACAAAGGGCACGCGGGGCCGACGAGGGCGACGAGTTGGTGAGGAGTGCGGTGAGTGACGCCGGCCAGGGGTTTTTGCGTTGTTCTGCAGGCATGTCGTCAACGGACAGGAAAGACAAGACGGAGCTGGAGGCAGACGGCAACCGGACGTCGGGGGGCACAAGAGAGCGGGATAAAGCGTCGGCATCAATGTGCTTACTCCCAGTCTGGTAGACGACGCGGATATCATATTCTTGTAGTCGAAGCGACCAGCGGGCGAGACGACTGGTGGGGTCTTTCATTGAAGATAACCAGCAAAGAGGATGGTGGTCAGTAACAACATCGAATGGGCGCCCGTACAAGTACGGCCGAGATTTCTGAAGTGCCCAGACGATGGCGAAACATTCCTTTTCGGTGACGGAAAATTGATCTCGGCCTTGGTTAGAGTCCGACTCGCGTGCGCCACGACGTATTCTTCATGGACAGATTTGCGTCGGTCCAGAACAGCGCCGAGGCCGGCATGACGGGCGTCGGCGTGAACTTTGGTAGGCGCAGCCGGGTCAAAGTGGCGTAAAATGGGAGGCGAGGTAAGTATGGTGCGCCGTTTCATGAACGCACTATCGCAAGAGGGCGACCAGGCATAAAGGTCGCTGTGGCCACCAAGAATTTGCGTCAAGGGGGCAATGATGGCCGCAAAGTTTCGGACGAAGCGCCGAAAGTAAGCACACAAACCAATAAACCTGCCGAGTTCCTTGATTGAAGTCGGTTTCGGGAGCGCAGCGACAGCTCGGAGTTTGGCTGGGATAGGAAGGATGCCTTCTTTTGACACGGAATGCCCTAAAATGGTTAGTTGGCGGGCGGCGAAACGGCACTTCTTCAGATTGAGCTGCAGACCGGCGTCAGTCAGGCCAGGTGTATAAGCCAGGTGTATAAGTAAGCGTTTCAAGGAAGAAATAAACAGTTGTTAGTGCGCTTGTGTGTGTCCCTGTGTCTTTCTTCGTGGTTCGTCCTTTGATTGCGCATCCTTTACCTTCACAACATCATGTACCAACTAGGCCCTACCCAAGTTTTGTTGAGGCACTTCAAGACCGCCTCAAGGCGAGTGAGGTGGGTAGTGATGTCGGAGGAAAACACCACAAGTCTCTTCCAAGTAGCAAAGACATGTGTGCCACTTCAAACCCCGAACGGTAGTGTCCATCATGCGTTCAATGGTGGCGGGAGCGTTGTATAGGTCGAACGGCATGACGTTGAACTCGTAGATCCCATAGTGAGTGACGTAAGCTGCCCTGGCCCGATCAAACACCGCCATGGAGACTTGCCAGTAGCCAGACTGTAGATCGAGAGAGGAGAAAAATTCGGCGCCATGCAGACAGTCAAGCGCGTCATCTATGCGTGGTAGGGGGTAGACGTCCTTGCGTGTGATTGCATTCAAACGTTGTTAATCGACACAGAACCGAAAAGATGCGTCTTTTTTTAAAGTAAGACGACCGGCGAAGCCCAGGGGCTGTTGGAAGGTTGAATCACGCCCCTTCGGAGCATGTCATCGACTCGCTCATCAATAATGCGGCGCTCTGAGACGGATACATGGTAGGGATGTTGGTGTAATAGCGCATGCTCATCAGTGAAGATGCGATGAGCCACTGTTGAGGTTCGACCCAACGATGGTTGCTGGGCGTCAAAATAAGTGCAGAATCTATGCTGGAAGTCGAGGAGCTGGGCGCTTTGATTAGGAAAGAGGCCGTTGTGAACGGCGGCGGTGAAGGCAGCCGGTAGTGATGAGGCGGCAACCAACGAGGCGGGCTGATGGAATTGAGGCTGTCGGGGGGGGGGGGGGGCGGGGGCGAGGTTGTCGGGAGGGAGAAGCGGGGCCGGAGCTGGTGCTGCCGGTGGCAGTCATCGAGGTGTGGAGCCGATGGTTACGGAGCGCCAGGGTGGACAGTGAACATCGAAACCTGCGACCTCCCTAAGTGTACGGCAGGATTTAAAGCACGTGCCACAGGTATCCGTCAGAAACGCAGCATCGATGTTCTGGTTTCGAGACTCGTAGTTGTTGCCTCGTAGTCTGCCGGGTGGCTACACTCCTCGTTTTCTTTTACGTCTACGGGTTCGGCACAGCTTCACTACAGTTCAAACTAATTACCGATATTATCTCGGAAACATATGACCATTAATAGACTCCTGCCATTTCCTCGTTACCCTGAGAGCTTATGACGGAATTTGGCATTCATTTCATTTCATTCATTTTATTTGTTCTTCACAACATGACGTACACATTGGGAAAAGGGCCAAGTAAAAAAGCCGTCCCTTTACGGCTTAAAAAATTATTGGTCCTCCTGGCATTGACGGCAACGAAGCAACACAGTCCAGAAACAAAGGTACAGACATACAGAAACAAACAAAATTATAACTTGACATTTTTATTAATGTACGGCGACAAGCTCATGTCACGGTCGGGGAATAAAGACAGTTGTAATGAAACAGTGGAGAAATATCTCTACAAGGTGTTTTGTTTATGTGATGCGTGGTGTGTATTAGGGACATGCAAATTAATAAAACAGCGCCTTCAGGTTCCGGAAATTTAGTTATAAAATATCTGTTTCTGCTTTAATATGTTTATTTAGTAATCGAGGCATGTTTCTCCTAAGACTGTGAAACCCATAGTTCGTGCGGCATTTTAACACTTTTCAACGGTCTGTTGTCCTCGTATTATAGGCCGCGTTGCCTATTTATTCTAAGTTCGACATGTCCAAAAACAGCCTTTGATTTTCCTTGACGCGGAGTTTATATTCGCGTAGCAGTTGATAATGATACCTTCTAGTTATTGTAATGACCTTAAGATTTCTGAGGATAAGTTTACTTAAGTGAAACATAGCCAAATTATTAATGCTCCGTAAAATCTTTTTTTTTAAAAGACTACTGAGGGTTTTCTCTCCATAATGCTAATCCGGTGCGTGTTCCACTAAGAAGCTTAGCCGTGCAGTTTTGTCACAATTTCACAAAGCACTGAACGCATTAAAACGTTTTAAAATCACTACTGCGGAACTTGTTTCATGCAGACGGTCCACGTACGCGAACTCCAGCTCTATGCATCTTTTAGCGTGCATTACCGGGCGAAATAGAAAAAATGGCTGAGGCTTTGCTTAGGTTAAGCCTAGTCAGATGCGAAGCTAGTCATATGCGAAGCGACCAAGGAGGCGTCCTCCTTGGTCGCGACGCCTCGCGCGACTGCGCTAGCTGGGGCCCCGTTTCTCCTATGTCGTTACGTCACGCATCACGTGGTCCTCCTTGGTCGCGACGTCTCGCGCGACGGCGCGAGCTGGGCCCCCGTTTCTCATCTGCTGTGACGTCACGCACCACGTGGCCATCCTTGGTCACGACGCCTCGCGCGACGGCGCGAGTTGGGCCCCTGTTTTCCATCTGCTGTGACGTCACGCATCACGTGGTATGACATGGAGGTCACGAAAGGTCAATGGTAACGACACCGCCGCGCTCGACGAGCTGGGTTGGGCTATTTTAGTATGCTTCGCATAAAAACCGTTTAGCGCCATATAGAGCTCAATTAGCTCCTCTGTACGCTCGTCTGAAAGTTGATCTCAGTATGTTCACGGTATACATGCAATTAGAAATACAATTTGTCTAAGCACTGATGCACGACCACTGTTTCTGCACCTGTTTCATACAGCCAACACGTTTTGACGCTGAATGATAAACAATGGAAACTGACATTATGTTTACAGCCAGAGCTGAGAGCCAATACCTGCGATTTATGCACTTAGCATCAGTATCGAATAAAGGTCAGCTAAATAAAAACTAAAAACTATAAAGAAAACGCACGCGAGCATTGTTACTTCGCCTCTTGTTCCTGCGTTTTCCTAGGCCAGCAGGAGACGACAGCACTCAACGGGAAGCAAGATTATTGCAGTGCTAACCTCGTGACCTTTACAAGGACCACCTTCCGCGGATTACCAGTATGGGAAGCTGCCAAACTGGTTCAATTCTATTATCATTGGGCTGGGCGGTGTCCAAAATTCCTGCTTAAGGAATGATTCCTGCTTCACGTGATATTACTTGCCGTTCCTCAGCATAAGCCTGCGAATCAAACGCACCTCCAAGTCTGCACGTTTACCCCTGAGTGTGTGGTCAGGAAATACAATGTCCTCGCTCCCGTCTTCATTCTTGATCGTGCCTCGAAAGCGGAAGTGGACTTCTTTCAAGAAGTACTTCTTTGGGTCGTAGAACTCAATCGTGTTGATTGTGATGGTTGCCTTTGAGGGTTCTTCAATAGTCATTCGCACTGCGATTGGGAGACGAGAGAAGACGGGATAAGGCTACTGAAAAAAGCTGCAAACTTTCGCGCACAATTTTTGCGGGGAATAAAATCTCCTCGCACGGCCGGTAAAAAAAAAATGCATCCCAACTGCTCAAGTCGACAGGTACGCATGAAGGATGTGAAGGTCAACTTAGATCGTGCGGTTGCACTATTAGCCCGCCTGGTCCGGTCTCAGCAGCCGTATGCAGCAGCGACTGAGCGCAAAAGCTGTGCAAGTGCAACAACACAAGTGGCTGCTAACGCCAATAGCGAATTGGTGTTACCTCCAATTATAGAGATTTGGGGCCGCAGAAGATATGCGGAAGCATTGGAAATATGCCGCCGAAGAAACGGCGAAACGAATCTTTAATAGAAGCCCTGCTCACAGCTTGCTAATCTGAGAGCCCTTCTAGTACCGCTACAACTTATTCGCTTCCATCCAAAGAGGCTGGCGCCAAAAGACACCATATTTCCGGCTGTGTGCACCACGGCACTGTCCACTACTACTACCGGACTAAATTTTATCAAAGCAGAAATTTAAAAGCGTTGTGTCCATAAATGATGTCTCACTGCCAGGAATTCTGGACAAAGCCTCTAGTTTCTTTGGCGGTCAACAGCCACGTGGCGGATGGCTTTGAACATTTAAAAATAGTGCGCCAATGCACCAGACTTAAGAATGACATTTTTGGCTGGCATTGCAGCGCTATTAGCCGCTATGCGCAAGTAGTGGCTTGCTGCAGTCCCAAATTCCTGGTAATGACGAATTTCTCGTAAAACGTAATTATCCCCACCAATAAGTGCAGAAAATAGAGGCTCACTGCCAGGGAGGCACTCTAATATGGAATGCACAAAAACACTGCCAGTGCGCACTTACGGAATTTGCCGAATGTCACGTTGAATTTCAAAAGCGCTTGATAGTTGACTTTCACTGTCATATTGTAGACCCAAGGTAGCCGCACCAAACTTTCTAGATCGATGGGAGACTGTGACGTGCCCGTTCCGCACTTGTTTTCTGGATAGCAAGTTAGGTCCTTCCACGCTGATATATCTGCGTGAACACATGACATTGTCTACACTTTAATCCGACCTACTACCCCGTGCACTTACCGTAATGTCATCGCGTGAGCGTGAAAACCTCACGACAATCTTACACACTAATGACTACTATTAAATGTTAGATCCCATAGCAACCGGCAACAGTTTTTTTACACTTTATTTTATAACGAATAATCCTTGTCTCTACGTCCGGTCCTCCGGCGCACCACAGGACCCTGCGCTCAAACGAATTCGCTAATTTACATAAATTTATTGCAATACCTCTCAATATTGGCCTATATAACCGGCTCCTCGGTTTTCTCGCTGTTCAGTGACCACGGCGCACATTTTTTGATACAGCCGCAGTCGAGTTATTCAGTCATCTCCTGACGCAGCTCCGTCCAATGAACCATTCTCTTGGATGCCTTTTTCGCTATTTTTTTCACTGCTGGACTGCCGTCGCCAATACGTCACATCTTGTGGAAGTTCCGAAAGATGTGCTTGTCACTCACGCCCGATAGGAGGCGCCGAAGCAGCCGAAGCATTCCTCAAGGAGCGAGCACCGGGATGGCCACCGAAGCCGCTCCGACAGACGACGACCTCCTAAGCAGCCGCCACCTTCAAAAGCTTTAACCTGAACACAGCCTTCTCCCGGACCCTACTCGAACCCGGAACAAAAGGCTCGACTCGATGATGACCCCGCTAAAGGTGTTAGCTCAGCTTATCCTCAAGCATCCCCGAACGCTAATGGCTCGTTGCAACACTACGGGCGAGTAGCAGGTCTGCGTATTCAACTGGGACGGTGCTATGAACCTTCAAAACTTTTTCTTTGCACTTGATGGGGTTGCTCGTAGGTACTACGAGAGCCACGAAATCTTCCTGAGGAGATGAGACACATTTAAGAATGAGCTCCTGAGGACTCAATCTGAGGCCGAGGACTCAGGTTGAGGCATGAGACTCGGGCATTCTGAGGACTGGCGCTGGGGAGCCTGTTCTTCAAGAAAAGCGCTAGCTGTAACAATAAGATCCGGACGAAGGAGTGGGGGCATACGTCGAAGAAATGGGGCGTCCGTTTCATCGGGCAAATCCCGAAATAACATAGGGAAAGAAGCAGGGAAATTGCGTAGCCAGAAATATTTCTTGGGGGGTATACGCCGGCGGTTAGAAAAGGAAAGAGCCGGCGCAAAGAGTATGTTGGTCATTCTTCTTCTTTAATAAAGCAGAAGGGCTAGTTGTTCGGATAAATGCAATATTTACATGAAAATACGAGTCCATACCGGACTCTGAGGACTTGATCCGTAAACGACATTTATTGCGGCAGAGAAAAACAATTGTATAAAAATCTCGGCTATTTCCACTACTTTTCACATTATATTGTCACGGACGCCGGTAGAACGTTCTATTGCTGGCAGAACAGTACCTGGTGAGGACATTCGGCAGAGCGCACCCTTACAAAAATGGATATCAACTACCTTTAGAATTTGTATTAACACTCTATTGACTCTAGTAACCTTGTATTAACTTTTACATTCTATCAACAATTGTTCATACAACGTTGGTAGAAGTTACTTCTTTGTATGTACTCCTGTCAATAGAAAGTTACTAGAAAATAATTTTTACATTTTATGCACCTTTGTTAATACAATGTTGGTAGACTGTTACTTCTTTGTATTTACTCCTGTCAATAGAAAGTTACTAGAAAATCTGGGTACAGTTTGACACATCGAGAGAAATAAATGAACAAACTGCATTGTGTTCGAGGTGATTAACACTATGTAGTTCGCATAATCGTGACGACATCTTGCCTGATTGCATGGTGGAATCTGTTGCAGCTAGACAACAATTTCACTATAACGAAAAGCGAACAACATTTTTCGCAGGAAATGCGTTTGGAATAAAATCAGGATATGGGAGAACGTTTTAATACAGAAGATATATTCCATTTTAATACTTCATGTACTTTACGGACTGCTGTGAGCAGAAATACTCTAGAAACTGACAAAACATTTTTGCTCATGCGAATAGTTGCCTCAAATCATGTACAGTGGGCGAACACTTCAAATCTATTAAAACAACCTTGAACACGCAACAAACATTACAGCCACATTCTCTTAGCCGAGCATATTCTATTAACATTCGTTGACAGGAAGTTCATACAACTTCCTTACTGCTTTCTATGTACTGCTGTCAGTAGAAACATACTAGACACCGACAGAACGTTTTATCATGGGAATAAATGCCTAAATTAATTAAGTACTCTAGCCTAACATGTCAAAGCAACTAAAGCAACCTTGAACACGAAACAAACATTTGCAGTCACATTTTCTTAGCCGGGCATATTTTATCAACATTTCTTGATAGAAAGTTCATACAATTTGATTACTGCTTATATGCTGTCAATAGAAATATGCTACAAACCGAGAAAGCATTTTGGTGATGCGAATAAAAGCCTTAAGTAATCAAGTACTGTAGCCGACAACTTCAAAGCGGCAACTAAACTAACCTTGAAGGCGAAACAAAACTTTGCAATCACATTCTCATAGCCGAGCACACTGTGGTTTTTTAGAAATTTCAGTCCAATTTTTTCAGTACTAGCGTTACTGCTTTCGCATTCTCGAGTGCGGGAAAAAGGGCAAAGTTCATAACAGAACATTCATCCCGAAATTCAGAAATGCGCCCTGAATCGAAGATATTTAGTGACACTTTTTCATTGTATGAAGTATTGAACGAAAAAAGTTACCAGCAAACAAAATAATTTTGGTACAAAGTGAATGAATTCATAGAATACTCAAGTATTATTGCCTCGCACTTCAAGGAAGTTAAAAACTTTCGAAGCAAAAATAGGAGTTAGTGGCATATTGAGTTACATAAGCGCAATGATGACTTCGTTCCAGCGAATTAGTTTCAGTGATGGCTTCTTCCACACGAAAACAATGCTTTCTGCTTCGTATTCGGCCTTAAATTCTGTACTCAGGCAGTCATTAATCAGATTTAACATTTCAGAACTAACAAAGAGTTTCAGCAGAGCTGTACAACAACTCTGCCAATTCGATAACACGATGGTGTTGCTATTGTTGCAATTCTTGATAGGTCATATTTTAACGTGCAGTCGAACAGTAATGCACCGTACGACGGTGCTAAAACACACTAGTGGTAAGAGCGTTTCGCTCTGAGGTTCCAGAGGGATTATTGTTGCGAGCTAGAAAAAAATTCAAGTTTAGCATTGCACCGATGTGTTTCCACACTCATCGAATGACACGTTCTCGCTAGCTCAAAAGGCGCCCAAATTATATCGCCAGCTTCAGGAGAACTCCTTCCTGAGCGTCCACCGCAAGCACACTTTCTTCCCCTCACAATAACCTGCACACTGCCCGCCATGCAAAAGTGCCCGGTACACTTTATGCCACTCCACGTGGGAGCGCCCTATTTAAACCCTCTCACTACCCTCCTCCTCGAGCGACCAGCAATGGCTGATCGCACGGGACTGAAAAACCCGCGCGAAAAGGGCCGATCCGCTTCGCGCTCTGAGTAAATTCTGTGTAACGTGTGCAGGCTTACAGCTTCGAGAACTCAAGCTGCTTTGTTCCTCAGCGACTCTGCATGCGAAATTTCGCGCAAGGCAATATTAATTTTTATTCATGTTCGGCGGCCGATACTATAAAGAGAAGTATAGAGAAACAAAACAGGTAACAGCGGCCCGCTGTACTCAACTCCGGTAACAAGGGCTTTGCATGAGGAAGGTGCACGGCAATTGGAGCACTTTAAGCCCTCATTCTTGACTTGTTACATTTTTCACTAGTACTGAGCCACAGAGGAGCTTCCAGTATGAAAAAAGCTAGGGTGAGAGCAGCCCCCGCTTTGAGCACCGCTAAAGCTCCTGCGAAGTGCCTCTTCTGTATCTTCACTTGCATCTCCTTCAACGCAAACACGGTACGAAGCTGTGGCGAGGGAAAACGTGGCGATATCTGTATTTTCTATCTTCCCGTAATGCAATGACTAAGAAACCCTGGAATAAAGTGTTGGGTTTTAACGTACTCATAGCGAGCACACGCGCGAAAACGTGTTCATTCTTCGCCTTTTCTTTCTGGCATCAGCGGACGTGAGGCCGAGCAGAGGACCGCGAAAGGCAGAGGCAAAAATCAATCACGGTAGCACACAAAAATACTACGGTAGCGCGACTGTCGGCGCGGCTCGCTCGAGCTAAGAGTGCAAGGTGTCCAGTGGCGTGATATAAACACACACAAAACAGAGGCGATGCTGCAGCGCGGCCTTGAAAGTTTCGCATGTCACGCTAGAGCGGCGTGCGAACGCTAGCGTGCCCAAGGCACACAGACGTACTTACACTAAATGGCATGAGCCAAGCCGTGTACACTAAGCGACACAATATGAGAAAATCAAAACCGAAACCATTAGCGTTGGCCCATATCATCATCATTCCTGATTCTGCAACGCAGTTACGGGGAGCTCGGTTATAGTCTTAGAACTAAGCCGCAGGTGCACAGGCCTCCATTTCGCGGCGAACGATCCGGGTGACTGCGTCGGTGATATTGAGAGGCGAAGTGGGAGGTGGGCTAGGTGGTGGCTGCTGCAAAACACACGTAGATGTGGCGGCCGTATGGGGAAGGCGTTCAAACTGTGGAAATATGCGCCGGCTCTTGACTTGCTCGAAGAGACGGCACTCCTTAATAACGGCATCCACGGTATCACATCCTTTGCACAGAAGCAAATGGAAAGCGTCGTCCGCGATCCCCTTCAGGATGTGGCCCACCTTTTTGTTTTCCGACATGGAGGTGTCAACCTGGTGGCATAAGGAAAGGACGTCTTGTATGTACGTGACGTAACCTTCACTGGAGGACTGAGCACGCGACTCAAGGTGTTTTTGGGTTGCGAGCTTCGAAGCATCCGGAGGTCCGAAGAGAGCGCGAAGCTTTTCCTTGAATATGTCCCAACTCGTTAGTTCGTCCTCGTTGGTGTCGTACCATTGCCTTGCTGTGCCAGATAAATAGAAAATTACGTTTGCCAGCATGACGGTGGGGTCCCACCTGTTATGTGTGCTGACACGTTCGTACATGGAGATCCATCTCTCGACGTTTTCAGTTGAGGCACCGGAAAAGATGTCGGGGTCACGGGGATGAGCCATGACCATGAATGTAGTGGCAGTGGCACTTGGCGAGTCGCCGGGCTTCGTCATTGTAGCGGTCCCGGTGTAGCGGCCGCTGCGAAGCTCCGTGTTGGGATAGTCCAGAACGAGAGGAAGGGGAAAGTCCTCACCTCCACCAAGATGTTACGTGGCAGGAGGCGTTCACGCCACGAAGAACACTGGTGCACTCACGCTGAACAGAACACAAGCACAGGGCGCACCGGATGCCAAAAACACAGGCCACCGTCCAGGATCCGGAGCCCGAGCACGCGCCAAGCGCCCTCTCACTTCGTCGGCCTTATCTTCTCTGAGTCGACACGTAGCAATATTTAGTGCTGCCATGTAGTGGCTCCGGCTTCCCGCATGAGCCCAGCTGCATCGCCTGTAGCTGCCCGCCTCTGCAAGCTTTCGTTCGCAGCGCCTCCAGAAGCAGATGGTTGTGAATAGTTGCATTTTTTCGCCTCAATTATTATCAATTTAATGACTGTAATTGAAACCAAATATTTTGTCATTTAATGCACAATTATTTGACAAAAAGGGCTTCTTCAATGCTTTTTTTAAAGTGTGTAACAATAGGCGAACTTAGCGCCCCCTTTCCGTTCGCTGGCGGCGGATTGCACGTACCATGTTGGCCGCTCGCTACACTACCTCTTTTAGTACGCTGAAACGAGTGTTTGTTGACGGAGTGCGACGGTTGTGAAGTTGTGGGTGCCTTTCTTCGGTTTGTTTGTGTTGAATGTGCGGCCTCGTTAGTGTTGTGGTAGTGTGACTGAACTCGGAAGGTGACAGTTGGCTCCAGTTCTGCGGAAGACGTTCATACGCGCATGCAGTGCTCAAAAACTGCTCTGACGTACTGCACCCAACCACGCCGAGAGCGGCCGGCGCCCGATGCCCGATGCCCGATAGAAACGGCTTGCCGCGAACGTTGACGAATGTAAGTACAGGACTGGAAAGTGACTTCTGCGATGTGTCGGGGGGATGCTTGAGGGCTGCGAATGCATTTGGGTTGGTCTTCCCGTGTTGTTCGCAGTGAGATGCAAAATGCGAGCACCACGCGATCGTTTGTAGAGAGAAGGTGTTCTGACACGCTCGCTTGCCAACTATGCAACTTTTAACCCGCCGCCTTGCGCTCTTTGCGTCATCTACTCGGCGGAGAAGTTATGTGATAGAATTTGGTTGCACTCTGAGAACCACGACCGGCTTTATCGGTCGTGCTGACAACTATGGGGTGCTGCTTGATTCGTCATTCCGACTGAACAGGAGCAGTGCGTGAAAAGGAGACCGTAAGAACGAAAAGTGCTTGTATCGGCGTGCGTCTTTTGATTCTGCTGTCTGAGTGTTTACTGGATATGGAGCATTGCCCGTTCCACATCTCATTCACGTCAAGTGCTGTAGTTCTTAATACCTCTGGTCAACGTAACGACGATTAAAAATAGCAGAACCATTCCTTTGCTGTGCAGCTGAGGTAATCGCACAGTGGAAAGTTTGTAGTCATTTTATTTGAATTACATTCAGTACATTCATGTCATTCCCATATTTTCAGCCCGAAGTGATAAATTATAACGTGATTCGCGAATAATAGCTCTAAGAAAAGTATGACTAGCTTTGTAAACCATTTTTCTGCAAACTATAGGAGGCGTAGGCAAATTAATCGTTAGCCTCCACTCCTGAACACATTACACTGAACAGCTGGAGGTTGCAATGGGATGTGGCTTCTGTGATGATGTTTATGAAAGCATGGCTCTAATACAGCCTTTCTTCAAATGTGCCAGCAGTCAAGCTCTGTACGGCTGCTCCACCGGTATCATCACGCTACTTTTGCACCAGCTTTCATCTGTCATCGAGCCAGTGCTACCTCAACCGGAGGCAAATGACACCAAGACCTGCTGGTGCAGCCTGTCAGCCATTGGCACTGGATATCAAGCATGTGCCACTTGTAAAAGGATAGGTACACGAGTGGGTATTTTTTCCTTGTGTCCTTCCCTGTCAAGAGTCTTCTGGTCCAGGCTCCCCCTTTCTTTCATTTTTTTTTCATCTTTTAAAAGGGGACCAAGAGAATGGGAAAAGATATTGCGGGCGTCATGAAAGCACTCCCCCAGTCAAGCGCATGGTGTTATAGTGTGAAATGCTGTTTTATAGTTTTTCCCTCATGCCTCTCTTGCTTGGGAATCTTGATAATAATATAGACCAAATTAAAACAATTATCTGCTTCATGACCTTTATACAGTAATCTAAAAACAACAAATAAATTTTATAGGTTTACTTCAGCAGTACCTACCTCTTACAAGGTATGGCATGTTTGAAGTGAACCAGTGGTGTGGTAACTGTATGCCAGGCATAGCCTAACAGGCATAATTGCATATTTGAATATTAGCGTTCAAGTGGAGCATTCTGCTTTAGAACATAAGTGTTGCTAGCATCAATAATTGATAACTTACCAGATTATCCTTGCATTACATGAAACCCTGTAAAGCCTATATTGAAGCTGTACAGAAGAAAGGTGCTTATTCGATATGTCATGAGCATTGCTGAGGTTTTCTTTCACACTCCTTTTGTCACACCCGACTGCACTGTACAGTTGAAATGCATTTGGAATTGAGTATTGGTGCATTGTTATTTTTATTCATGCCGAAGTTCAGTTACTGGTTCCATTAAACTAGCTGAGCTTAAGTCAACAAATATTGCTGTGACCTTAACATGACCCCTTTCTGTACTTGAAACAATGCGTTTGATGTTGCCTCTCTCCCGTGCCATCAAAGTTTGTAATAAGCTGTGTAAACAACTTAATTTACTTTCTCAAGGTATTTATTGCTGCAATTAGTAACAGGTAATTTCCTAAAAAACAACCTAAGTACTCCTTTGGAACACTTGTTTGCTTGTTTCCCCTTAAACAGATATGAGCAGGCCTCAGCACTGGAGGGATGTGCTGTGGGACAAATAAAAAACTACCAGTCCAGCTGCTCCCTTAGGGGCACGTTGCTGAGGCTTTTATCGCTTGTAGTTCTATGCATCTTTACTTACAAGTGTTGTATCTGACGCAGTGTGTGCCTTAATATTTTGATTCATTTGCTTTAGAGTGTGCCACTCTTGCCCTGAGAACTTGCTTACCTCTGTACTCTTTGTTCACACATTTTCCCCTCACACCTGGCATAGCTCCAAATGATGCTACATTATCTACAAGCTGGTAAATAAAATGAACAGCAAGTAAAGTTAAGTTACTCCCTCCTAGTCGCTCTAAGGGAAAGAAACATATGCGTTATATTGCAATGTGTTTGTGCCATCACTTTTGAAAACAAAAGCTGCCTGAATTTTTGTACACACAAATCAGAAACACAGAACAATTTTCATATTTGATGGCCTGCATCTTATCTTCACATGACTGGAATGGCTAAATATCTTTGTGGTAGCCTAATTAGGCGTAACACGTTAATGTCAGTTCCTGTGAATATCATTCAGTCTTTGAATGGGGGGGCAGAATTGAACACTACAGCATGTTATAGCTTTTTCTTGTTCAAGGAAGCATTGCATTTAGCTCTAGTCTTCTGACTGCTGCTTATGCTATTACTCACCAGCCTTATCAAACTCACTCGGAGTGCTGAATTTTAGTACACATTTAACTGATTATTGCATCTCTGTGTTTGATTCTATTAGAAGTTACTATAACTGTGTGCGTTGAATGTTTTCTTTTGCAGTTCTCTTGCTGCTGCATTCCGCCATGGAGGAGGCTACCTGTTAATTGGTGCACACGTCTCATCACTAAGACGCTACCTCTTCCGCTGGTGATGCAGACAAGTAACGACAGGGTTAATTGGAGAGACATGAGAGAGGCCTTTTGCCCTGCAGTGGGCGTAGTCGGGATGATGATGATGATGAACAAGCAGGCTGCCTCATAGTGAGGACTAGTGTCAGGATAGTGCACCAACAAAGTTGCTTAAGAATTTCTGTGCTGCTGTATGTTTATTAAAATCAGCTCATAGCTTGATATCTACATCCATGTGGACATTTAGCATATGCTTGGCATCCTGTTTGACTTTTAATTGACTATTGTTTGCAGCCTTTAATGTTGGTCTGAAGACAGCGTAAGCATTGTTTCACTGTGTGGGATTTTTTAGCTCTTTTGGAGAGGTGTGTGTGTATGCATGCACCATTTTTTTCCACGGGTTTGTTATGTGGCTCATGGAACCTTCATGTTACAGAAGAATTTTTTTCATTTCTGTGTTGTACAGGAAAGTGAGCAGTATTTATATGCACCAGGCGTTTCTGGGAAGCATAAATAGTTTTCAAAAATATGGCTTTTGCTGCGTAGTATTACCAGTGTTAGCAGACACCAGAAAGCTGGTGAGGTGTATTTAGTAAGCTGGTTAACTAATTTCTGATAATTAACTTTTTAACTAACGCAGGTTTGCAACTGGTTGCAGTTAGAGACTTTTAGCCTGTCGTGAGTAGTAGCCATATCAGTTTTTAGAATGTACAAAACATTACTTTCGCCGCTGTGGCTCGACAAAATTTGGCTGCATCGTGCGAAAATACATGCGCTTTTGAAAGCACACAGGGGGAGCAACCCCTCCAGTTCATGTCACTGCTACAAATACCTAATTGCAACTAGACGCCTAACTCTGATAGTTAAGAAGTTCATTAATAAAAATTAGTTAACCAGCTTATAAGGTAAGACGATTCACCAGTTTTCTGGTGCCTGCCAACACTGGTAATACTATGCTGAAAAAGCTATATATTCATCTCAAAATACCTGTTTTTTGAAAATTACTTAGTCTTCCCTGAAACACCTCGTATATATGTAAGAAAAACCTAGCGGTATTTAATTCGCGACGTTTTGGTTGGAGGGCCAGCCGTTTTCAAGCGTACTACAGCATTTGAAGCACACAGCTTTTATTTTGAATGCTTTACTATACTAGAAAAAGGCTGGACCTCTAGCCGAAACATCGTGAATTAAAACCTGTTATGTTTTTCAATTTCTTTCTGTCAGTCATTGTTACTGAGAGGGAACTGAGGGGAACTGTGCCGAAGGCAATATTCTGTTCCTCTATTGTTCTCCATAAAATATTTTGATGCATCATGCATATCTTCTAGCGCGTATGTACACTTGTGCACAATAAATGTAATAATTTCCATTTGGCTTCTATTATTCTTTAAGCAGTCCAGGATACAGTGTTCACAAAATGATTTTGAAGTGATAACACTATGTTGGTAAAAGCGTTGTACTGTGTAGTTAAGACACACTTTTCCGAACGTTGATGTAGGAATTATACTTTCTTCGTACTTGAGTCTTTTGAATAACGATGGCCAATTGTCGGAAGACCGTTGATAGGGTGTTGGTAGACATTGTCGGTATGTGGTTGATAAGAAGTGTAAAGACTTTCTATGTACTTGAGTCTTTTGGATAACGATGGCTAATTGTCGGAAGACCGTTGATAGGGTGTTGGTAGACATGGTCGGTAAGGGGCCTCAGAATTGCTTAAAAAAATAAAAGCAGTTTTGATTTTCGATGCAGTTCCTGATCATTTGAGAAAACTCGAAAGACGGAAAAGTAAGCTGACGTGAGAATTAAAATTAAATATAGTGCCACATGTCATGCAATAGCGAAATAGAGTGACTTTTCTTGTTAACGCGATTTCGATTAAAAAGCCCCCCCCCCCCCCTCCCCCCTACGTACATCAGCCTTCCGAGAATTCCCAGAAAACGCAGATACAGCAGAACATTAATCAATAAGACTTCTGTAAATTCTTATAAAAGCGGAACATTATCGAAAGTCGTCCGTTTACCTCCGGGACCATAAAATCGTCAGCGGGGAGGGGGGTGTATGCAGCGCGCACGAAATTTTGGGCCATGTTTTTACACTGAATGGGGTGTTTCAAAACGCCCTGATGCAGGGTGTCAAAGAGCAACTTTCTGCCAGACTCGAGCGTGATCCCCCGACGACCGTCGGACATCTCCGGGAAGCAAACACTATAGAGAAGGCGCTGAATGTTCAGAGAAGCCCATGAAACCTTTAAACTTTGTACGCCGCATTCCACCCGCCAGCATCTGCTGGTAACTCCAACTAATAACTGTGCTGTTTGCTGCCGACAGCAGCGGTGCCTCACGTCCCAACACTGAAGGGTGCTATCCCTCAATAACAGCAGACAGGCTTCACGCATGACGGCTCTTGCCCAAGAAACCAAGCCCATGACCTACGGTGCCAAAGGGGTCCCGTAAGCCAACCCCAGGAGCCTTATGTGCCACTAGGAGGACATCAGCCGCCCATCAGCCCTGCAATGCTTTGTGAATCTCCGCCAAGCGAATTGTAGGTATGGAGGACCCCCCCCTTCCCCACCGAGAACCGCCTACTCTGCTATTACTGCAATGAAGCCGGCCACATTCTTCGTCACTAGTCGTACAGTCGTATCAAACCTCGTGGCTTTTTTAGAGCGCAGCTCTTTGGCGTCCGTTCCTGGGTTTCGCGTCGTCGTCGGCGTCGGCGTTGTCGTCGGCCTCGTAACCAGCTCCGCCCCCCTTTCATCCCCCCAGCGCTATCGGCGTCAGCGGCATCAGTCAGTCGCTGCTATCTCTTCCCTCCTCGCTTTATCGTGTTGTCCGCTTGGTGCGCGCGCTTCTGACCCCATCGTTTCCCGCTGGGTGTACACGCCGCCCCCCTCCCCCCTCTTCCTGCGAGTCTCCGGTTGTCAAAGCGCCGGCTCGAACTTAGTTCCTTTCTTCGCTCCTCCTCCAATGCAACCCCTGTGCGGTGGCAATCAGAGAGCCAGATCGGTGGCGGCGGATCTGTATATGTGCACCGCCCGAGCCGAAATTGCGAATACGTGTGAAAAATAAAAAAAATTCTGTGATAGCGCATACATGTCTTGCTCGATTTCTTTGCCTCAATCTATCGAAAAGGTGAAACAGCTTATTTGCTGCGCTCAAATTTCGCATTAGGAAGTAACGTAATCGTCGGTAATTTTTTTGGCACTCTGCGACTACGCCCCGGCCAGCAACCACGGAAAAATGTCTAGGTAAGCCTGGTACCGTAGCTCTACTCAGCAACACGTGTCGGTATCTTGCACACGGCTGCCCGGCTGTGCGAAAACTGTCATCAATGCAGCACAAATGGACGACGATTTTGAATGTTCTGCGAGAGTGATTACATTCGCAGACAGTTCAAATTTTGATGTTCCTATAAGCTTCTTTGCCTTTTCCGTTTCGAACAGCACGTTTCTGTATTTTTCTGTGCGTATGTGTGTTTCATTTTATGCCGCATATGCAGCTGAGGGCATCATGTGTAAGGTAGGGTTGATAAAAGCAAAGCAGCCTTTCAATGTGCGGTAAAGGAGTAGAGCTTTTCTTAAAATATAGTGTGATGCTGTTTTCGTAATTTTTACAAGCTTTCTGCAAGAAAAGAAGTGTTTACTGTAAGCCCACACAAAGGTCACAAAAAGTCTCTGCTTATTTCACGAGTGTAAGGCATGAGTAAGGGGCGCATGTGCGATCCTCAGGCGACAACTTTCAAAAAGGCGTTACGGTGTTTTCACCATTTACATCCCACCAGTGTCAGGTTTACCAGGGGCAGTTTGATTTCATTAATCCTAGGAGACCTGCTGCATTCGACTCCGTCGCTTTGACCTTCAACCGCTCCGGAGGTCCGCTGGCATGACCATGTGACCAGCCACGTCATTGGCCGCAGTGGTTCCGCCACCACCACGCGAGCTCTGTCCGTCGCCGAAGCTGGAGCCGCCGCGCATGCTCTCACGCGCTGTCAGACCACGTGATTCGTCGGGAGCTCGTCCGCAACTTCAAGAGGAGCCCACCACTCGCGTACGCAGTTCGCGGCATCAGGGCGAAGCCGGGCTATCATGGAACGTTACGCAGGAGACTTTGCAACGTTGTTAGTAAACGACATCTGAACACCCCGCGCATATCACCTGCTTTCGTTTGGTATAACTAGGTTTAAATGAGCTAAACCTTTAGTTTTATTTTTATGCGATACAGTATAGAGCTTGTTCTGCCGAAAGCCGTCGACGTTGTATTAGTAGTCGGCACCGCGCTTCGGAAATCATCGGGAGCTGCGTAAAAATTGCCGCAGAATGTTCACGATATTGTCATACGATTCCGCGTTGCGTGCCCCATAAACGTACAAGTTAGAGCCTAGCTCCTGACAGGGATTCGAACCGGCGACCTATATTTGAGGGAACCGGTGACCTATAATTCCGGGCTGCGGAACAAGAACTGTATAATGCGCGGTTCAGGTGCCCACTAAGATGAGTGACTTACTGCATCATTTCCTTTCCTAAAAAAAGCAATTTTAGATTTTTCCAATAGGCAAAGCGTCGCGCCGAACAGGCGCTGGCGTTCAGAGGCCGCCCTGGAAGCGCTGCAACACGCTTTCGTGTTTCACTCCTAAAGGCCAAGCTTAAGCGTCCTGCAGGTTTTTTGTTTTACTATCTACGTGCGGTGCTGTTAGCATGGTCGGTTGGTCTATTAGTCCGCCTGTCTGTTGTTCGCAGTGATAAGGGCCCGCCGGAGCTGAATTTGTTTGTTTGTTTACTGATACTGTTAACCCCATTGAAAGGTGATTACAGGAGTGGTAGGAAAAAAAGAGAGCAAAAATACCAACAAATCTGTCATCAAGCGCATTGTACACGTAACAAATCATTAAACAGGACGAGAGAAGGTTACACAGTGCCCTATTACATTGTAGAAGAGAGCAACAAAAAACATAATCACGCACACTCAAGAGCATCTACACAGTAAAACACTCAATAAATACACGAAACACAATACACGGACTTAACCTAGTCATGTTAGCACAGCGCGCTCCCGGAATACATAAAAGAGTCTAAATTAACGAAAAATGCACTGAGCGAACAAGATTGAACTACGGAATCGGGAAGCATGTTGCATTCTTTTATTGATCTGGGGAAAAAAGTATATTTAAATGCATCGTTACGAGTTACTGGAGGCGGAATATACATGCTATGGCGATGTCTAGATGATTCATTAGAACGAATGTCGAAATAATCGGTCCTATTGATTTTAATTGCGTTACTGATAATAAGGAACATAAACTTGAGCCTGTCGAATTTCGTCCTTAATTCTAACTTGGGAAGGTCTGCAATGTGACACAGCTCTGAGGGGGAGTGAACTCGGCGATATTTATTAAATATGAATCGAGAGGCTAACCTCGGTACTCTGTAAATTTCCTGTACTCCTGATTGCTTGGCGTTTAAGACAACTCTGTACATGAGCCACCCTGCAATATTACCTGTGAAATCCCATTCAGGTGTGCAGGTACCTGGACTGGGGGCCTTGGTGGGTATTGTGGCCGCGACGGTCGGCTCTTCAGTCCCATTTTTGTCTTCTGGCTTTTCTTGTTCTGCGCCAGAAGCGAAGATAACGCACCCGCTTTGTCATGCGTGCTATGGATTATCACGCCTGGGCTACACAGTACTGCGCCAACAAAAGCATAAACGTACGACACGCTGCGTCCGGTATTCTATATATAGTCTACGCTCCGTCGTCTTTCTTAACTTGAAGAGGGCCGGCGGGACCCGCTTTCAAGTTAACAACTGAAACTGTTCTGCCTTTGGTACTTAACTCGGTAGAAGCAGATTTCGAGCCACAGCAAGATGCGGAGCTTCTGTTTAACTTGAAATCAGCTTTTGCGAGTTAATAATCCTTAACAGTTAACTTGAGAGGAAGCGCCCTCTGAAGTTAATATATTGTCGGTTGCCAATCCAGAGGGTGGGGGGGTGCAATGCAGCAGCCGCGCAGCGCCCGCGCAGGAGAGAAACGAGTTAGTACATTCAGCAAGCTTCATAGAGTGCGCTTTTCATGTCCAGGGCGTTTACTTACGTTTCCTGTCGAGAAAAGGACTAACATGGTCGCGATGGAGGTCGAACCCTCCACATGCATTATCACTAGCGACATATAGAGGTGATATTAGATTATGACGTAACTTGAGCATGCTGTAATTCTTGCAGCTCATCCTGGCCGTGGACTGATGCGACGAGTAGCTGACCCCATAGCTGTAAAAGTACAATATATGTACTACAGTAAGCGCAGTTTAGTGTTAAGTTATATAGCAGCAATTCTAAACAAAAAAAAAGAATTCAGCAACACATGTACGGCTTATATCTTTCTGAAATTGCATAGTTTTGCTTTCCCGCACAATGCGGTAGTGCGGAACATGAGTGCACCGCCGCCACTGAAAAATACCCACCAGGAGCTCTGTCAAAGGTGCCGGTTTCTTGCAGTATGGTTTTCAAACTTGAGGCCGTTCTATAAAAATAGAACAGTGCAACCTATTTAGCATTTCAACTAAATAACGCCTTTGGAAGCTGCCGAAGAATCCGCGCGAAAATGTGTGTGAGGGACGTAATGCTTCGGTTTGATTCTGAACATGCACAGACTCGCGTACCACAGGTATGTTTTTGCATTTCGCCTCATCTAAATGCGCCTACCGGTGCAGGGATTCGATTCGATTTGTAGGGTGTTGTGTTGGGAATGCCTTAGCATGGCAACGGTACAGTGTATAACGGTACGGTGGCTTCGAGCGTTCCAAATCGACGTAGGGCTATGAGAGACACCGTAATGTATGACACCGTAATATTTGCGACCACCTGGAAAACCGCACTCCAAATGCATAAATAGCATAGCATATATAAGGTTGACAGCAAATATAAGCGTTACCAGTCAGCATCAACGGTGCATGCTGCCAGTGAAACTATGAAAGATAAGCCAGATTTGTGCTCGAAAATAAAAATACTTACAATGCATTAACCCTTGTTATTGGTAAGCTACGCAAAAACTGCTCTGTAAAGGCACCGAGCGATAAACAGATTGGATTTGGCAGTGCTGCGGCATATACAAGTATATGCAAATGGTGCATGCTGTGCGAACGATGACTATGCTTGAGCCAAGTGTAACACGTTAACAGTATACAGAGAATTGTGAATGGTGCATGTTGTTCGCTTAATAAAAAATAATATGTTAACAGTACAAGATTAAACAGTTGCCATATTAGTATAATTTAATAGAAGATTGATTTTAGCAGCCGCCGGAATACCAACCATGATGCGTCAGTGAAAGCTGCGCAACAAGCATTTTCAAACTTCAGGCCGTTCTGTAAATAGAATAGTAAAAGTAATTTAAGGAATAATCCGACAAACATTCCCCATACGCGTGGAGTAACATCACTGGGAAGCTAGATACGGAAAAATACGCGAGGCAGTGCAGGCAGGTTGAACAGCCAGTGTCTCTCAAAGAAAATTTCAGCTAACAAACTAATTTTCGCTAAAAATACCCCGTTTCTCTATGTAAATCTCCAAACCCGTTTAAACCACCTAAGATGACAAAAGCTGGCAGTTTTTCGAAGACCTACCCATTATCAGTGATGGAACTTGATGAACCTTTGCGCTAGCTTTGGAATAAATTTAAGAAAAATGTATTGGTTTTCGTGAAGAAGTGTCGCCCATGTACCTACCTAATATCGCACAGGGTAACCGACAAGTGCAAAACTGAGAAATATGTAAGAAAGGGAAATGGCGCACTAGTTCTCAAACAACTCGATAGACACCCGAACGGCGCCTTAACGGAAGAGATAGAAGGTGGGAGTGAAAGAAGAAACATATGTCGTAGGCAGATATTTTTGCAGCTAGCGCAATTCGTACCCTGCTGGCCTCGTTTCGATGAGGGCGAAACGCAGAAGGCGGCCATGTTTTGTTGTTGCGAATGAAAGGAGGAGGAAGAGGAAATAGCACGGTACTTCCCACTGGCTCGTGCTCAGCCACAACCGCTGCCACATGCAGGTAGAGCGGAGTTTAAATATATGAGAGGAAAGAGAAAACAGGCGCGCGTAGCAACAACCGCGTTCGCAGAAGCGGCGACACCGGCTGTGACAGATACCCCTATCAGTTTTCCTCCTCAAGCCACCGTGTGTGAAGCGATGTCTGTGCATGTGAAGAGATCCCTAGCTAGTCGACAGCATTCAGGATCCCTCCGCAGCGGATTCCCATATCTTGTATTTGTACAAAGTGTATATCGCTGCACAACCCCATTCCTTTCTTACTATCGCTTCCCCATTCTTTCCCTCTCCTTGTTCTTTTATTCCCGCTATAAATAGTCGCAGCCCAGGTGCTTCAGGTTTTGATGAACGATGCTGCGGCTAAGAAAATCTTTCTTCCATTTTTAATTTTATTAATGAATAACCGCTAACAACAACAAAATAACGGCACCTCGTTCATGCTTTCTTCTTTCACTCCGTCCTTTATTCCTTTCTGCGCCGCTGTTCTGCTTTCGATCTAGATGTTTTTTTGTCAATTAAGGGGAACAAATCTTCAGGCAACAAGTATCTTCGGAAGGTGATTCCAAACATGGAATTTAATTTCATGTAAAACAAATTGTGCGCTTTTGCTGTATGTTATACATATGATTGAAGAGAAATTTTAAGTATGCTCGTTGCAGGAAATTCGGCGAATGTATTACACCGTCCTTCCTTTCACAGAAGTTGGGTTAAACGTTTTTTAATCTACCACTGGAGGAGCAGGGCGCGGTGATCAACGTTAACTCTTCCGGTGGAAGCGTCTCCGCCAGCCACGCCGCTGAGTTAAGCCTCGCCTCAACAAGGCGAGCCTAACCGCCACGCTGATCTACTGAAGGTCAGTACAACTACCCCCAACAGCCATGGAGATGCAAGCCCAGGGGCGAAGACCTTGAACGAAGTGAGTGGACTATGATACTCCGTGCGTACGAGGGTGGAGTCAAACGCGGAAACACCGGCCGTATTCCCGCAAGCAGCGTCTGTTGCAGCTAAGAATACCACGTCGGCTGCCCCTCCGATTTGAAGTCGACATACAGGCCTCAACAACAGCTGCGCGTGAGGAAAATCGGAGAGTTGAAATGTCCTCTGCGATTTATAGTGTTCGGTACATTCGTTGCATGTAACTATCTATCTTTTAATCTTCTCTATTCGGGTTGCTGTACTACCCCTCGGCACTACAGATCCCGAGCGAGCCCGTGCGCAGCCTCGTTGCCGGGGACAATTTCCTGCGCAGTCGTCCACATTACGGATTTTTCGCTATTAATTAGGTTCATTTTAAAGATGCGCATGGCTTCCTCTGAAATTGTACATTTTTCGATGTTTCATGCGGCTGTTTAGCTCTCGCTAATATTTGTATGCGGTCGGGTACTGACGCTGAGCGAGCGCCATTGGAACTTAGGCCGTTGACCCATTGGCTCTATTTACCACTGCCGATACTGCCGCTCTATGCTTCCCGCTTGTTACCCGTTACTTCCGCCGTGTAGTTGCGTTTGGTCCATTTCCGTGAATGAACATTCCTTAATTCTAAATTCATCCACTGTCGGGACGGCCTTGCTTTCTACATCGATTTTTACGTTTACGTCTTTTTCCCGGGGCTATAGACGAAAAAATTCCGATTTTTCCGGGGAGTATGTTAATGATAGACCTATGCCTGCGGCGTACCTGGCTACTGTGTCTGCGGCAGCTTGCAGCATTTGTTCCATCTCCGCGTCGCTACCTTTGTTTATCCAGAAGTTTATATCGCCCGCGTACCTGCTGAACAATAAGACTTGAATTCAATGCAGAAATGGGGAGTGCACTCAATTCTGAATCAAATAGAAACGAGGATAGGAAAGATCTCTGAGGGGTGCCCTTGATCGCTAGTTTGGTCTTGGGGGATTCGAAATCTCTGAATTTCATGACCGTTTGGAAGGAAGTACTTCATCTATAGTAGTACGTTTTCTCGCCCACTCCGATGTCTTGGAGTCCGGCGACTCTCCAACAATGAGGCGCGTATCTGGAGGAGGATACAAGCCGTAAATAACATCTGCCCTGTATGGGTCTGCTTGACACAGACGGGGGATGCAAACGACGCAAAATGTAAGAACTGCGGAAAGAGGGGCACCCTCGATAACATCATATGGCAATGCGGCAATTCCCCGCGCGCCGGCATAAACAAACAGTCCAGAAGCCTGGGAAGTTTTGCTACGGTGCGAGGACGGCGCCATCCAGCAGCAAGTAACCCGTCTGGCGGCTGAAGCCGTGAAGCAGCTTCACTAGTCCTGAGTCTGCGGGATGGGATCTGGGAGTTCCTTGTCGGTAGATTAATAAAAGTTTTATTCATTAATTCATTCAGCTGCTCGTGATGCACGCAGTTCGACTGCGAAGTAAAGAAATTGCGTAAGTCCCCCACGGCGCTATATGGGTCGTTTTCCGACCAAGAAGAGGCCTCGGTATACAAGCTACCAAGTGGCAGCCACTCACGCAAGCCATGCAAACCAGCACCGCTGGACGTGACCTATGGGATTTTCAACTCAGCATCCACCCATGTGAATAACACCTTAACAGTCGCTACGCCGCACGAGACAATCGCCCTCCACCTCGTCCAGCTTAAAGTAAGTGGTTCTCCAAGAGACACTGTGGCAGCGTACATTGCACAGCCGTCGGCTGCTACGCGGAGTCATCTCGCAAACCTGCTGGGATGAAAAACCGGAGCAGATGCTATGGAACCTCCAGACTCGCAACCCGTACGCTATATCACCGCAGCCCGAAAGAATGCGTAGGACTCATGCGATTCTAATAATTTTAGGCACGAACCAGTGCTCATACCAAAGGCTACAAGAGTAGCTTACAGGTGCACTCTGTAGAAGGGAAGTCCAGACGTGTGCAAAAAATGCCGCCGGCCTGGCCACAGGTATCACATGTGCCCGCATCACAAGACTGGTCTTTCTCCGCGGTAGACAAACATGAACTGCAAGAGGTGCCCTCCTGTATCCCGACATGCATTCTTTGTGGAGACCGGCACTCATGGGCACTGGCTCGTGCAAGGCAAGAAATCCCTCCGCCAAGCCACGCAGCCCATCATCCCAGAAAAGAATGCTCCCCAATAAGACGGACTTTCCTTCGCTCCGCTCAAACCTCCCGTCCAGATCAACGTGCCCTCCAAGGCTTCCGGAGAAACACTAGGACCTCCCTTGACCCGAACGAGGAAGTTCTGCGGGAACATGTAAAGCAGCTCAGGACAGCCCTTTCTACTGCCATCTCTGCCCTATGTCCTCATGCACAACCTGATCCACTGAGCCTACCCAACCCCCGAAGCTCCCCCGAAAAATACAGAGGCCTGAGTAGAGCGCAGTCCAGCTCGACCACCTTAAACACTAACTTCAGGAGTTCACTGAAAACTTGGAAGCCAGGCTCATAGAGCGCTTCACAGCGCAGGTCACTGCACACTGCCAGATGATTGAAGCTACCATTACTAGTCTAATGGACAGTGTCATCCCAAGCACCATGACCAAGTAAGAGGGGCGTTTAGCTCACATCATTCCTTTACTCTTACCAGCCTCTCCTCCCTCAGTCCCACTCCACACCGCTCCTTACCCTCACCACCCAACAACATGGCTCCTCCGACGGGCCATATATCTTTAGAGAGTATTGAATGCAATTGCAGGGGCTTTCTCAGCGAAGGCGCGATCCTGTCCTGAGAATTATTGCCAGTTATCATCTTCACCGACATGAACGCTATTTAGGCTGCCATTGTTTACAGGCAACTGAGAGGATGCGCTTTTATCCCTTCAGAAAATTGATCTTCCTCGGGTGGCCATATACGCGTGTATGTCTTTGCAGTGCGTGGAACACGCAGTTAGCTGCCCTATCGCTCACAACCTTATTTATTGAAATTTTAGTTCCCACCCCTGCAAAATCCCCCATACTCCTTAACTGCTATCGTCTCCCACGCCAGCGAATTAACCCACTCGCTCCACTCCTCAACTCCACAACGCAATTGCCGGATCGAACGCCTTACTCATTAGATCGATTTTAATGGCGCTCACGTAGACTGGAGTTATCGGCACAACATGCAACCACAGAGGCATAGTGTTATAAAATGAAACCTGGTGCTCCACGTCACCATCTTTATTGATTTTCGCCTGCCTACGCGGATTGGTAACAGTGTTACTGCCGATACTAGCCCAGACCTCGCGCTTGGTAGAAACTTGTCCCACCTTCAGTTGGAAAGAACACCACACTAGGCAGCGGTCACCATATAATTCGCACAACGCTAAACAATCGCCCACCTCAGCGCAAATTTACCGTTTAGCACACTAATTGGTACGAGCTCCGCAAAATTAGGCAAGCGCAGCCAACATCGGTACCCTTAGACCTAAACACTTCGATTAATCAGTTCCAGAAAGAGATTCGCCAGCATACTGAAACGCTAAACTTTACCCCACACAGTTCCGTTATTGATAGTCAGCTCGCCCAGCTCCAAGATAACATAACGCAGAAATGAACACTCAAAAGTACAGTAGCAAAATAAAGCTCAAACTTGTCCAGATTCAATCACAAATAGGATGCGGTAATGCCTCTCTTTGGAAAGGTAACTGGGCTCAGGTTTCTGACGGCCTCCGTGGCAATCTCTCCACATCCCGTGCTTAGCATCTGTTTTTCTAATTTTTTTTATTTGTTTGTACCTCAAAGGCCCTATTGAGGGGGTATCACATGAGGGGGTGAAATACTCCGCAGTCCATTTCTTCGATGGACGATATGAATGACGATGAGTCCGTCTGATCCACGATGGCGTTTGGCAGGTCATTCCAGTCCCGTGCTGTATGAACGAAAAGTGATGACAGAAGCGCAGAAGTGCGGGCGGGGGAGGATAGACGGCCTACCCATGGTTTGTACGACTGAAGATGCGATGTGCGGGGCTGATAATAGAGTTGAGAAATGAATGATAATAGAACTTATGGAACAAACACATTCTGGAAATTATCCAGCGGTTCGCTAAGGTGGTGAGCTGAGCATTCCGTTTTAGTTCAGTTACACATACAAGATAACAATAGGCTGAGAAAATGGAACGAGCTGAGCGATTCTGTACAGATTCGAGAGTAGTGGAAAGGTTAGTTTGATGATGGTCCCAGATCGCGCTTGCATGTTCCAATTTGGGACGAATAAGTGTTAAATAAGCTAGGGATTTCAGTGATGGGGGTACTAGTCGCAGGGTTCGTTGAAAATATCCAAGGACGCGATTTCCCTCGTTTGTAACGTGAGATTTATGAAAATACCGAGCTGAGAAGACTGGGAGGCACTGCCCACGTCTGCAGACCCGACATCGCAGCTTGATGCAGTGACTAGGAATGCCTACGTCCTGTCCTGACATGACCAATCTGCAGCTCTGCGGGACTGCGCAGTGGCCCAGGGAACCAGCGGGTTCTATAACTCGCCACAAATTAAGTTTTTCTGTCTGTCCATCCAGACAAAGGGGTATTACCTTCCCATTTCTGAAGCGGCGACTTGAAAACCCTGTAACTGAGCTTCTGTGACAGGAAGGTTGATATTAGCCGCTTTGCACTCCCCAATGTCAGAACAAATCAGTGGCAGGCATTTCAGCATGTTTCCTGCAGGAACATTTTATTTTGGATGCTCTCTACAAAAGACTTCCATAATGGACCGACGCTGAGGCAGCGATCGAATATCGAGCGCTAACATAATTAGCACAGTTTCCCGTATCGAATCCCGGCTGCGAGCGATACTTACTAGCTCAGGCTTTCTTTTAGACGTATTTGATGACGCGTACATTGCTGGGCGTGCAAGTTGCCGAATATACTACGGCGCAACGATGACAACGCAAAAAAAGGACAAAACATGCACACACGATAGGGTGTTGTAGTGTGCGCAAGAACTGTAGTTATTTTATGTTGTCGTCGTTACGCCGCAGCACAACCCACTGACCGCCATTGTGATGCTAGTGGCCCTAAGAGTAACTTAACTTGTGCCGCCTCACTAGCTGGCGTGGCATGAAGCAGGATGCGATTCGCAAAGCCCGCTCGTGCGTGGTTTTGCCAAAGCAAGAAGCCATGTGGCGGACCCCTTCCCGGGCTCTTCTAGCCGATAAATGCTAAGGTTCCTTGGACAATTGCGGCTTCCGACGTCATGGGATCTTACCCTAGGACCCCGAGTGGAAACCAATCTCTGCTTGTTGTTAGTCCATTTCAGTATATTGGAGGAACTGTTCCCTATACGAGCGCTGACTGCATGCCTAATCATGGGAATCTGGTAGAGGTGTTGAGAGAATTCGGCTATCCCAGGCAATTGTAAATTGACAATGCATCCTGCGTCACTGCTGTACTCTTCGTGGACTCCTATGTGACCTTGGCTTACGCGTTTCAGAACCACATACAGAGCCCAGGCCAATCCCACGGAAAGCGTGAGCCGCAACATCAAGCACATGCTCGCTGCATATCTGGAGAGTGGAGACGCACAGCGATTATTACCTTGCCTCCCCGAGTTTGGGTTGCTTTAAGGTCGACCGGAAACCGAGATATCACACACACACCTGCCGCTCTCAACATTTGCAAGGAGCTGTCCATATCCGACAGAACTCATCCTAGTCGTTTCAACCCTTATGGTTTCAATTGACACCACAACACAAATATTCCACTCGAGCCACAGTAACAGAAGAACATGCTATTAATTTTAACACAATAGCACCTGCGGGATCTTTGTTGCTATCGGCATCACTGTTTACGCATTTCCACTCACTTCTGCGGTCTAAGGAATAGGAAGCAGCTGCATGGCAGGCATGGGGTGAAGAAGCCGAGGTATAGAAAATTTGTAGGCTTATATCTCACTAAACCATTGGTAGTTCGCGCTCAAATTTTAAATGTTTTGTGAAATGCCTATCCAAGCTCATGTCCACACGTAAATATTATCGAATGCTTAAGCGCTGCGCTTGAACTCATTTTTGACATGTGTGATTTTGACACCAGCAGGGCTCACGGGATGCAAGCGTTTGCCATTGTCTGAAGATAGATTGTTTTCGTAGAAGAGAATCTGGTAGTATTTTTAAGGATGCACTTTTACTGATGAGCTTATTGGACTGCTGACAATAATGATAAACGCAGCAAATGGACAAAATCTTAAAATTACATTTCTGATGAACTGGAAAATGTAAATTTTCGCTATCGTACAAGGTGAATGTTCGGATCGAACTTTTTAAATGACAGTACGGTTGTCGGCGAACAGCAATGGGACCAAAGTAATAGCGAGAGAAAATGTGCTCCTGACCTTGCCGTTTTATTCCGTTTTTCCTGGCATCGTCCTCCATCTGTGCGTATCGACTGTGAGCTACAATGAGCGACCGGAGTGATCACGCAGCAACTCGCGCACCGCCGCTCATGCAGCGCGTGTGTCACGCCCTCGACGCTCAGATCAATGCAGATTGTTTGGTTATGTTTTCTTAAGAAAGCGTATTTGGTGCGTTTATAAACAGTTTGTTTTCTTCCTAGCCGAGAGATATCAACAACGCATAAGCCTATGGATGAGAGGGAATTTCTTGTCACCTGCAGAGAACAGCATTTGGTCAAGGTACAGACACGAGAGATTATCTTCGAGTACAGGCGCAAACCAGACGCATTATGCTTCACGGAAGCTTAGAACTTAGATTCGCCGAGAGCGCCCGAGGTACTACAAGCTTAAGCTAAATAGCTTTGAGAAAGATGTCAGTGTCCGCTTTAAAAAGTGAGCCAGCCAGGTTGTTCCTGTCTTCAACGTGAATTTGGTAAGAATGGCCTCAGCTTCCGAAAAAAAAGTGTATTTTGGAAAGCGTAAGCGTCCGTCGGTGCGTCTGGCGGCGTCCGGTGTCACGTGGAAGAGGGCGGGTAATTTAGAGCACCTGGATTTCATTAATGTGCCATGAGAATCGCACAGCACACGGGCCTGTACTTTCTTGCTCCTGATTGTTTCTTTACGACGAGACCATGTCAACCAAAATAGAGAAATAAAGTATGACTAAGACTTAACATAGCATTTTTCCCCGGACAGTTTTGGATTGGAACCAGTTACCCCAAAGCTGTCGCCATCATCGCTGGAAAGTACTCCTTTTCGGAGCGTTGGCTCTAATACTTGCATTACTCGAAGTCGCGTTAGTGTGAAGCATAAGATCATTAAAAGGGGACTAGGGGGCGGTAGCCCTGCTGCAAGATCATGAACCACCTAATTGGCGTAGAATGTTTGGAATTCTTAGGGTTATGAAAAAATTCACCGCGTTACGGAGCACGACATTACTAATCAAATCAAAGCGTAGGTGATATAGTGATTTGCATAGGTGACCTTCGGTTCATCAGGCTTCTTAAATCTTGAAATATCCATTAGGGTCAAGCTATTTGACGTAGGAAATCCGAATTGGTGCCAAACGATCTCTTCTTGCATTCTGTTTGTTGGCATTAAAAATATATCCGAATGCAGCGAAAAATTTGTACCGGATATAGCGGAGATGGGTCAACGCCATATTCGTCGATATTGCTAACGTTCGAAACTCATACGCTGCCTCAGCGTTTTCGTCATTTTTTTCGCTGCCACTGTATTGTTTGTGCAATGTAGTTTTGTAAACATGGATACTTTTCGCATTCATGGTCTGTTCTCCTGTAATTGCCAGACACTCTTACGCGTGCTTTGGGTGCAATTTTTCCAGCCTATTTTTATGGTTCGTTGTAGCAGAGTTTATTCTTGTGCATTTTTTTTGGTTTTCATTACGGTTCATCTTTAAATTTTGTTCCCCTTTCATTGTACTACCCTCTACCCCCTGTAATGCCATTTATGCCGTTGTGGGCAGCGTTTTAAATAAATTAATTAATAAATTATCACCCCCATCAAGATGCGACCGCCACGGCAGGGATCAAGCCACCGTCTTTTTGGGTTAGCAGTCGAGCACTATAAATAAGCACTGAGCCATCGAGCTGGCTACGTTGTGTGTGAGGATGATGTGATGGATCCCTGAACATGCCACGTCATATGTGGCCATGACAAGCACGCCATGAAGTTCAGCTTTCCCACTCGGAGGTGGCGTCACGCAACCGGAAGCCCCCATTCAAAAGTGACGTCAGCAAATGGCAAGCACCGGAAAATGTCTCGGCGGGCTCCTTGTGCTGTCGCAGTCTAGGGCAACGAGTGTCTAGGCAACTGCTAACTGATAATTTCAAAACAACTGCCAGTGCCCTTCATCGCGCGCTCCTTCATCCGCATTCGCCAAATACTGAGCTCACGTGTGCCTTTTACGATATTATACGCATGATACCCATTCCTTTCATTTGCTCAAGCATCTCGCTGGTGCATTCTTCAGCCACCGTCGCCATCGTTTATGGTTTCCACGGGCATTTCCCTGCTAAACCTGACGACACGAATCAAATCCTGGTCGCGTTTCAATGGAGGATGTAACTGCCTTAGTAACTCAAACTTTGGTGGGTACTCAAACAGTGCCGTGGACGCCGAAACACAAGACACCGTTTCTTCGGCGTCGAGTCCGCGTCTCGTATAGCTTCCTTGTCGCTCGCCGCCAGCAGAAGAGGGTGACCTGACGCTTGACGGAGGCGTAAGGACTGGCGGCACCCGACGGAGCTCTGGAGCGACCGTAGAAATGCCTTCAGTGATCCCCTGTCCCATTTATGGGCCTCCTATTCGGAGTGACTGTAATCTTCCGCCGGTGCAAGAGGGACAATAACTCGACAACAGACGTGGAACTTCTGCATACACAGAAACGACATTGTCGGGTGCAGCAGCGGCTTGGATTAATCGCGGCTACTTAGGTGTCTTAATTTATATGAGGGCACCACCCCCCATAGCGATTTCGACCACTTGGTCAGTTAGACAGTTCGCTCCTTCGAAAGAGTTTAGACAGAATAAGAACATACATTGGGAACAAGACTATTCGCACCGAGTAAGCTGGCCTTGGAGCTTGTGAAGTGTACCGGGAACGCGGTCGAGCGGAAGACCGCAGGCGGAAAGCGGCAGAGTATGCGCATGAGCACATACACGCCATAACAAGCCTACTGATCGCCGAACCGGCAGTCAGTTCTGAAATGTAAAAATGGCCCTACCATACCGGACCTCTCGGCTAGTAATGCCAATCAGCTTTCGTTTTCCACTAAGCCGGGGTAGCTTGAAAATCGGACATATTCGTATTATGGGGGAGTGCATTTAGCGACTGCATTTTAAGTTTCCATTTTCCGCCAAGGCTTCGGCCATGAATGCCAATGTTACTAGAAGAGGTCTACCAACTGACGAAGCTTTGGTTTGGTTTATGGGGTTTAACGTCCCAAAGCGACTGAGGCTCTGAGAGACGCCGTAGTGGAGGGCTCCGGAAATTTCGACCACCTGGGGTTCTTTAACATGCACTGACATCGCACAGTACACGGGCCTCGAATTTCTCCTCCAAAGAAATTCAACCGCCGCGAAGGCTAGAGGACATTGTTAGGTGCCCTACTGAGGCTGAGATACATTTAAAAAATTAACATGTATTTTTGTAATTATTGGTTCATATATAGTCATGCGAAGCAGTACTATATGCGAAGATTCCTACCTACAAAAAAACGTTAATCACTGCGGCTACCCACATGCGACTACCCGAATGGTTCTCTTTGCCTCTCCTTCCCTCTTGTTGATTCGCGTTGCCTCTCTTATTTTCACATTTCGTTCGAACGTTCTCATTTCTTTTGTAGCGAGAGCTACGCTAGGCCGGATTTTCGCCTCTTCGCCACTGCCGCACTTTAAGCCGTGGCCGCACAGTGACATCACACCACGCCCGTCGATTTTGCAGCAACTCGGTTCGTCACGGTCACCGCTTCTGCCGTTGGGCACTCGCCGCGCCCTCTGTGTGACGTCACACCACGGGCCTCGATTCTCCGGCTAGTAAACAATAAACTTGCTATTAAACAAGAACAGCCCTCTTGCATATACATGAAAGATAGCTTGATTTTATACAACGAGATCACGGAACATTTTATGCTGAGCAGTAGGGTCTATCCGCCGCCCGACTGTTCCTTCAGAAACCAGGACGCAATAGTGTTGGGTAGATTACAAGGGGGGAAACATGTAAGCCTCTTCTAGGTATACATACTGTCGAAAGAGGAGTAAGACCAATATTGCATAACGTGCGGAGAGAGGGGCACTCTCCACCACGTAATATGGGAGTGTGCTGGCAGCCCGGACGCCGAACAAAAAACAGAAGATAGAAGCCTGGGAGACCTTGCTGCGGAGCGAGGAGCCCGCTCAACAGCAACAAGATATCCGCCTGGCTGCTGAGTCCGTGAAACCACAATGCATCTTCACCAGACCTTGGTTTCCGAGTCTCCTAAGTAGGGCTCCCTTAGGGCTGCGTGCCGGGGGGTCCAAAAAGGGGTTTAATTTTGGTGGAAATAGAAGTTTTGATGATGGTGATGATCCTCCGGGAAGCCGGCTCGTCGCGGTCGCCGCGCGGCCACCGCTCCTGACGTTGGGCGCTCGCTGCGCCCTCTGCGTGATGTCACATCCCGCGCTCCGCAGCTGTGATAACCGCGAATATAGACGGGGAGAGCTCGCTTCACCACAGCCATCGTTGAGTCCCCAATATGGATGGTGAGAAGTCTGCCAGCCTGAAGGAGGCCAGGGATCGCCTTGGAAATGAAGAGGAGACAGCACGCTGAAGAGACTGAAGAGAAGAGGAGCGTTGTGAACGGTTGGCCGAACGCTGTGAAAGCGATGCCGCTAGACGGGCTCGCTTAGCCTCTAATGACGAATCTCAGCGCCGAGGTCTGGTGACGAATGCTATCGCTACTGCCTAGGTTTAACCAGAGCTAAACCAGATCCAATCGTTTTAGTTGTTTTTCATTACTCAAATGAATTAATCACCACAATTACCTTAGTCTGTAGTTACATGAAACTCATCATTAAATATTCATTTATTGATCACTAATTATCGATCGACTCAACGATCAATTATCGAATTATTGGTTGTATATCACTTACAATGCTCAATTTTAATTCATTATTTTCCTAACATCTAATTTTATTACATTAATTAATCACATTTACTCTGATTATACCGTCTTTTCATCTCAAACATTTCTCGGCTTTCAAATTTGCCGCCACGGTTGCTTTCCCACCCACTTATATAGCCGTCTAGCCGATTCAACCGTGTAATGAGTTAATTAACTAATTCATCTAATCAACCAATCTCTTCGTTTTGTTAATTATCACTCATCAAACACGTTTCAATCCGTTTCAATCTTTATTTTCAGTGACTATTCTTCCATTATTTTGCCGTACACGTATGTTTTCCGTTCCACTCATTATATCGCTGTCAGCGCTATTTCGAGATTTTTTTATATTACTGGCTTGTATAAATATTTATGCATCCAATTGCCATTATTTTTTTGCTTATCATACTCGCTTCGTCCTCTATCAATCACAACTGTTCGTTTCATGCTACCGCTTCTAATAACGTCACAATCACTGCGGACACGTTTTGGTGCCGCGCTTTCGCGACACGACCCCGGCGACATAGCCAAGATATGCTTTCGCATTAATAATGACACAAGGCTCAAGGTTATTAGTTTGGGAGAGTAGCGCGTGCGCCCGGCGCGGATTGCCACCGCCGCGCGGTACCCAGCCCTCAAGCAAGAGACGCGTTGATGGCGCAAGATTGCGCCCTTTGTCTGCGATGTGTACAGTTAGTGTATATGCTACCAAAGGTAGGAGAGGTGCGCGTCTGTTTTCAAAACGCCGCTCGCGCCTCCATTGACAGAACGCCATGACATGGTGTCCAAGCAACCGTGTGCTGCGGAGAAAGCGACGCTCGGGACAAATTTGCAGTACCCGACATCGCTGCGGCAGCGAACTGCATTGACAGCCGGCCAATTTCGAAGCGCATCCATCATCCAATTATTGTTTACTTCTGGTACTGTTCATGCGCGTAGCTCACGCGTTGTGTTTTTTTTTTTTTTTGCTACAAGTTGCATTCAGGTTTCTTTAGCGAAAAGAGGCTGGACTTGCGGCTCTGCTCTTTATTAGTTACGCTGCTTAAATGCTAAAATCGTTCGTGTTGTCCAAGTCTCATCTCTGTCCGTTTTTTTTGCGCTTGTACGTGTCTGCTATAATAGGGCTCTGCGTATTGCATTTATTCCTGTTGGCATAAAACCTGAATGGCAAAATATTTTTAAGCGAGTGAAAACATGTTTAGGCAACTGATTGTTTACTACAGATACTAACATTTATGCAGTTTCTATGAGTAAACTGCATTCTGAGTAAACTGAAAATGAGTAAACTAACATTTATGAGTAAACTGCATTCTGGATTTTATACTGTTCTTTAGTTCCGGCTAATAACTTTTTTGCAGGAGTTTCGGAATCAATAACGGGAATTATGAACAGGTTTTTTAACGCAGGTGCGGCAATTAAATGTCGCTGCGAAGATGAATCAAGGCTGCATTTGTACGGCGTATTTAGAATACTGAGTCTGCCCTTAAGTTGTCAGGTAAACAGTTCGGGAAAGGCGACTGTAGGAATTGGCTGCTGCCGCAGCTCACGGAACGCGCTAGAAAGAGCAGCGCTTTTTGTCGACTATATTTTTTGACGGGGTTACGCAGTCAGCTGTTCCGATTTTTTTTTACAGTGAAGGGAAAAAGTTTTTACATTCCTCAGAAAAGCGCCCACGGTCGATCGGTGATGTGCTAGGCATGTCGCCTGCAGAAACCGAGTGCGGCTTTGCCGCATGAACTCGGTTGCTTGACAGGCATTATGGCGGACCTATGCGCAACTCTGCTACCTTTGGTAGCATATATAGTAGCATATACAGTAACCCTAGCGAGATGGCCGAAAAGCCGATATCTCGGGACTAATGAGCGCGAGACGAAGTGACAGCGCGTATATACATTTCGGCAAACACAGCCGAAACACCCATAAAAATTCCATAGTCATAGCTTTTACGAACTACGTGAATATCACAAAACGCATTACGTAGTCACTGGACGCTCCCCGCATAATCTGTGCCACCTTTAACGTCGACGCTAAGAAATCAGAGTGGTTCCGTTTTCACTGGCGAACTACTCGGTGCAGCAACTGCTAACAACCCACTTCAAACCAGTACCAGAGCTGCAATGTGCATTGATTACATCTTTGCACGACAAATCGATGTAACCAGCAAGAGCTATTTATTTTGCTTAATAATAATAATAATGAACTTTATTAATGCGACATTTGCGCAGCAGCAATACATGATAGGCCTGATAATGCCTCTGAAAACATGCCGTTGCTCGCTGTCCTGCGCGACAGCACAGACGGCAGGCGGGATTAAATGTTTCCTGATAGACCGAACCTTGTGTATGGCAACAGAACATGGGTCAGCAGGCATGAATTCTTCCAGCGGAACAATCAGCCGCAGCACGGATTGGACAGGTATTGTTTTTTGCTCAGCCGTACATATTTGGGAACAGCGAGCAGCGAGTCTTGCACCAACTAACCTGTTCTGACCTCTTGCACTTCTAGCCGGAACGGTGGCTCAGTGCTTATGGTGCGCGGCTGGTGACCCAAAAGACGCGGGCGCGATCAGGCACGCGGCGGTCGCGTTTCAATGGAGGAGAAATACTAGAGGCCAGTGTAGATTGTGAAATCTGTGCATAGAACCCCAGGTTGTCGAAATTATTCGCAGCCAAACACTTCGGGGTATATCAGAGCCCGAGTCGATGTTGGACGCTAAACCCCCTAAAACCAAAATGCCCACGGTGCAGTAACGCCACGTTAATAGCAGCAGCAGTGACGCAGTGCTAAGGGCGTTAGGCTGTTCAGCAAAAAGCGCGAGATCTCGGCGAGGCGGCTGTGTTTCGATTAACGGGAAATGCAGGTCCGTGGTGGCTCAGTGCTTAAGGCGTTCGTGTACTGAGCGGGAGCCGTGTGCGAATCCGATCGCGACCGAAGTGTTTCGATGGAGGCGACACGCAAGAGGCGCCCCTGTGGTGTGCGAATGTCAGTGCTCGTTAGTGATCCCCAGGTGGCCGAAATCATTCATCGATACCTCCATTGCGCCACCACTTTCTTCCTTCCTTTCGCTACCTCCTTTATCCATTCGGCGTGGACAATTTCGCGCCCATGACGAAGCCGATCCGATGAGCAGGCGAGCTGCTCGACGCGGTAAACGACCGGCGAAGTTTGTGCGATTAAGTGGAAGGGACTGTTTAGCCAGACAAAAGTTTGATGCAGAGGACGGGAAGGGGGAAAGGGACCCAGAGCTAGACGAGTGAATCTGGAGGGTAGGAGGTCGCTGAGTTGCTGGCGTTGCTGTGTTCCTGTTTGAATTCACCGGAAAGCTAGCGGCACTCTTCGGCGTACTGAGCAGCCTGGGAAAGCAGCATTTACTCTGAAGCGTCAGGGCGATACAGGAATATGGTGTCAATTGTGCACATAGGTTCCCGACAGTAGGGAAAGCAAAGGGCTACAACCCAGTGGTAGCTTGCAGCGCGGTATTATACGCGTATATTTCGAAGGGAAGGATTTTCTCCAAATTAAAGTGGTAGCGGTTCACATACTTAGCGAGCATGTCTCTGTCAGTACGATTGAAACGCTCAACTAAGCCGTTGGTTTGGGGATGGTAAGCAGAGTAGTGCGCTGAATAATTTGACATTCCTTCATTACTGCCTCGACGACTTCCAAAAGAAATACTCGGCCACGGTCACTAAGTTCTTACAGTGCGCCATGTCGAAGGATGAGGCGATGAAAGATGAAAGGGGCAACATCAATCGCGGAGGCGGACAAACACTGCGCGGCTTCCCCGTGACGGGTGAGTGGTTCGATGGCGACGATGACATTACGATGGCCGTCAGGAGTCGGTGGAAGGGTACCGCAAAGATCGATCCCAACGCGGCCGAATGGGTCTTCAGTGCAGGTGAGTGGCAGCATGGGTGAGGTGTGAAGGCGAGGCGGTGGCTTTCGGTATTGGCAAACTGAGCAAGCGGACATCATCATCATCAGCCTGACTACACCCACTGCAGGGCAAAGGCCTCTCCCATGTCTCTCCAATTAACCCTGTCCTTTGTCAGTTGCCGCCGCTGTCTCCCCGCAAACTTCTTAATCTCATCCGCCCACCTAACTTTCTGCCGTCCCCTGCTACGTTTGCTCCCTTGGAATCCACTCCGTTACCATTAAGGACCAGCGGTTATCTTGCCTTCGCATTACATATTGCCTTCGCATTACATATACAAGCGGACATATTGCCGCACAAAGCAGTACATGCTTCGCCAATAGTACAGCAGAGGCAAGTGTGCATACGATTGAAACACTCCGGCATAAGCGCACTCGAGTTCATCGTGGAAACTTGCGCAAATGTCAGAGCTCAGGTGGCGGGGAATAACCAGGAGCCACTTGCGCCCCTTGGAGAGATAGGTACGGCGGTAGAGCAAATAATTCCGAACGGCGAAGTGGCGAGCTTGGCGTTGGAGAGCTGGAGAAGCAGAATGGCGGGAAGGAGACAGCAGAGTGATGAGGGCGGCAATCCAATGTCTCTTGCTCTGTTCAGACGGCGTGTCTGAGATTTCAAGGGACGACAAATTGTTAATGGTGGAGACGAGTCACTCGGAATACGTGTATGGGAAAGGGCGTCAGCATCAGAATGTTTCCCGCCGGAGCGGTAAGCGACATGAATGTCGTACTCCTGCAGGCGGAGGGCCTAACTAGCGAGAAGGCCAGATGGATCCTTCAGAGAAGAGAGCTAAAAGAGGGCATGATTATCCGTCACGGAGCAAAACGCACGGATATAGAAGTAAGGGCGGAATTTTCCAATCGCTCAGAAGAAGGCAAAGCATCCTTTTGCGGTCATCAAATACACCGATTCAGCTTTTGTTAAGGTACGACTTGCGTAAGCCACCACGCATTCACCAGAAGCCGGCATCGGCTGCGCGATCGCTGCGCCAAGACCCACTCCACTGGCGTCAGTGTGGATTTTAGCCGGTGCAGAGGGGTGAAAATGTCGTAGAATCGAGGGTGACACGAGAAAGTGGCGTAAGGTGGTAAAGGCGTCATTGCAAGCTGGTGTCCAAGTGGACAGATTGTCGCTGGAAGAGAGCACGCGGGTTAACGTGATGAGAATAGAAGAAAGTTTTCAAATAAAGAGCTGAAAATACGAAGATAAACATATAAACCTTCACAGTTCTTCAAGATTTGATGGCTTGGGAAAATCAGCGACCGTACGAAGTTTTGCGGAATCGAGAAGAACGCCAGACTTGGCGACCACATGGCCCAAAAAATAGAGGTTCTTTGAGGCGAAGCAACACTTATGCAGATTTATTTGAAGGACAGGAGCACTCGGACAAGTAAGGACGTGCTATAGACGGAGGTGGGTAGGAAAGTCCGGAGAGAACAAGACAATATCATCAAAGAAACAAAGGTAGGAATGCCACTTGAGTCCGCTCAAGACAGTGTCCATCATTCGCTCGAATGTCAATGTGTGTTTATTAAGCCAAAATACATCAAGTTAAATTGTTATTTATTTATTTATTTATTTATTTATTTATTTATTTATTTATTTTTTATTATACCATCGGGGCCATTACGACATTACAGAGGGGAGTGGTTACAAAAAATGAAATTTAACAAACAGGAGTTAATTAAACAGGCAAAGTACAAACATGACTACTACACATACATTGTTAGCTAAGGCGTTCAGGGAAAGAAAAAATACAATAACACAGGATAAAATACATCCTAATTAAACAATGTTAGCTATGACATTCTTGAATAAACGATAATCGGTGATGGTGGCCGTCGAAGAAGGAAGGTGATTCCACTCATTCAATGTGCGTGGTAGGAATGACTGAAAAAAAGTTCTAGTTCTGCAGAAAGGGATGCCAACCTTATGAATGTGATCTAGTCTTGATGATACGTACTGACGGGGTGAGATAAGTTCGGTATGAAACTGTGGGTGATAGAATAACTTGTGAAAAAGGGAAAGGCAAAAAATTTTGCGACGTGATGATAAGGATGGTAGGTTTAGGCTAGATTTCATGGCACTGATGCTTGCTGTTCTGGTATAGTTAGAAAGAATGAAGCGAGTAGTTATTCTGAACCATTTCCAAAGCTTGTGTTAGGTTTGTTAGGCCGGGATCCCAAATTGACGCGGCGTATTCGAGTTTGGGCCGTATTAGAGTTTTGTAAAGGAGTAATTTTAAAGAGGATGGTGCTTTAGAAAAATTGCGTCGTAAGTAGCCAAGCATTCGATTAGCATTGGATATTATATGCGCGATGTGAACGGCACATGTTAGATCAGAGGTGATGTGAAGGCCAAGATACTGTAAGTAGTTACCGGATCTAAATGTGCGTTATTAAGAGAATACACTGGAAGTTCATTAGCATTTCTTGACACACGCATAAATTTACACTTGTTAACATTAATTCCATAAGCCATCTGGGGTGAAAAAAGGATGTTTTCGCGCGGTCAGGATCCGCTGGGCGAGACCACAGAGCCGTTCTTCGGAGCAAAGCTATCGAACGGCAGGCCGGGCGAATGCACCCTAAAGGCAGTTATCGATCGCGACCAAGTCGGAAGGATTGCTTCACAGTTCCTGCACCACTGAAGGGCTACACCCCACTGGTAGAAGAAGACCATGAACAGTTTAGTGGTGCTGTCCCAGTTATTATGGCGGCTCACGCGGTCAAACGTGGAGAGCCAGTCGTCGACGTCTTCATCGGCGTGCCCGCGGAAGAGAGGGGGGTCGGTTAGCACGTGGTACTGGGTGATGGTAGCGCCTAGGGTTGGCGAGGTCTGGCTTGACCGCGGAAAAGAGGGGGGTCGTGTTAGCACGTGGTACTGGATGATGGTAGCGCCCAGGGTTGGCGAGGTCTGGCTTGACCGCGGAAAAGAGGGGGGTTGTGTTAGCACGTGGTACGATGGTAGCGCGTAGGGTTGGAGAGGTCTGGCAGATATTGAGAATGTGCACACTAAATTTCGATTGCCGTATTGAGCTCGTGTGGGCGCCGGCTCACTCTGGCAATCGCGGAAATGAGGCCGCCGATAACATAGCGCGATGACTTATTTACCGTGAGAATGGCAACCCCAGCCGGGATTTCTTTAGGAAGCGGGCACACGCGTTCTCAGAACTGACTCAATAAGCACGCCTCACCCGTCGACTCTACCCCGCTCCCCACACCCGCCTATCCGACTCCCAACAAATGCTCACGAGGAGACACCACACCCGAGCTCTTCCTACCCCTCAGCTTCTATCCCACTTCCACCCTATTTCCCTAGAGTGCGCTCTCTGCGGAGAATCGCAAGCCAACCTGGACCACATCCTCCTAGGCTGCCCTGCCGATCCTCCCACGCAAGGACAGCCGGCCATTGTTAAACATGGTATCATACTAACTTGAACACCACTAACTGCGGGGCGAAGGTCGTCGCCTATGTCAGCGACTTCCTCTCTGCGCGTCAGCTGTTCCTCCGGATCGAGGACTAGGAATGCGGCCCGTACTCTATGGGTACAAGAGGTACACCACAGGGGGCGGTGTTATCGCCGTTCCTTTTCAACATCGCCATGATTCACCTGCCCGGCCGAGCGGCTCAGGTGGAGGGCTTAAAACACGCACTCTGCGCTGACGATATTGTCACATAGTGGTGACCGCAGTACGGCGAACAGGAAAACAGCGAGAACGTCTTCGAAACGAAACGCTTTATCCGGGCTGACTTGCGCCCGCAAAGAACTGAATCACGCGGCCGCGGCGTAGCAACAAGCGTGCTCGGCGGTCGTCGAACAGAATACCCGCCGCTGTCGGCCGTGCTATTTTTAAAGCTGATAGCGAACCATCCAGATAAAGCGTGGAAGGTTCTAGAACTTTCTGGCACAAAGTAGAATCGGGTCCCCCTGGATGCGATCAATCGAGATAATTCTAGACGCGTCTTGCGTCACAAACGAAGTGATAAAGCGGCGTGCCGGCAGCCATGAAGCATGAACAAATAAACACAACAAACAAACGCTACAAAGATTCGCTGCATTACTCCCCTCTCAAAGAACCATCGACTCGATGCTTTAGAACATAATCAACATTCAACAATCAAAAACGGATTGTGCAAAAATAAGCACCGAATGTGGAAACAAGGCGTCCTTTAGCGTGCATGATAGGGCTTTAGGCGTACAACATGGAATACTTCGGGTCGCACGCGGCGTCGCTGGGATGCAGTCATTTGGTCAGGGAGGACTTCGCTGCCCAATTCACCGCTGCTGGTCTTTGATCCTTAATCGGCAAGTCTTCGGGCTTCTTCACGTTGTAGGTAGGCGACGACGGCGACGTTATCTTTCACGTTAACGTTCGGTAGCATGGCGTCCAGCATGGTCGTGGCCTCTTTGCCATGGACGAGCCTAAAAGGCGTCATCTGGGTGGTCTCCTGCACTGCAGTGTTGTAGGCGAAGACTACCTAAGGCAAGATGACGTCCCAGGTCTTGTGTTCGGCATCGACATACATGGCGAGCATATCGGCGATGGTTTTGTTGAGGCGCTCGGTCAGTCCGTTGGTCTGCGGATGGTATGCAGGTGTTCTCCGGTGGCTGGTTTGGCTGTAATGGAGGACGGCTTGCGTCAGTTCCGCTGTGAAAGCTGTTCCTCTGTCAGTGATGAGCACATCAGGGGCGCCGTGTCGCAGAAGAATGTTCCGCTCGGTAGGGATTTCGCCTCGGCGTAGCGGGTGAGGTAGTCGGTCGCTATAATGATCCACTTATTTCCAGATGTTGATTTCGGGAACGGGCCAACCAAGTCCATGCCGATCTGCTGAAAGGGCCTTGAGGTGAGTTCAGTGGGGTTCAGAATTCCTGGTGGTCGGGTTGGGGGGGGGGGTCTTTCGTCGCTGACAATCTCGGCAGGTTTTCACATAATGTGCGACATCGGCAGTCAGTCGGGGCCAGTAATACTTGTCTTGAATGCGGCAGAGGGTGCGAGAAAACCCGAGATGTCCAGCTGTCGGCTCGTCGTGTCAGGCCTGAAGAACTTCTCCGCGCAGACTTACATTTAAAACAAGGAGGTAGACTGTCTTGTTCGCTGCAAAGTTCTTCACGAGGACATCGTTCTGTAAACAGAACGGAGACAATCCTCGGTTGAACGAGGCGGGGGGTGAAGAAACCTTGCCTTCCAAGTATTCGATGAGGCATTTTATGTCGGGGTCCGAGCGTTGCTGTTGTACAAAAGAGCTGGAGCTGATGGGTCCCAGGAAGGCGTCCTCATCGTCGTCCGGCGGCGGTGCATCTACAAGGGCTCGTGACAGGCAGTCGGCGTCAGGGTGATTGCGTCCGGACTTGTAAACGACGGTTACATCAAACTCCTGGAGCCGTAGGCTCCATCGAGCGAGGCGGCCGGAGGGGTCCTTCAAACTGGCGAGCCAGCACACTCCGTGGTGATCGCTCACCACCTTGAACGGTCGTCCGTACAGGTAGGGGCGGAATTTCGACGTAGCCCAGATGATGGCAAGGCACTCCTTCTCAGTTGTCGAATTTGCTTCGGCTTTGGACAGGGAACGGCTAGCGTACGCGATGACCGTCTTCACTCCGTCAATTTTCTGAACGAGGATAGCACCTAGGCCCACACTACTTGCGCCGGTATGAATTACAGTCTCGGCGTTTTCATCAAAGTGCGCAAGGATCGGTGGGGTCTGTAAACGGCGCTGAAGTGCCTTGAAGGCTTCTATTTGCGGCGCTTCCCATTTAAATGGCACATCTGCCTTTGTCAGGTGGGTCAGTGGCTCGGCGATGCGCGATAAGTTTTTACGAAACGTCGGTAATACGCGGACAGTCCGAGGAATCTGCGCACAGCTTTCTTATCGGCCGGTGGCGGAAACATTGCGATAGCAGCTGTTTTCTGCGGGTCTGGCCGTACTGCCTCCTTGCTGACAATGTGGCCTAGAAACAGCAGCTCTTCATAGGCAAAGTGGCACTTCTCTGCATTTCAGGTTAGCCCGGACGATTTGATTGCGTCTAGTACTGTTCGAAGCCTTTTCAGGTGCTCCTCAAAGCTGGAGGTGAAGACAACGACGTCATCTAAATATACCAGACAAATCTGCCACTTCAGGCCTGCCAGCACTGTATCCATTACTCGTTGAGAGGTCGCTGGTGCGGAACAGAGACCAAACGGCATCACCTTGAACTCGAAGAGGCCATCTGAAGTGATGAATGCGGTCTTCTCGCGATCTCTTTCATCGACCTAAATTTGCCAGTAGCCGCTCTTGAGGTCCATCGATGAGAAATATCTGGCGTTGCAGAGCCGGTCCAGTGTGTCGTCGATGCGAGCGAGGGGGTAGATGTCCTTCTTTGTTATGTTGTTCAAGCACGGTAATCAACGCAGAATCAAAGTGCACCGTCTCTCTTTCTCACTAGAACAACAGGTGCCGCCCAGGGGCTCTTTGAAGGCTGGATAACGCCGTCGCACAGCATTTCTTCCACTTGGTCCCGGATGGCTTGTCGTTCTCGCGGCGACACTCGGTAGGGGCTCTGGCGGAGAGGTCGGGCGTGCTGGTCGGTTATAATGCGATGTTTGGCAATTGGCGTTTGTCGGACTTTTGGCGACGACGAGAAGCACTGGCTGTAGCTCCGAAGAAGATTGCGGATCTGGTCTTGTCTGGCCCTTGGCAGGGCTGGTTGTATGTCGAAAGTGGGCGAGCCTCGTGAACCACCGACTTTCCGTGGAGAACCACACGAAGATGGGGAAGACTGACCGGACATGTACGATCATGTAGCAGCGCTGAACGCTTGGGACGACAGCGCTAAGCTTCGAAACGTTTATTTTGCATTGGGCGGCTCCACCAGAACGTGGTTTGAAAACCACGAATCTTCCCTCACGACCTGGGCGACCTTCAAGACGCAACTACTGGCTACGTTCACTAGCGTGGTACGCAAGGAAAGAGCGGAGATCCTGCTGCAGTCGCGATTTCAACACCCAAACGAGACCGTTACTGCGTATGTGGAAGATATGAAACGCCTTTTCAAGCGCGCCAACCCTGACATGAGCAAATAAACACAATAAACAAACGCTACAAACATTCGGGGCAATATTACAATCTGGACCACCGAGGGGTGCTTTGGGGAGATGGAGGACAGCCTTCAGCAGGCCGCCTCCATAGTCGATGCATATGCTGCTGACTGTGGTCTCCAATGTGTTCCCGCCAAATCAGAGCTTCTACACGCCAGGACAAACCACAAGCACAACAGTCTCTTCATATATATTTGCCGGGCGGTCCCATCAGAGAAGTGGCAGAGCTCCGGATTCTGGGTCTGTTCATCAATAACAATCTTAGGCCGGACTCTACAATTGAAAAACTCAAGCGCATAGGTGAACAGGTACGGCGCATGCTACACCGCGTTTCCCACAAGCGGGATGGTCTGCGGGGCAGGGACGCGCGTCGGCTCACTCAGGCCTTCGTGACCAGCCAGATCACCTATGACGTGCCGTACCTACACACCACCAAACAACAAGACGAGCGCATTGACGCCATCATCAAGAAGAGAACAAAGCGAGCACTGCACCTCCCTGTTGCTACCTCCAACGCCAAACTGAAGCGTTGGGAGTGGCAAAATCCTATCAGGAGTTGCGGGAGGGCCACCTCGTGAACAAATATACGCGGCTATCGTAGTCGGTTCCTGGGCGCCGCCTGCTAAACCGCTTACTCATCCAACACACATGCATGCCAGCGAAGACGGAGAACATCCCAGTGCTGAGGCGCCACATGCTCCGTGTCGCTCCGCTCCCGCGTAACATGGACATGGCTTCACATGAAAGTAGACGACAAGCGTGGATTCGCACGCTCGAGAGGCAATATGGATCTACATAGGGCGTCTACTACGTGGACATCACAGGGCCGTCGCCCGCGGGATTCTACACGGCACCGTAGTCCACCGGAGAATGAAGGTCGATGGGCTATCTTTTCTGGCCCCAAATTCAACACGAGCGGAGGGTGTTGCAATAGCTCTCGCTGCCGCCGATCCCATATCGAGAACGGTTATCACACACTCTCGCCGGGCCTGTGAACATTATATTGCCGGCAAATATCACCTCTTGCCTCCCATATCCTAAGACGCACTCCCGCCGATCCAACTCGCACAAACGTCATCTGGGCGTCACCAGGGTCTACGAGGCGATGAGTCCGCTGATGCGGCCGCCAGAGTGCTCACACACCGGGCTCCTCACCCTAGCTCTCCTGGCACAGAAGCTCATAAACCGCTTCTTCGGTTCCGCGAAATCCTAATTCATTAGTGCGAGAGCCACCGCCTCTACCCGCCACCTGCCAAGGGGCTGAGTAAGCCGAAGGAGCGAACTCTGGGGCGCCTGCAGACAAGAACTCTTCTCTGTCCTGCCATAGCAAAAAACTTTGATCCGAACACAGATGGGCGCTGCCCGCACTGTAGAGAGATGTGCGATATGTTTCACATGGTGTGGGCATCTACTAAGAATCCTCGCCTTGTCCCTTCCCCCACCCCAACCCGAGAGGCATGGGAGACTGCCCTCCTCAACTGCTCCACGCTGGAGTCCCGAAGGGCTCTAGTAAATCGGTCGCGAGACGGGATATCGTCGTGCGGTGTGCCGGACTAAGTATACCGACCATGCACGGGGTTTTTTGACCCTCGAACTCTCTTTGAGTATTAAAATTTTTCGCCACCACCACCACCCGCCATAGGAACATGAAACGAATGCAAGACCCTCCTTGCGTGGCAGGACCCGGGCACGCAACTTCGCTGTGAGAAGCGGGTTGCTAGTGCCATGGTCCTACGTGGCCTGAACACATGCGCGTAATGTGAGGGCTGTGCGGTTGCCCTTGCAAGGTCCAAACTCGCTTGCATAATAAATTTTTGCATCCGTCCATCAATCCATTCACTACCGCAGCTCCTTTTCTCTTTCTTCTTTCGCTCCAAGCTTTCTCCATTCCCTTACAGCGCGTGTCTGGTGTATATGAGACATATACTGCGCAATTTCCTTTCTCCTGAAATTCGGCGGAGAGACTTAAGTGGTAGTAAGGGCTTTTAGTGACATAATAAATGGAAGGAAACGATTTTTGCTCTCCCCGGCATCTGCTATCTTTGCTGGAAGCACCTGAGCTGCGGCAGCGGAACAAAAGGATAGCAGGCAGTGTAGAAGTGAAATGAAAGGAGTGAAAGGATAGTAGAAAGGACACGGGAAGAGGTACACTGTAATATGTCTATTTACATATTAACATATGTACAGGTCGCGAGAGCGTTATTTTATTAATGCCCATATATTCCGAATTGGCCATTCTCTGAACCTTATGCTGCTGACCCTATGTAGCAGTGAAATATAGGCGCGGAGCTGCAAATCAGGTAGAAGCGCTGCCAGGCGCCTTGCTGAAACGCGCGTTCTCAAGTTGCACTCGTAGTTCTAGGCAACATCATCCTCGACAAACCCGATGCCCCGAACGCTTGCGTAGCTTCCGCGCCGAACGAACGGCCAGCAAGCCGCAAGCTTCTTGGTGAACGTGCCTTGGATGCGCGCTGCGTTGTTCGCCGCTCACCGCGTGATTCCTGCATCCCCGCACGGCTTGACTACGCTAGAACGAGACCATTGGGAGTCGCTGCCGTCGAGCTCTATCTGTTGGGGCAGTGGCGTACATTACGAGAAGGAAGAGGAGGGGTCGGCTTCAAGGCGAAAGCCGTGTTAATGCCTCATCATTGTCGACAGAAGGCTGACAGCACAAGCTTGTCAGTAGAGGCATCACGCTTTTGGAGCGGTGTCGAACGAGTTATATGAGACAGTTACTGCGGAATTTCCTTTCCTCAAATAAAATTTTCATTGTTTTTATTTTGCCCCCTCTTTCTCTTTGTTCTTTAACTACCACTTCCTTCCTTCCTATACAAACGAATGATGAGCGTCCAACGAGATTTGTGAGACAGTTACTGCGGAATTTCCTTTCCTCAAATAAAATTTTCATTGTTTTTATTTTGCCCCTCTTTCCCTTTGTTCTTTAACTACCACTTCCTTCCTATACAAACGAATGATGGGTGTCCAACGAGATTTGTGAGACAGTTACTGCGGAATTTCCTTTCCTCAAATAAAATTTTCATTGTTTTTATTTTGCCCCTCTTTCCCTTTGTTCTTTAACTACCACTTCCTTCCTATACAAACGAATGATGGGTGTCCAACGAGATTTGTGAGACAGTTACTGCGGAATTTCCTTTCCTCAAATAAAATTTTCATTGTTTTTATTTTGCCCCTCTTTCCCTTTGTTCTTTAACTACCACTTCCTTCCTATACAAACGAATGATGGGTGTCCAACGAGATTTGTGAGACAGTTACTGCGGAATTTCCTTTCCTCAAATAAAATTTTCATTGTTTTTATTTTGCCCCTCTTTCAGTTTGTTCTTTAACTACCACTTCCTTCCTATACAAACGAATGATGGGTGTCCAACGAGATTTGTGAGACAGTTACTGCGGAATTTCCTTTCCTCAAATAAAATTTTCATTGTTTTTATTTTGCCCCTCTTTCCCTTTGTTCTTTAACTACCACTTCCTTCCTATACAAACGAATGATGGGTGTCCAACGAGATTTGTGAGACAGTTACTGCGGAATTTCCTTTCCTCAAATAAAATTTTCATTGTTTTTATTTTGCCCCCTCTTTCCCTTTGTTCTTTAACTACCACTTCCTTCCTATACAAACGAATGATGAGTGTCCAACGAGATTTGTGAGACAGTTACTGCGTAATTTCCTTTCCTCAAATGCTATTTTCATTTTCTTCATTACGGCCCCTCTTTCTCTTTCTTTCTTCACTCCCACTTCCTCCCTTCCTGAACGGTGCGGTGCAGGTGTCCGCTGAAGTGACAGAGACGTACTGCGCCATTTCCTTTCCTCAAAAAAGGTGCGTTCAAAGGGCAAGGCATCGGACAGAACGGGTGGGGACTCCCTGGCAGCGCTGCAACACGCGGTCGCGTTCTACTCCTAAAGGCGAAGTTCAAGTGGCAATAATTAGCGGCTAATTTGCATCTAGTCATTATGAAGTAGACCTAATTAGGCATTAATTAGTAATTTTTATTCCTTCGTACTGAGTCAATAATTGTGTGACGTTATCCAGTGGGTCACCAGTGCCACAGAGGCAGTCAAAGTGGTACGGAAAACGCTTTCGCCTCTAAGTAATTTAGACAGCGAATGTGTCCCCTGAACTACCGCCTGATGGCCGTACGTGCGCTCGAAGCGAAGAGGAAGAGCAGCGGGAACGTGCTTTGCTAGTAACTTAACTGCGACTTCTGTAATTTCTATGCGGAGCGCCAGCCTTCATGTGTCGGTGCCACCGTGTTTTCCCGATATCAGTATATCGTCGAGGTAAGCCTGGGCACCTGATATGCCTTGCAAAACATTGTCGATTTTCCGTTGAAAAGTTGCAGGCGCGGAAGCTGTACCGAAAGGCAAGCGGTTGTAGCAGGACAACCCCCGCTGCGTATTGATAACGCACAATTCCTCGGACTGGTCATCGAGAGGGACCTGATTATAGGCGTCACGCAGGTCGAGCGTGCTGAATTGCTCGCCACCATTCAAGGACGCAAAAATGTCATCAATGACAGGTAGCGGGCATTCCTCCAGCTCACATGCAGGGTTTAGGGTTACTTTAAAATCTGCGCAGATTCGATTCGAACGGTGCCATCCTTTTTTTAGTACTGGCACAACTGCTATAGCCCACTCTGCGTTTGTTACAGGGGACAACATTCCGATGGTTACCAGCCTTTCAATCTCTTTGGATACCTTGTCGGGCCCAGCAAATGGAAGAGAACGGGCCTTACAGAATTTTGGTGTGGCTCCTTCGTTCGGTTGAAGATGCACTGGTGGTCCGTCAATCAGGCCCAATTCTGTGCTGACGACGTCTTTGAAGTCCGAGATCACAACGCCCAAAGTTGATGCACAGTTCTTCCCGAGGGGCGCCCCGAGCTTCGCCCCCATCTTTGCCCAGATGTTGAGGACTGAGGACCCTGCGTTGCTGAGTTTTGATATCAAGGCGCGTCCGCAGAGGCTTTCTCCTGGGCAATCGATAACAATTAATGAGCCCTCGACGACAGTCCCGTTATACGAGACAGGCATATCCAACTGCCCCAGAAGTGGCAAGGTCGCTAGGTAAGAGGCAAGTTCTATGTTGCACAGTGATAATGGTGGCCACTGTTTCTTGTGCTGCTCAAAACGTTGCCTAGGCACAACACACACAGCTGAACCAGTATCGACAATCATCGGTATATTGCTGTCACACCACGTGAACGTTCGGCGAATCGCAGGTTCCAACTGAGACTTCCGACACGCAACCAAAGTCCAGATGTGCATGCTGTCGGCCGCGTCATCCAATGCTTCCTCTGTTACATTTAAAGCTTGGCTTGACCTGCCTTGAGAAAGGGTTTTCTGGCGTTCCTTGCTGTCGTCGGTAAGGCACTTTTTCGCAAGGTGCCCGAACCTGCCGCGGCGGCAGCATCGAGCTTTAATCCAGCTGCACGCCTTTCCATTGTGTTTTGTGCTTCCCCACCGTCCACACTCTAATACCGGCTCCTCGCTGGTCCGTCTCCGCGCGTTTGTTTTCATTACGGCCGTCAAGCCTGAAGAAATCGCGTTAGTGTCCTTTTCTGCTGCCTCGGAGCTAAGCGCTATCGCTTCGGCTTACTTCACGGGGAGGTCTGTTTTCGCCAGCAACTGCTTTTGCAGACACTAGACCTGACGGCGCATACTATATTGTCGCGAAGCATTCTGTCGAGCATGCTTCCGAAGTGGCAGCCATCCCCTATTTGGCGAACTTCAACAATAAATGTATGAGCAGACTCACCTTCCAGCTGACGCCGGTTGAAAAAGCGGGAGCGCTCCGTTACTTCGTGGCGTTTTGGGTCAAAATACGCACTTAGGACTTGAATTACTTCTTCGTACTTCAGCGCATTAGGCTTCTTCGGTGGAACTGTCCCTTAAAGTACTTGTACTGTGCTTGTGCTCAGTGCAGAAATGAGCAACGCCCTCTTCTTCATTGAATCTTCTATTCCATTTGCTTCGAAGTAGGCTTCAACTTTCGTCAGATAGGCTCTCCAGTTGTCACAGCGTTCGTCATACTCTGGGAAGCTGGTGATGTGCCATGGCCGAGATGGTTGTGTCCAGTGACTCAGCCTTTACCGACGTTTCAGGTTGGCACTTGTCGTGGGTTCGCTTTGCGCTCGTCGCCACTGTTACAAGGCTCGTACGCGCATTGCGCGTGCCGTGCTTCCATGGAACACAAACGGACGCTGGGGATAGAAAGCGCGTTTATTCATCCCGGTCAGCCAGCTTATATAGGTGACCTGGTGAGGGTAAGGACAGGAGGAAGGGACGAGAGAAAGCGTGAGGAGCGTGCGCTTACGTTCGGGATACATGGCGTTCGCCGTAGTGAAGACAGGGCCTCGCCCTAGTGAAGGCAGAGCGTTCTCCCTAGTGAAGGCAGAGCGTTCGCCCTAGTGAAGGCAGAGCGTTCGCCCTAGTGAAGACGGAGCGTTCACAACATAATTTTTAATATACACCACTATTCTGATTCCGTGGCACGCATTGGGGCTGCGGCCACTCCTCAGATAGATGACAGGTCGCAAACACAAGGAAAATCAACATTTATCCAGGCATTTACAACCTGTAAAAACGCGGTGCTGCTACAGTCGTGCAGCGCGGTAAGGAACGAAAGAGAGACGAGTTACGTAAGATGAAACCCCGGAGGGAGCTGTAAAGAGGGAGAAAGCGCGCGGGCGAGAGGGAAGGCGCACGGGAGGAAGGAAGAGAAAGAGCGAGGAGAAGAGAGAAGTCCAGTGTTCGCAGATGAAGCTGGCACCGGCGGGATATTCAAACTGGACTCGGGACAGCACACTCCCCGTCTGGTTATACATATAACCAGACGGGGAATAAGCAGAACTGCCTTACGGAATAAGCAGGACTGTCTCAGTCACAGGACGGAGAACCGTCTTTATCACTCCCCGCGTCGCCGTCTTGATCTCGACCTTTCGCACCCTGCCGTCCGCACTTGCGATGGCGTTCACAATGAGTCCCATAGGCCACTCGTTGCGATAAACCTGGCTGTCGCTCAGGAGCACTGGTCACCTGCCTTGAGATTTATAGTTGTCCTCTGCACTTCCGATGGCTCTGCAGGGTTGTAAGGAACTCGGGTCGCCAACGGCACCAAAAGGCATCGGCCAGCCACTGAACCTGCCGCCACTGTCGCCGATACATATTCTTTTCACCGAAGGCTGGTCGCACTGTGTTGCCGCCGACTTTCTGGGTCAGGAGCGTTGAAGGAGTCAGCACTTCCCGGCACTCGAGGTCCGTTGAGACAGGAACGAGGGGTCGGGAATTTATGATCCCCGAGACTTCCGCCAAGAAGGTTACCAAGACTTCATGAGTAAGGCGACGAGAGGTACTCTCAAGAAGCATGGAGTCCAAAATTCGCCGCGTGACTCCTATCATTCTTTCCCACACTCATCCCATGTGAGAAGCATGAGGGGGTTTGAATACCCAAGTGCATCCTTGGTCTGACAGGAATGATCATAGCTTCTCATGGTCTGGGCCACTGGTGTCCAGTTTTAGTTGTGAGCACACTCCAACAAAATTCGTCCCGCAATCGGACCTCAGTTGCTTTGCCGGGGTCACTTATGGCGAAGAATCTTCGGAGAGCATTAATAAAACTTGAGGTGGCTATGCTCTCGATCACTTCGATGTGAACAGCGTGGATACTCATGCAAGTGAAGAGCACGGCCCACCTTTTGCTTTGGGCCTCACCGCCTCTGGTCCGACGGCAAGCGACTTGTCACGGGCCAAATATATCTATGAAATGAAATGAAATAAATCTTTATTTGCCATCAAATACAGATGGGGGATTGTAGAAAAAAAAGCTGTCTTTGGACAGCTTGACGGGTCCACAATCCCTTATTTTGGCAGAGTGGCGGCATCACGTAACATATTCTTGATATGCAAACATATAGATATATATTTAATATGATACAGACTAAGTACTCGTTAACGAAACGAAAAACATCTGCCGGAGGTCCTTGTAGGTTGCCGTGAAGAGGTCAAAACGGACAGAATTATAATACTTCAAAAGCGTTGGTATTGTGTACTTAAGGCACTGTTTCCCGTAACTTGAACATGACATTGGTACTGACCAATCCTCGAATTGTCTTGTAAGGTAACTTGGAGTTCTGTCTTGTAAATGGGATAGGTTACGTATATTCTTGATATTCCTGTGGATTTCTTGCTTATATACATGGCTTAAGCGATATCTACAGAGATTGTGAGCTGGAATTACACCAGAGTTGTTAAGCAAGTTGAGGTGGAAGCAGCATAAGAAGCATTATATGTGTTTCGGAGATACTTTTTCTGTAACAAGTTGATGTGTTCTATATTAGTGGATGTTATGTTTTCCCATACTAGTTGACAATAGTTCAAGTGTGACTGAAAGAGTGAATGATAAAGCACACGTTTCATGCGTGTGGGAATGATATACCTTAAACCACCTACTACCCCAGTTATTTGACTTTTGCTTAGAACATGCTTGACGTGATTATCACAGAACATCTTTGCGGAAAAGGTGACACCCAGACATGTGAAATTCTCGAATAAAGCGATGCATCGTGAGTTTATTATGATATCTTGATGCGGAGGTATGTGCTTGTTTTTCGCCCTGAATATAATCGCTTTTGTTTTGCTTTCATTTACCTTCATTGCATTTACTCTCGACCATTCCTCTAAGGATTTCATTGCTCTGTTACATTGTTCAACAAGAAGATTAATATTGCGAGCAAAAAAAAATAGTAGTGTCATCTGCATAGATAATAAATTTTGCTTTAGGGGTAATAGTTACGACATCATTCAGATAGAGATTATAAAGTAAAGTTCCTAAAATCCTTCCCTGCCGACATAAGTGATAGGTGGCTCGGTGCTTAGTCTTTCTGCAGGCCGGTCTGCCATTTTCTGCTGCAGCTGCCTTCCTCTGAGCTTGCAACACGTAACACAACTGTGTATGTATGAGGCGATGCTACGCTTAGCTCCGACGATCCAGAACCCAGCTGCCTTGGCCACTCCCTCAGTAAAATGGCGTCCTTGGTGTTTGACCTGCTCGTGGTAACGCCGCACAATCAGGGTGGTGACATGGTGTCCTCCTGGCAAGATGATGGGCTTCCGCTCTTGCTGGTCGAAATAGTTGGCTCTCTCTAGTCTGCCACCAATCCTCAAAAGCCCGTCGGAATCGACCCATGGGTCCAGTCTCCACAGAGGGCTTGACTTCAGGAGTCGCTTTCCTTGTTGCAAGCTTTTCAACTCTTCTGAAAAGGCTTCTTTCTGGACAGACAGAATAATGACTGCCTTCGCTCGGGCTAGGTGTTCTGTAGAAGGCCCTAATTGGTGAGATGAGCTGTTATGCGGGCAGTCTGACACGTTGCGAGAGGTGCCCCGAAATTTGCTCACCAGCCGCACAAGCATTGCAACTGCGCAAGTCAGCTTAATCCAACTCGAGAAGCGCTCGAACCTCCTGCTGCAGAGTTCTTGCACGTCTACACTGGTTGACGACAACCACCATGCCATTTATGCCGACGACATCACAATATGGACTAACACTGGCTCACTCGGCGAGAAAGAGGATAGGCTACAAGAGGCGGCCACCTGCGTTGAAAGCTATGTCAAAGCAAGAGGGCTAGCATGCTCGACCAAAAAATCTGAGCTCTTACGGGTTTGGAGAGGAAAACGGAACCGAACAGTCCCTACCAGTAAAGAACTTCGACTACAAGTTTACCTCGAAGGAGAACCAATACCAGAGAAGACACTCATACGGGTACTAGGGATGTGGATAGAGTCAAATCAACGCTGTACTCACACCCTTGCGCTATTAAAGGCATCTACACTCCAAGTGGCCCGCATGATTACGCGCATCTCACACAGACGTCATGGCATGCGAGAAGAAGACACACTCAAGCTGGTCAGGAGCCTAGTGGTAAGCCGGGCGACATACAGTCTCCCGTACTACAATCATATCAAAAGTGAAATACAACAGGCGGACGCGATTTTGCGCAAAGCGTATAAAACCGCGCTTCGACTACCCCATAACACCTCAACTGAAAAGCTCTTAGCCTTGGGACTGCACAACACGTTCGAGGAATTACGGGAAGCGCAGCATGTTGCCCAAATGCGCAGACTACAGCAGACCCCCACAGGCAGAGTACTTTTAAAGAAACTGGGCTACAGCGAACAAATTCGAGAAATATTGAGAACTAAAACGATCCCCGATGAGTACCGCAGCACGCTCAAGGTGGCACCAATACCAAGAAACATGGACCCGAACCGCCACAAAGGCCGAAGAGAGGCAAGGGCCGACCGCTTACAGAAAACACACGCATACCAGGATACAACAGTGTATGTCGACGCTGCCACATATGCCATGACTAGGGGACAAGGCACCAACAACGCAGTGGCAACTGCAGTCAACTCGGAATTACACGAGATTACCAGCGTTTCCCTGAAAGACTGCACGATAGCTGAGGCTGAAGAAGCGGCCGTCGCTCTAGCGGCAGCGGAGGGCTATCGGACTGGGCGGTCACTGACAATTCTTACTGATTCACAAGCAGCCTGCCGCAACTATCTTTGCGGCAGAGTCGGTCACAGAGCGCTCCGCATACTCCGCTCTGTAGACTGGAAGACGCAACAAACACATGCAAAACCACACAAGCCGATCAAACATAAGATCATCTGGGTACCGGGGCACACGGGGGTGGCAGGAAACCAAGAGGCAGACAGGATAGCTCGAGGATATACTAACTGCCGAGCATCCAACGTCAACGACCTTGAGGAATCCCTGCCAGTACCTCAGGAATACTCGGCCATACTAAACTACAAAGGCAGCAGGATGCGGTACCCACCACCGCACAAATCTTTAAACGTAGAAGAGGCTGTCACATGGAGACGACTTCAAACGGGGTCATATCCAAATCTAAACACACTGAGTAAAATTCACCCCACACTTTACGCACACAACTGTCCGTGGTGTCATGAAAAACCTAAACTGTATCACATCATATGGGCATGTCAAAAAGTCGACATCGTCCCAGTTATACAAAACCCAAGTGTGGAGCGATGGGAGGGTCTGTTCTCCAGCGACTGCCGCGATGACCAGATCGGTTTGATACGGCGAGCTCAGCTGACGGCAGCATCCAGCTGAGCCCTGGAATAAGGGCAACCGACCGTTGCGGATGGACTCATCTGATCACATAAAAAACCTTGGGCTAGAGCCGAATAAAGTTATCCTATCTATCTATCTATCTATCTATCTATCTATCTATCTATCTATCTATCTATCTATCTATCTATCTATCTATCTATCTATCTACCCTGGTTGTGAGAACAGTTGCCTGGGGCCGCACCTCCGTGTCAGAATCAGCATCGACCAAGTCAAACTTGTCCTTCATTACCCGCGGGCAGTGTTCTTGATGATAGAAAAACTCCGGGCCTGTCAGCCAGACCGATCCTGCCATTTGAGCTGATGGCACAGACCTCGTTCCGAGGTCCGCAGGGTTCATGTCGGAAGGAACTTAGTGCCATTGCTCTGGCCGTGTAGAGCTCCTGATGCATTCGACCCTGTTACCGACATACACATAAAACCTCCGAGTCTGATTATGTATGTAACCTAGGACCACCTTGCTGTCAGCGTAGAAACTTACAGCATCAAGTTCCATATCTATTTCACGACTGATGAGCTCTGCTAGCTCCACTGCCAACACCGCGCCGCACAGTTCAAGCCTTGGGATGGTGTGTTCCGGCTGTGGTGCTAGCTTAGCGTTTCCTATGACGAACTCGGCATGGCACGTCCCATCTAGATATGTCACTCTGGGGTAAGCCACTGCATCCACAGCGTTGGTTGATGCGCCGGAGAATATGTGCAATACCTTGCGCTGTGCGGTAGTGAGCGAGGCAGGGGAATAGGTGCGAGGTATATCCAGCTGCTCGAGTACTTGCAGGGAGTCTTTCCACGTCTCCCACGCGGCCCTATTCAGGAAGTGGACAGTCCCAGACGCATGTCCCAACGACTGGCTGTCGGAGGAGGGACTTCCCTTGAACGATGACTGGAGCAAAAAACCCGAGTGGGTCGTACAGGCTATTCACCACTGACAAGACACCGCGCCGAGTGAATGGCATCTCTTGGATTGAAGTCGTAAATGTGAAGACATCCTTTTTCAGGTTCCAAGAAACTCCCAGACTGCGTTGGATTGGCGGTGTGCCATTGCACACCGCCCTTACAACGAGCCACCGATTTATAACGAGCCCCTAATTCCCCTTCGCTTCTTAGCTTAACTGCTTAGCGAGGGCCTCGGTTCTGGCAGCCTTGACGCCATCGGAAGCATATGAGGGTTGTCACACAGCTTCCACCCTCGCCGTTCGACGACGTTCTACATCATATCAGCGTTAGCTCAGGACGTGCTACGTCCGCCGCTTAAAAACGTGGGTGTCGCTGATGAACACTCCAAAGGTAAAAGAGAAGCCAACAGCCACAGAAACCAAGGGGCATAGGGGATTTTTAATTTTATTTAAATATTTTGTGGTGTTGATCAATTTGTAATATTACTGAATCTGTTATCCCTTAAAGGTAACGGATTAGAAAAGCAGAAGAAAAAACAACCACATGCCGCCATTGGGATCCGAACCCACGACCTCCGATTTACGCGTCTGGTGCTCTACCGCTGAGCTACGGCGACGGCAGTCAAACCTTCTGCTTCCGGGGGCATATATATTTACAAATAACCTAACCTTGGGAGTGTTCACCAGCGCCACCCACGTTCTTAAGCGGCGGACGTAGCACGTCCTGAGTGACCGCTGATGTGACGTAGAACGTCATCGAACGGTGAGGGTGGGAGCTCTGTGAGAACCTTCTTATGCTTCCTAAGGCATCAAGGCTGCCAGATCCCACCGGCGGCATGTGGTTGTTTTTTCTTCTGCTTTTCTAATCAATTAGCTTTAAGCGATATCATATTCAGTAATATTATAAATTGATCAACACCACAAAATAAATAAATAATTAAAAATTAAATGTCCCCTGTGCCGCTTGGTTTCTGTGGCTGTTGGCTTCTCGCAGATTTATAACGAGCCCCTCATTCCCCTTTCCTTGTCTCCCAAGGTTAGGTTATTTGTAAACATAAATACCCCCGAAAGCAGAAGATTTGACAGCCGTCACCGTAGCTCAGTGGTAGAGCACCGGACGCGTAATTCGGAGGCCGTGCGTTCGGATCCTACCGACGGCATGTGGTTGTTTTTTCTTCTGCTTTTCTAATCAATTAGCTTCAAGTGATAACATATTCAGTAATATTCTAAATCGAACAACTGCACAAAATAAATTAATTAAAATCCCCTCTGTCCCTTGGTTTCTGTGGCTGTTGGGTTCTCTCATATTTGTAATGAGCCCCTCATTCCCCTTCAATTGTTTGCTTACTTGCTTAGCGAGGGCATCGGTTCTGGCAGCCTTGACGCCATAGGAAGGATAAGAGGTATCTCACACAGCTTCTACCCTCGCCATTCGATGACGTTCTACGTCATTTCAGCGGTAAGTCAGGACGTGCTACATCCGCCGCTTAAGAACGTGGGTGGCGCTCATGAACACTCTCAAGGTAAAGTTATTTTTAGAAATAAATACCCCTGAGAGCAGAATATTTGGGAGCCGTCGCTGTAGCTCAGCGTTATAGCATCGGACGCGTAATGTTTCGGCTGGTCCTCCAGCCGAAACGTCCTGAATTAAATGTCATGTTTTTTCAATTTCTGGTGACTTTATCTTATATATATATATATATATATATATATATATATATATTGCAACGATGAAGACAGTGCGCCAGCACCTACGACGACGAAGCGATTTGTGTGTCGAGTGCGCGCGTCGAGAGCTCGAGCTCGAACAAGCTTAACCGAAATTTGCACAGACGCCGGCAACACACCGTATTCATACCGTGGCCACCTCTCTCGACCGAACGGTTACTCTATCGTGGGTCCCTGGGCATGCCTCGATGCCCGGTAATGATCGAGTTCATGCGCTGGCCCGAGAACTCTCCTCCCGGACTCCGGATGATCAGGCACCCAACCCTGCACAAGAAGGCCCATCGGTCCTCTCTACATATCACCAAATCACCACATTTTACAAATTCAGCCACATGACACTGCCACCACCCCACAGTACCTTGTCGCCCTTATCCAGCGCCACATGGCGAGAATTACAGACAGGCTGTTTTATTTCACCCCACCGTCTCTCATGCTCCACCCCACCTTTCCTCCTGATTGTAACACCTGTGGCGTGCCCAGATCCACACTTTTCCATTACCTTTGGGAATGTCCTTCCCCAAAGGCAGTACCGCTAATCCTCAATCCCACTCATTCTTCCTGGGAGGCTGCTTTACGGACCGCTCAGCCCAACGGCTAGAAGTGGCTGGTGGATCGGGCTTTACGTGAAGCACAAGCCCGTGGACTCCTGGACCAGTAGGGGGCCACCCTGGATGTTTCTTTTTTTTGTAATAAAGTTGTTTCCATCCATCCATCCACCTCAGTCGTTCTTTAAACTACGTGGTAGCGACAGATGTACTGACATTGCGTTGGCATTGACAACATTGTGGCAGAAACGCGGCTTGATGCCAAAGGTCATCCGCGTTAATTGTGTTCTTTGGTGTTCGGGTTTTATACTCCGATTAGTTTAAAAAAGGAAGTTGTATAGCTATCTGGCTGCCTGGGTCAATGGACGCCTGATTCGCGCTTTGAGGTACGTGGGGTGGCGAGATGTGGGCTGCCTGCGTTAGCGGGGACAACTTTGTGCCAGACACGCGGCACAGCAGCAACAGGCAGCAGCGCTCATTGGGTGAGCAAACTCTTGCGATCAACCATAACTGTCACTTGCCAGGGCGGCAGGATGTCCGGCTATCCAGTGTCCGGAACGCACTTAACGATACATACGCCCAGCCGTGCATAGCTGACCGATACACTATAGCATTCACTCTCCAACTAGGTTCAAGAGTGGTTTGAACCACAGCTAATTTCTCACTTCCTGGTTTTTCCCTCTCGGCCCGGATGCCCAACCATATATACGAGAAAATGCGTCATTTCATTATTCAAAAACAATTTTTCATTCATGACGACTGCTAACTGCCCTGCCCCTTATGCAACCTCCAACACTGCTTATTAAATGTGAAATTAAATGGCGACGCTAACGCCGGAAGTGTCCGCTAATTCTGACGCCAGAAATTTGTCCCCAGTGATTCGGTATGTGCCATCATGAGAAACTAATTCAAGAGGTTTTAGAATAAAAAATAAACAATTGGAGGTCTAGTTTGGACTCGAACCCGGGCCGCCGGCGTGCGAGATGACGTGACAGCATAACACAAAATTCAGAGACGTCACACCAGAGCTGACACACTACCGCTGCCATGTGCAGGAAGGAGAGGATGAACGATGGAAAAAACTGCCGACGATTACATTACTTGGTAATGCGAAATTTGAGCGCAGCTCATCAGCTGTTCCAGCTTTTCGCTGGATTGAGGTAAGAATTCGACCCAGATATTTATGTACAACTGCAGACAACTTATTTTGCAGCATCAGCTACATTGGCCGCAGTCTCGCCGTTTCGCGTGCTCCCTCCGTCGTCCATACTGCGCATCCGCGAAGAGTGAGTAACGTGACTGCGCACAGCAGGCGCGTCTCACCGCGCGCGCTTGCCACTTCTGCCGCCGGCGCAGAGCCACATGACATCACTGCTCAGGCTACGTATATCCTGGCATAGCAGAGCTCAGCCACTGCCAACTTTTGTTGCGTTAGCAATAATACAGTAGGCTTCGCCTGGTCGCGTAGCCCCGGTCAGTAGGGATGGATGACCATGGCCATGACCATGAACAGCGACTTCGCCGAGCAGGTAGGGCGCTGTTTCATCAGCCGCGCTCCGCCAGGTAGCAGCGCCGGCGGCGCAATCAGTTTGCTCTGTCTAGGACAGATGGCGCCACTAGGAGGTCTGACACTTCTGGCCTTCGAAGTGGGCGTTAGCAGCATTTCCCTCAACCCCAGTGTCAGGGACCCAAATTGACGGTGTGTTGAATGTGTGTGTTGTTTGATCCATGTCTTTGTTCGTTTTGTGCGAAGAGAATCCTCGCGGCTTTTTGGCCGATCCTTCCATCTCTGTATGCCCTCGCTGCAGCCTGAGAATCCGTCGCTATCCAGTAACTCAGTCCCTGCCGATGGGCTTCAGTCAGGGCTAGAGCTATGGCGATCTCTTCCGCTGCTTGTGTTGTCCTTGTGCGCACTGATGCACCAGTAATTATCTTCCCATTGGCGTTCACTACTGCTACCGCCCTAGCGTTTTCCTTCGTTCTGTACTTGAACGCGTCAACATACAGAACCATCTGTTTCTTCTTTAGGAACCTGTCCAACTCCAAGGATCTCGCCGCCCGTCTTCCTTCGTGGTTCTTCGGGTCCATGTTTCTGGCCACTGGTTTAACCAAGAAAGTGCTCTTAATTTGGCTGTCAATGTCTGTCTTGTCTTCGCCTTCGCCTTCTACCGGGTATCCTAGCTTTAGCAGTAGTGCGCGGCCAGCGGCTGTTCTTTTATGTCTTTCGAGTTGAAATCTGAGCATGGTTTCGCTGTGCTCCTCATAGGTGCCGTACACACCCATATTCATTAGCTTTTCTGTCGAGGCCCAGGTCATGACGCCTAAGGTTTGTTATACGCCTTTCTGATGCATGTTTCCATTTTGTTCTTTTCCCCTTTATTAGGTTGTAGGTACGGAAGCGCGTACGTCATCCTCGGTATGATGAGCGCAGAAGTGATCCGTAACGCATCTCGCTCCTTCACCCCTTTTCTCTTCTTCGTAATCCGACTTAACATCCTGCATATCTGTTTCGTGGAGTGTTCCAAGAGCTGTATGGTATGGTCCCGTTTGCCTTTCTCCTGCAGCCACATTCCCAAGATACGAAGCTTATTTGTCCTTCTTACGGGTTGTCCATCTATCTCTAATTCTATCGTTCCCCTGTCCTCTTTGTTTTTGTGAAGTCTAATAAATTCAGATTTTTCTGGAGAGCACTGCATCCCGCTAAATAAAGCAAATTGACCGATCTCATCCGCCGCTCTTTTCAGTATTTCTTGCTTGTTTCCTGTCGATTCTTTTGTCGTCCACACTGTTATGTCGTCCGCATAAATTGAATGTTTTACATCTTTGATCTTTTTCAGTCTCCTAGTTAATCCAATCATTGCTATGTTAAAGAGCAAAGGTGAGATGATGGATCCTTGTGGTGTCCCTCTGTTTGGAGTCGTCTTCTTTTCTGACCTAATGTTGTTGATGCCGATCGTTGCTGTTCTGTTAGACAGGAAGGCCTTTACGTATGCGAAGATCCTCTCCCCACAGTTTGTTGTCGAGAGTTCTGCTAGAATGGCGTTGTGGCTGATGTTGTCGAAGACCCCCTTGAGGTCTACAGCCAAAATTACGCCTTCTCGAGTTCCCGATATTGGTTTTAGTACCATGTCTCTTAACTGGAGCATCACGTCTTGCGTGGAGAGGTCCGTTCTGAACCCGAACATGGTATCCGGAAACAGACCGTTGTCCTCCATGTAGTTGCTCAGTCTAGTCTTGACCACTTTCTCGTATAGTTTACCAAGGCAGGAAGTTAGTGATATTGGCCTAAGGTTCTGTAAACTGGGTGTTTTCCCTGGTTTAGGTATCACGATAATCTCAGCGTGTTTCCACTCCGCCGGGACCGTGCCCCTTTCCCAGTGCTCGTTGATTAGTCCGGTCAGGCTTTCGATTTAATCATCACTGAGGTTTCTGATCATTGCATTGGTTACTTGATCTTTTCCCGGTGTTGTGTTCCTCGTGAATGACCTGGCAGCCGCGTATACCTCGTATTCTTTTATGGGTTCATCCAGCTTCGAGTTCCTTGTCCCTGAATACACCATGGTGGAGGGTGGCACCTGAGTGCTTCCGACGTACCTGGACCAAAGAAAATCTGTAATCTGGGCGTCCGTTCCCTGAAAATTGTGCGTGATACGTTCTATCGTTTTGCTGTTTTCTCTCTTCGATTTTGTCGGGTCTATGAGGTGCCTGAGCAGCGCCCATGTTTTAGCGCTACCCAGGTTGCCGTTTAGTTCATTGCAAATTTGGTGCCAATTATCTCTAAGTAAGTTTGCGGTGTGGTCTTCTATCTCCTTATTGATTTGAGCTATTCTGAGACAATTTTCTGTTATGTTTTTGTTTCTTCCATCTTTTTGTCAGCCCCCTACGAGCCTCCCAAAGATGTAGCATTCGTTTATCCGCACGTGGAAATTCATCGGTAACCTCTAGCGTCGTAGTATTGTCTCTGTGGACCTCCCGTAGTCGTTTGGTCCACTTTTCGATGTCCGTTATCGCAGTTCTTCCGCCTTCATTCTCCAACTGTTCCCGAAATGTTTTCCAATCTGATTTTTTTCTTCCTCTGGATTGTGCTGAACCTTGTAAGTTTAATTTGCGTTTGAATTACGTAGTGGTCACTTCCGAACTGCTCCCCGGTGTTAGACCATTCATAGTCTAGGATATTTCCTATGATGGTCAAATCAGGGCTAGTGTCTCTTGAAACGCTGTTTCCGACCCTAGTAGGGTATCTGCTATCGGTAACGATTTCCAGCCCGTGCGTATCCACTCCATCTAGGATGGTTTTTCCTTTCTTCGTATTCATGTTGTAGCCCCACTCTTTGTGCGGAGCATTGAAATCTCCTACAATCACAAGGTGGTTTTGTTTCACCAGGCCGATCACCGGTCTAATGATTTCTCTGAAGTCATGTCTCTTCTTGCGCGGTGGTGAGTAAATGTTAAGTACGAATAGGCTCTTCTCCCCGCGCTTCTTAGGTATTACCTCTATTAAAAGGTGTTCTATATCGTCTTGTGGTGTCGTGTGCTTGTGCGTAGTGACCGCCTTCTGACATAAAATGGCCACTTTTTTATATCTTTCATCTACTATGGTGTCGTAGCCGATTATCTTCGGCGAAGTGTTAGTTTTTTGCAGCGCTATTACAGTAGGTGGGTGTTTATGCTGCATTACATGTATGTGGAAATCGTTTTTTTTTCTAAATCCTCTACAGTTTCATTGCCATATTGTAAATTTTTCTTCTGCGCTAGCCATGATGTGACACTACTGCTGCGCCACGAAGATCTTCGCGCTTTCGTTTAGGTCGACCTGTTCCGGTGCTCTCTAGTTTTGTCTCCTGAACAGTTCTGCCAGTCTCTGATCGGTCGCGTTCAGTCTGGTCATGATTTGTTCCAGCGTCGTCAAGACTGTTTTCTGTTGCTCCTGTATTTGGTGTAGTGGTGTAGTAGCATCTATTTCTTCCCTTACTTGCGGTTGTACGGCTGCAGGCCCCTGCGTGCGTGTTGTCGTCGTGGGCGATTGTACTCCGTGTACTTTTCCTCGGTTTGTATCATGTTCTCTTTGTTGTCGCTGTTCTATAAACGAAAGCCTCCTTTTTAGTCGTTCATTTTCCTCTCTAAGTTCCCTGTTTGTTTTTTCTAGAGCTTCGAATCTAGTCTGTATCGAATAGTCTATAGCAGTGGGATAGACTGGAGACTCGCTCATAGACTGACTCACCTTCTTGGACTTCTTGGTCTTCTGTTTAGATGCGGAAGCGTTATGGGCGTTCCCTGGAACCCAGGCGTTGCCGCCACCGTGGTCGGTGGATCTCGCGTCTGCTAGCCCCGGAAAGTCTCCATCTTTGAAGAACGGCGTTCGGCTTCTGCTGCCGCCGCGCCTGTTCCGGGACGCAGATCTCGAAGATCCGTTCTTTCCTCACGTTTCCGCTTCCTCGCTGTCGAACCACCGCGGCCTGTGGCCACCGTGGTAATTACTTTCTTTTCTCTTGCCTAGCTGGTTCTGCTGGCCTTTTTGTTTGAGACGTCTCTTGCATCCTATATCGCCTGTGGCGTGAGCTTCGCCGCACCACTCACACCTGGGCTCTCCACACTCGTGTCCGTCGACGTTGGCACGTTTGCATCTAGGGCACTGCGGAATGGGTTGTGGTTCCGGGGAGACGTCTGATCGGTGCCCCTGCAGGTGGCATCTGAAGCACACCTGCTTCGTAGGTTGGTAAGGGTAAACTCTATACAGTCCTCCCATCACTGCGACTGTCTTGGGCAACCTCGGTCCGTCGAACGCGATGAGCGCTGACTGACTTCCCGAGCATTCTTGCGTAGACTGCACGAATTCCCGGCGTTGCTACTTGGATGTGGTTCATTAGGATTTCTTGCGTGGTGCCGGCCATCACTCCATGCACCACACCCCGGACAGTTCCCTCCGCCGTGGAGCAGTAGGCATTGAACTCGAATTGTTTGTCTCCGAGACACAACTTCGTCGTCTTTTGCATTGCTTCTGCTTTCGCACAATCTGGCGTCCGGACTATTATTATGTTTGAGATGGCTTTCACCGCGACAAGCATGTCGCCGATGTAGACCAGGTTGCATTCCTTCACCACGGCTTGTATGTAATCGCTGGGCTTGAAATCTCCCACTCTTAGTTTGTGGATCATCGGTCGGAATACGATTTTGTATCCTCCTTTCGGGAGCTATACGAAATCTCGCCTGTTACCAGCGAGTCTCTTTAGTTGGTTGTTTACAGCGGACGCCGGTGGCGCGTTCGGGACCTTGGCGGTCGTTCCTGGCGTTCCAGGTTTCTGCTGCTGCGGCTCACTCGTGCTCACTGGTGTCTTGTTTGCCTCGGAAGGTGTACTTGCTTGACCGGTAGCTTTCCTATCCTTCTGGGCTCTGCGCTCCACTAATTCCTTCATCACTCGCCACGGGGTCTCGTTGACTGGGTAGACTCTTGGTTGTTCTTGCGGTCCCCTCGTACCTCCGGCGTTGTTGGTGCTTGCAAGCTCCATGGCTTGGGGCTGGTCCGTACCCGGGCTATTTTCAATAACCGGGGCCGTAATGTGTGTCGCAGTCGATGCTGACGCCATGCCGCCGTCGAGGCTGCTCAGCCCCGGTAGGGCCAGCGAAGCCCATGCGTCTCCTGCTTCGGCCACGGCCGACGCTACGTCGGTGTTAGGGTTAGCGTGACTCTGGCCGCATCAATATTTCAATGTCCCGTAAGTGGAAATAGATTCTACGCACAGAGATAAAATTGGTGTCCAGATGGTCCTCGTAACCTCACGGAACACATTCAATAAATACTTTGCATTAAACTGGGGTTTTGCGGTCAAAAACACTGACGATTCACGGAGCCCATGCAGAGCACGTCCGCGTTCCCGCGCAGTTGGGTGTCCACCCCCCGTTATGGAGAGATTCAGGTGTCCATCCAAATATGCGAGAGAGATACATTTCCTTCCCCCCCCCCCAAAAAAAAAAAACAATTTATCGACGAGCAAGGCGTATAGCCGAACGGGCGATGGCGTTCTGTGGACTCCCAGGCCGCTTGGCGGAATGCTCACGTCACCAAATATGGCGGCACCCATGCTCCCGCACTGTTAAGCGTCTATAAATGCGCGCTTGCCCTGGCGTGAATGCTTTGCTATGCAGTCCCCTAAGGTGGTGGTGGTGAAAAACATTTATAGTGCAATAAATTTTTTTTACAGAGAGGTGATTGGGGTAGGCCCTATTGGCCCTTTCCCCTAACAATACTAGGCGGAGCCCCTATTCCGGGGCCCCATTGGCAAGCAACGCCGCCGGCGTCCGGTGAACCAAGGCCTTTTGGGTCTTTAGGTCCTGACAGCCGAGCAGGGCCGCCTCCCAGTCCTCTCTGGTGGGGTTGGGGTTGGGGGAGATAGATGGGTTGGATTGACACGCCCAAACCATGTGGAAGGTGTCAGCCACCTCCCCACAGAACTGGCACGTGCCATCAAAGGATGCGTTGAAATGTTTAAGTACCGCCGGGCACAGTACAGTGTTAGTAAGAATTTTGATGAGGAGGCGCTCGTCAGCGCGATCCTGTCCCTTACAAGGGGCCGGGTAGCGCCGGTGCTCCTCCTTGTAGTAATCAGTGATGTGTTTGAATGTAAGGGCCAGATTGTCTGATTGGGAGTAGGCTTCCAAGGACACGGAGATAGCCCGGGGAGAGAGTGCGCGGGCGGCCTGATCGGTCTGTTCGTTTCCTTGTAGGCCCTGGTGACCGGGGGCCCAAATCAGGTTGCGTGGAGTTGGATCTTCGCATCGGCAGCTATATTCCAATATGCGCCAGGCAAGCGGGGGAGCCCAGTCCAACTCATAGTTCCGACAGGCCCCTCGCGAGTCAATGATGATGTGTTTCGACTTGGGAGTAGTGAGAGCCAGAGCAATGGCAATCTCCTCCGCGTGTGTTGCGTGTAGGCTTTGAAAGTGAGCCCGTTAACTGTGTTTGTGTTGTGTACGACTGCGGCCGTGTACCACACCCCGTGGTGTGAGCCGGCAACGTCCAAGTAATACACATGTTGTTGGTTACCATAGTATCGCGCCAACGCTTCCGCGCGCGCCTGGCGGGGAAGGGGTCGGACCCGGAGGGCGCGTCTCCAGGGTTCTGGCACTTTCTCCCTTTCCTCAATATGGTAGTCACGTTTGATGTGTAGCCGGTCCAAGAGACGGCGACCGGACGTGGTCTGTGCAAGACGCGTGTATTGGTTGACTAAGTGGGCTTCTCGAAGCTCCCGGAATGTGTTTACCACGCCCAAGGCCAGAAGTCTCTGGTTGGACGTGGTGACCGGGAGGTCGAGAGCCCGCTTGATGACTTTCCGGTGGATGACCTCCAGTTGGTCAACATCATGTTTGCGCAGGTGCAAGTAGGGGGTTGAGTAGAGGATTCTACTCGTTACGAAAACATGGGCAAGCCACAGTGCATCCTTGCTTCGTAATCCGCCCCGCCTGTTGGAGACCCGGCGGACCATGCGGCCCACCTGGTCCTCCACTGTGCGAAGTTTGGCTAGGGTAATGTCGACCCTGCGTTGATGGTGTATGAAGAGACCAAGGACACGGATCTCCTTGGACTCCCGGATCAGTCCCGAGGGGAGACTGATGCAAAGCGGAGTTGTGTCCCGAGGGGAGGGACGTATGTGCACAAATTCTGATTTAGATGGGGCGCACTGGAGTCCGCAGTAGGCCGCGTAGTCGTCGACTAGGGTCGCCGCTGCTTGCAGGCAGGATTCCATGTGGCCCCAGGTTACCTTGCGTGGCCCAGATTTTAATGTCATCCGCATAAAGAGCATGATGTATCCCGGGCAAAGAAGACAATTTGGAGGGAAGATGAAGCATTGCCGAATTGAAGAGCAGGGGAGACAGGACCGCGCCTTGAGGTGTTCCCCTCGAGCCGATGGTGTAGGTGGTGGTGAAAAATTTTTAATAAACAACAGGAGAGTTTGCAGACCAAAAATGGCCCTTTACATAGGTGGAGTCCTTAGTCCGGGACCCCGCTGGACGAGGCCGCTACTCGCGCCCGTTGGACTAGAGCCCTTTGAGACTCCAGCCCCGAGCAGTTCAGCAGGGCTGCCTCCCATGCCTCTCGGGAAGGGGAAGGATTGGGGGGAAGGGAAGGATTCTTTTGACAGGCCCAAACCATGTGGAAGGTATCGGAAACTTCCCCACAGTGAGGGCAGCGCCCATTAATTTTGGGGTCGAAATGTTGCACTATTGCAGGACACAACAGAGTGTTGGTCTGCAAGCGCCTCAGAGTTCGCTCATCAGCTTTACTCAGGCCCTTAGCAGGGACCGGGAAAAGACGATGGCGTTCGCAATCGTCGTCCAGAATTTCTCTGAACCGCAGAAGCGGTTGCACAATCTCCGAGCCGGAAGAGCCTGGGTGAGGTGCCCGGTAGGTAAGCGCTCGGGCAGCCGCGTCCGCAGCCTCATTACCTCTAACGCCCTGATGGCCTGGAGTCCAAACTATGCGTTTGGGCGAAGGGTCCGATTCCCTCACTGCGCGCTTTAATATACTCCAGGCTAAAGGTGAAATCTCGCCAGCCAGGTAGTGTTGACAGGCTCGACGCGAATCTGTCACGATTACCTTCGAATTCAAGTCCGAGGCGGCAAGCGCAATGGCTACTTCCTCAGCCTGTGCTGAATTTCGAGCCCGAAAGGAGAGCCCGTTAACGCATTGATCCTGGTGAACTACTGCGGCCGTGTAGAATCCATTGGGCGACGGCCCTGCCACGTCAACGTAGTATACACCCTATTTGGATCCGTGTTGGTGTTCGAGGGCCCGAGCGCGCGCCTCTCGTCTGCCTTCGTGTGTATGTGTGTCCATGTTGCGCGGGAGTGGAGGGACCCAGAGCTTGTGACGCCATAGCTCCGGAATCCGACACGTCTCCTCTGGAGTGCACTCGTGTTGGATGTGCAAGCGGTCTAGCAGGCGGCGCCCGGATGCCGTCTGCGAGAGTCGCGTATATTGGTTCACGAGGTGGGCCTCTCGTAACTCCTGGTAGGAGTTGATCACTCCCAACGCCGACAACTTAGCATTGGAGGTGGCCACTGGGAGGCCCAGTGCTCGCTTTGTAGCCTTTCTAACGATGGTGTCGATTCTTATTTCTTGTTGTTTCGTAGTGCGAAGGTAGGGAGCGGAGTAGAGGATCCTGCTGGTCACGAAGGCATGGGCGAGCCGAAGCGCGTCCCTGCCTCGCAACCCGCCGCGCTTGTTAGAAACGCGATGGATCATGCGTCCGACCTGTTCTCCCTACGCGCTTGAGTTTGGCAATAGTGGATTCCGGGCTGAGCCTGTTATGGATGAACAGACCTAGTATGCGGAGCTCCCCGACCTCTTTGATAGGGCCTCCCGTCAGAGAGATTTGCAAACTCGTGTTGTCCTTAGGATCGGATCTGATGTGCAGAAGTTCCGATTTTGCGGGAGCACATTGGAGACCACAGCCGATAGCGTAGCTATCGGTTATGGTGGCGGCCCGCTCCATTTCCCCAAGGCTCCCTTCGGTAGTCCAAATTGTTATGTCGTCCGCGTATAATGCGTGATGAATGCCTTCCACCCGGGCCAATTGGTGGGGAAGCTGCATCATGGCAATGTTGAAAAGAAGTGGCGACAAGACCGCCCCTTGGGGTGTACCCCGTGTACCCATCGTGTATGGTCGGTATTCGTCATCCTCAATCTTGAGGAAGGCCTGACGCTTCGAGAGAAAGTCTCTTACATATGTGAATGCCTTGCGCCCACAATCAATGGTACTCAAGTTAGCTAAGATGCTGCTATGACGAACGTTGTCAAAGGCCCTCTTAAGATCAAGGGCAAGGATGGCCTTGTCGTTGTGGCGCATGGCAGTGGGTCGTATTATGTAGCGGTGTAACTGGAGGAGGACGTCCTGCGCAGACATATGCGGTCGGAACCCGAACATAGTGTCTGCAAAGAGGCCCTTGGTCTCTATGTGTGGAGAGAGGCGATCCCTAACCATCGTCTCCATAAGCTTGCCCACACAAGAGGTTAGTGAGATGGGCCTCAGGTTGTCGGTATTCACTGGCTTGCCTGGCTTAGGGATGAAAGTGACCAAGGAGGTCTTCCATTCGGGAGGGAGTGGACGCCCGTCCCAAATCTGGTTAATGTACCCTAACAAGTGGAGGTAGGCCGAATCTGGGAGGTTGGCCAACAGATTGACTGTTATGCGATTCCGACCCGGAGCCGTACCTCGCCGCATTTTAGCTAAAGCCGCCTTAAGGTCGTGTAACTCAAAAGGGGCATCAATGTCGGGATTCGGCTTTCCCGCGTACTCGTACTCGGGCCCAACTGGGTCGTCTATACGGCAGAGATATCTGTCGCACAGGGTGTCCGCGAGTTGAGCCGTCGTACCTTGGTACCCGTGCAAAGCCCGCCGGAGCTGTCTTTGCGTCTCCCCTCTCGTTTGAGCGGGGTCGATGACACTGCGAAAGAAGCGCCATGTTCCTCTCGAGCTCATCTGACGCGCTGCCGAATTACACTTCTCTATCCAGTTTGAATCGGTGAGCTGGGCAGCATACGCCGCAGCCTGCTCCGTGAGGTCGACAATGCGAGCCTTAAGTTTGCGATTCAGCTTTTGCTTCTTCCACCGTTTGGTAAGACTCCGACGAGCCTCCCACAAGTGCAGGAGGTGATTGTCCACTGCAGGGATCTGTTCAGTGGTCTGAAGTGTCGTGACATGTTGTCTTTGTATTGTGTCTAATTGCTTTGCCCACTCCGCATATCCGCCGGAAAAGAGCACGGGAGGTATCTCTTTTGTTCGAAACTTATGCCAATCGGTCAATTTAGTGTGGCCCCACTTTTTGCGAGCCGCCTTCGCCAGAAGAGTAACCCGGAGAAGGCAGTGATCGCTACCAAGAGTCTCTCCCAGGTTCTCCCAGGTAACATCTCTGGTGTTCGTAACAAGAGTCAGGTCAGGGCATGTGTCTCGCGTAACCGAGTTGCCCACACGTGTGGGACAACACGGATCCGTGAGGAGTGTAAGACGAAGTGTGGAGATGAGCTCCGCCAGCTTGCGTCCTCTGGCCTTCTCAAAGTGGTAGCCCCAATGTAGGCTTGAAGCATTGAAGTCCCCAACGATCACTAGAGGTTCCTTGTCAGCCGATTTGAGCGCGCGGTAGAAGATTTCATTGAAGGTCACGCGCGGCTTATGCGGGGGGCAGTAAATGTTAAGGACATGTATTGATGGGTCGCGGCGCTTGAGCGGCAGGACCTTGACCATACTATATTCCTGTTCAGTCTCCAGTTCGAGGTCTACTGGGACTGCGGTGTACGCTTTGTTCACCAGTATGCACGTTGTAGGACCGCCTTGAAACGAGCTATACCCTGTGAATTTAGCATCTGCGCCGGGTTCCTGAAGAGCTAGGAGCGCCGGTTCGGTACCGAGACTGCAGGTAGAGCTGGAGGTGTGACCGTTTCTTCCAGCTCCGTAGACCCCTGCAGTTCCACTGTATGATTTCGAATTGCTCCGAATTGTTGTTGGCTTTCCGCTGGGGTCGGCTAGCCATCGTGAACGTGATTATTTAATTTTGGGGGCCAGGTTCCACCCCCGAAGGTGATGGGGCCTCAGGCAGAGGCACCAGCACGTCCGGAGAGAGAGCGGCCGGAATGTTTTCTAGTGAGCCTGTGGCCTGGCGAAGGACCACCTTCCGCCTGCGGAGGTCTGGTCGCGGAGACCGCGAGCGGGAGCGGCTTTGACTGAGTTGAGCTGCAATTTGGTCCTGAACGACAGAGAGAGCTGTCTCAGTAACCTGTGCCGCTATAGCAGGCATGATTTTTGCCAATTCGGCCTGAAGAAGTTGCTGAATGGAGCCCCGGACCGCTTCCATGATTTTACCTGGCAGAGCATCAATTTCGCTCTCCAGGTTGTACAGGCGGCTCTCCACCATTGGCAGCCTACCAACCACTGTGGTGGCCGACTGCTGCGACACGCTTGTCAGCCCAGATGCGACCGAGGCACTCTCATCTCGGTCCTCCGGCTCGGCTAGTTCTATAGGCTCGGAAGGACCAGCTTCAGGTTCTTTACGTCCCTCTAACTTAGCCTCCAGCTCATGAATTTTCCGCGCTAAGAATTCTGTTTGGCGCCTAAGTTCAACATTTTGCCTCTGTAGGTCGGCTTCTGTTGGAGAGAGAGAGGGGGAGAGAGGCCCGGAGGCAGCCCTAGCCCAATCGCTCACCTTGTTTTTGGCGGTCGCTAGAGGCGGGAAATCCCCAGCGCTGAAGCTCGGCGACCTCGCCTGGGTCCCGGACTTCACAGCCGTCTTGACATGCCCGGACTTGCCCGGCGCAGAAGTGGACTTGCTGTCCTTGGCATTGGTGGGCGGAGCTTGCTTCTGAGTCGTCTTCCGCTTGCTTTGACTTTGTGATGGTCCTGGCTTGATCGGTTTCCGGTACTTGCCGACGCAGCCGGCAGCACCGGTGAAGTGGGCACCCGCGCACAGCAGACATCAGGGGGTGCACTCATGTTGTGCTATGCCGTCGGGTGTGGTGGCCACCTGAGAGCCGCAGAGGCCGCAGCGTCCCGACTGCGGCCGCGGGCAGATGTCAGCCCGGTGCCCCACCGTGCCGCTTAGATGACAGGCGGGGATCGTCTTTTTGTACAGCCTCACGGGGATGCCCTGGTCGCTGTAGAAGATTTGGCGGGGTACCTTCTTCCCTTGAAAGGTGACCACTGCGATGGCGGTGCCGCCCAGCTTGCGCACAGATAGGATTTCTCCGTGTCTCCACTCCAGCTTCTGCTTGAGGGAGGCCGACGTTTCGCCGGGGTGAACGTTGATCACTCCCTTGCAGACCTCGCCAGAAGCCTTGGCATGCCCGCGAAACAGAAGCTGGCGGTCGCCGACCGTCAGCGTGACATCGCCGAGGAGCTTCTCAGCGGCTGGCACAGAGTTCAGCCCACACACTAGCACATTTTGGTCCCACACGGGCCACACAGAGAGTTGCACCTCTCCACAGTCCCGTATGATGCTGCGCACGGCAACTCCGGCTTCACCTGGAGCGAAGGTGGCCTTCAGATCCAGCGTCTTGCGTGGCTTGAGCACCACGATGAGTTCGTCGCGTCCAATGCGTGGCGTCTGCTGCGGCCGCCACCGGGGTTTGCATGTTGCGGCCTTCAAGGCCGCGCCACCGACACTCCCTGGCGAAGCGTTCGGGGACCGAACTGCCGCCTGGTGCTGGGCGGCGGCTCCATTTGCTTTGGGAGCGTTCGTCTTCTGCCGGCGTCTCCAGATTTTGACCATATCTGCCAAACAGTCAACTTCCGATGTTGGAAGGTCCTCGGGTTGAGCGGTCTCCATGCGTACGACTTGCATGGACACCGGATCATAGCCGGTAACCGTATTGGGAGCCGCCATCGCCGGGGAATCCCCAGCCGGGGCTGGCGAACGCCGGCGGACGCCCCGCCGCCGTTAGGCTTAGCGCCGCGGCGGTGGGCGAAATCTTCAAAATCTCAGAATTTTGTCAGAAATGGGCCCACCTTGATGAAAGTAGTGCCCACTTGTGCCGCTGATCTTCGCGGAGTCGATGGTGCCAAGATTCGTGGGGTCCGAGTTGACAGACCGCAATAAGGAGCGATCAGAAGCGGAGCCGATGTGCGCACGTCTTCTCCCTACGCGCGCCCTCAGCGTCCCCCCCCCCCCCCCCCCGATGGTGTATGGCCCGTGTTCCGCATCTTGTATGCGTATGTAGGCTTGACGGTTTGTAAGAAATTGTTTTATGTAGTTGAATGTTTTGTGGCCACAGTTGGTGTTACTGAGGTGGTCCTGGATTACTTCGTGTTTGACGTTGTCGAATGCGCATTTCAGATCCAAGGCCAGGACCACCTTGTCGTTGTGGGGACATTCGACAGGATCTAAGATGTCGTGGTGAAGTTGCAGAAGCATATCCTGTGCTGACTTGTGAGGGCGAAAACCGAACATGGTGTCCGCGAAAGTGTGCTGTGTTTCCAGAAAATCTGAGAGTCTATCGCGCACCATCGTCTATATCAGCTTGCCGACACAAGCCGTGAGGGAGATGGGGCGAAGGTTCTCCACATCAATAGGTTTTCCGGCCTTCGGAATAAAGGTCACGAGAGCCGATTTCCAATCGAGAGGGAGAGGAGTCTCTCCGCCCCAAATGCTATTGATGTATTTGAGGAGCGCGGCGTAGGCTGCGTCGGGAAGGTTGGCCAAGAGCTTGACCGTAACCTTGTCGCGCCCGGGTGCAGTGCCCCGCTTCATTTCGCTTAAGGCTGCCCGGAGGACGTGGTGTTGGAATGGCTTGTCCAGCTCCGTGTTCTCTTCGCCTGCATACGAGAACGCCGCCTGCCGGGGGTCCTTAGTGGTGCACAGGTATCGATCCATGAGCGTGTGCGCTAGCTGTTTTATCGTTCCTGTAAAGTTGTGCAACGCCCTATGTAATTGGCGTTGGGTTTCTGTGCGTGTTTGTATTGGATCGATGAGAGCGCTGAACAGGCGCCACGTGTTGGGGCTAGACATCTGGCGAGCAGCCGCGTTGCACCGGTCCACCCAGTTAGTGTCGGTTAGCTGAGTAGCATATTCCGCTGCCTGTTGTGTGAGTTCGAGGATGCGGTTCTTTAGGAGTCTGTTTTGTTTCTGTTTCTTTCATCGCTTCGTGAGCTCTCGACGGGCCTCCCAAAGGTGGAGAAGGTGGTTATCCACGTCTGTTTGTGTTTCTGTGAGCTGTATCTGCTTTTCGTGTTGTGTGAGTGTAGAGGTGAGCGTTCTGGACCACACGTCGTATCCCGACTGGAATGGGTCTACGATAGGTAGAGAGGTGCGGAAAGTCGTCCAGTCAGAGATACGAGCTTGTTTTAGTGGGCGTTTCATGGGACGCATGTAAATGGTTGTGTTGATTATACAGTGATCACTACCTAGAGTGTCCTCTGTATTCAGCCAGTCGGCATGGCGTATGTTGCGTGTAAATGTGAGGTCCGGGCAAGTATCTCGTTGAATGGAATTGCTGACACGTGTTGGGTTGGCGGGGTCAGTGTGCAGGGTGAGTACAAGTGTGGAAAGAAGTTCCGCAAGCTTCCTCCCACGCCTGTCCTCCCGGGGGTATCCCCATAGCCTGCTCGGGGCGTTGAAATCGCCGACGATTAGGAGGGGATCCCTACCCGCCACCTGCAGAGCTTGAGTGAAAATTTCATTGAACGTGACGTTCTTAAGTTTCGGTGGACATTAAATATTTAGAATGTGTACAGGTGGGTCAGACCGCTTTAGGGGCAGCACTGAAACCATCGTGTATGGGAAAGACGGTGTTGTGGGAAGTGTAACCTCCTGCGCAGTGTATCGCTTGTGAACAAGTATACATGTCTGCGGGTTGTGTTGAAATGTAGTGTAGTTTGTGAGTTTTGTACAGGCGCCGGGTTCCTGAAGGGCAACCACGGCGACGAGGAACTCAAGGTTCTCAAGAAAGAGGCGGAGATGAGTCCGCTTCTTGTGGTTCTTGAGACCCCGGCAGTTCCACTGCATTAGTGTAAGCGGCTGAGTTGTTCTTGCTCGCGACTTAGGGTTGGGGGCCATGGTCGGAGGCGGAGGGTGGGGTCACTTTGTTCAGACTGCCCAGACCGCTAGTGCCCGGTGCAGACGTGCAGGAGTCTTCCGAAAAGTCGAAGTCATCGGGAATGGCTCTATTGAATTTTGAGGGGCGGTCAGCGTCCCTGATGGGGCCTACGCGTTTAAGGACGCGCGGATTGTCTTTTATCCATTTTTGGATAATGTGCGTTACGGCTTGTGTCACCTGTGCGATGATACTATCCACCTGATGGATGATGTTATCATGGATAATTTTGGGGAGCTAAGCCAATTGTGTTTCAATTGCGGTAACCCGGGTCTCCATGGCCGCGGCGCGACTCTCCACAGGAGGAGGGATGTCCCTGTCATGTTTTCTGCCTCGTCGCTCGACGCGGGCGGAGTATGGAATTGGGATTTGAGCGAGTTAAGCTCGCTGGCTAGTTTTTCGTTTTGAGCTCGCAAGAGGGCGAGCTCGCGCTTGAGTTCCTGCGTCTCGGCGGTGCTGGTGGCGGAGGAGGGAGGAGGGGAAGGAGAGGAGCCGACCCTCGCCCAGCTGCCTACCTTGGGTTGGTTGCAGGCAGCGCCGCCAGATGAAGCGCTGAGAGCTGGGAACTCCGCTGCTCCGGGTGGTGGCGTTAGCGTTGCTGTCTTGCCAGGGGGAGGCATCACGCCACGCCGTGGCGTCTTCTGGTTGTTTTGCTGCCGCCCTCCCCGTGTAGCGCCGGCATTGGCTCCCTTGGATGGCGTCCTGGGCCCTGGATGCAGCAACTTAATGAATTTGGCGGTGCATTCGCGGGAGCTGGTGAGGTGCGGGCCCCCGCAGATTAAGCACATAGGATTGCAGACGTGGCAGCGACAAGAAGGGAGAAAGCGACAACATGCACAAGAGACGCCAGAACAGCGTGAAGAACTTTTTGCGAAGCGTCGTGCTAAGGATGTAGGTTGGCGACAACGTTCTACCTCGCAGAGTGGTTCACGTGAACGCTATCAGGCGAAATGCTATCAGGCGAATTGCAACGCGCCGAAGAATGGCAAGAAGAACGCGCGCACCATAGCAATTCACCGAAAGACGCAGGTTCCAATTCCGGCCGGGGTGGTCGAATTTCGATAAAAGAGAAATACTACCGGCCCGTCTGCTGGGCGATGTCAGTACACGTTAAAGAACCTCAGGCCGTCAAAATTTCCGGAGCGCTCCACTACGGCGGCACTGATAGCCTGAGTTGCTCAGAGATATTAAACCCCCCAAAACCAAACACTTTCAGGCCTTCCGTCACTCCCGCCATCCGTCCTTCCCTTACGGCGCGGTTAAGGTGTACAGCGTGGTCCAGGTGTCCACCGAGATACGCGAGACAGATACTGCCCATTTCCTTTCCTCGAAAGCCAATTTCTTTTTGGGCCAACCAGTGTTGACATCGCTGGGACTTCGTTTCCAGCTGCTACATGTGTTGGTGAAGCCAGCTGCCGCGCATACTCGCCGCGGTGGGTCAAAGCACCCGTCTACTGAGCCGTATGAATGGGTGAATCGAAAACTTAATATACAAGCGAGTTTGGACCGTGCAAGGTCTCAGGGCCATCGCACAGCCCTCACATTACGCGCATGTCTCCAGGCCACGTAGGGCCATGGCACGGGCACCGCGGTTCACAAAGTAAAGTTGCGTGTACGGGTCCTGCGACGCGAGGAGGGCCTCCCATGTTCCGATGGCGGGCTGTCCCTGCGGGGGAGGATGGGCAGGGCAGCCGAAGAGGATGTCGTCCAGAATGGCGCGCGCTTCTCCGCAGAGAGTGTTCACGGGGGGAAACGGGGCGGAAGTAGGATAGAAGATGAGGGGTAGGAAGAGTCCTGGGGCGCGATTACGAGTCGCTCAAAATCGTCTCAATCGGAAAGTGTCTCAAAAAGTGTCTTATTTGCTCCGTTCCTATTGATCGGTCGTGACCAGCGGCAATATTGTTTTTTTTTGTCACCGGCTGACGCCATAAACGTGCAGAAGTGTTGAAGTTGCATACCTAAATATACGAGCCGATTGAGACGATTTTTCGGGATTGGAACGAGTGGTCTCAAACCGCCTGAGACCGAAAATGGTGGTTGTTTACATGGCCGGTGGCCGCGCGAGCAGCGGTGTAAGAGGGTGCATCAACACTGTTTTGACGTGCCGGACGAGTTGTTCCGACGTTTTGACATAGGCCGGAGCATAATGCATATGCGACGAACTCGCCGTTGAACTTGGAGGTGTGCGGGTGAGTGCGCGGTCAGTGGAACGGCAAGTGCCTGTGCGCGCCTTCGTCGCCGGTGGGTTTCAAGACAGCGTAGTAAATGAAGTAAACGTCGGCGTAGCCCAACCGACTGTGAGCAAGTGTCTGCGGTGGGTTGCGGTGGGTTGCGGAGACCACTGTTAAAGTTAAGTCGCAGAAGGTGCGCGCTTTCCGGCGAGACCCCCAAGACAAGGCGGCGGCGAAGGAGGACTTCCTTCGCATAAACTTTCGCCACCGCAATATCCCCGGCGGCGTCATCCGAGCATCATCCGAACGGAACGGCAACAACACCAACACGAATATGAAGTGCTTAACCCGAAGCGGGCGGCATGAGTTGGTTACAAAGCGGAAGAGTGATTGTTGCCCCAGTGACCGGGCGTGCCCTCTTTTAATTCCCGCAGTGAGATTGCAAGCTCCCAGCAGCTGCACCGGTCTGGTTCCGTATGTCGGGAGTTGCTGCAGTGTGATTATTCATGGTCGCTTGGTTTTTTTGAACAAAAATAAATATAATCACGCATCGCCCTTGGAGCCCATTTGCCATCGGCAAGGTGAGTTCACACTGGCGAGTCGCGGAGGTGGCGCGACAGGCTTAAATCGATTTATTACGCCCCCTCCCCGCTTTACATGTGCTTCGCAAACCGTAACTAATTGACCGAAATCGGTTGCCTAGAATACTAGCGCGACGTTTGCAGCTCGCCAGTGTGAACTTGCCTTAAAGCTGCCTTCGCTTTTTTTCGAGCCAAGAGCTCCTTGCAAATTGATCTCGGCAGACCCGTAGCAATCACTGCGTTTAAATAGATTTTTCCGCGCACTTAAGATGTCCGCAAAGTACCTTGATTCTATGTAGTGTGTCAAAAAAAGGACAGCCGTCAATAAGCTGATTTTTTTTCTGGCTGTCATGTTTACGATGGCTGAGTATGTGCGTGTAGGGATAAGGCTGAATCCATGGCTGAATCCTTTGAATCAGGCAGCAGTTCACGCCACCTAGCCGACGCTACCTACGCTTTTCCAGTGTCAGCGCACCCTCGCGGCAGCAAAAGTGACTGAAGAGCAAACTTAATTGCAAAACTGAGAACCCTTCCTGTTTTGCTTGATGTTGTGAGGTTTGAAGGAGTTTGTTAGGAAAATAAAACATTGTTCATTTTATTAATGGCGTGTTTACAGCAAGATGTTAGCATACGGCCCCTATTGCGCAACTAAATGCTTCCTGGGTGGAACCCTACTATTAGCCACCACAACCTCGCTGCTAATTGGTTGATTCCGCGGTCAACGTCTCGCGGTATCGTCATTTTGACGTCAGAGCGTCAAAAGTGAGACAAAAACTGGTAGTACCGTCCCTGGTCTGGAGTTGCCTCCAGAGCATTTATTAAACGTGTCCGCCCACTCGGGCCCCCTATCGGCCATCATGAGCCGAAGTAATCGGGATGGATACCGACCGTGGCGCCAGCGTTTCGATGGAGGTGAATCAGAAAAGACGGCCGCGTTTCGATTAAGGCGGACGCAAGGCGCCCGTGTTCTTTGCGTTGTAAGTGCATGGTAAAGATCCCCAGGTGGTCGTAATTATTCCGGAGACCTCCACTACCGCATTTCCTTCTCTTATATTTCACTCCCACCTTTCTCCCTTTCCTTACAGCGCTTTTCAGGTGTCCACCGACATATGTGAGGCATATACTGCGCAACTGTCTTTCCCCAAAAAACCAATGCTCACATCGGGGGGGGGGGGGGGGGGGGGCTGGGAACTGGGATACCAAAGCGAGCGGACGCGTTTCACATTGGGACCGCGAATTTTGGCCTTTAAGGCGGAGGTGGATAGAAAAGTCTGACAAAATCTCATGATTCCGCCCCCCCCCCTCCCTCGCCCCCTGCCAGAGTAAAACGAACACACTGAGGCAAAAACGAGCCGAAATTAGTAGACGCGGCAAAATTTCGGAACATGAGGTTTCCTATGTAGATGCGGTGGGAGGTGGTGGCGGTTTTATGGTGGCAACGGCCGTCAGCGGCCGGGGCAATCCCGTGACAGCTGCCACTTTACGCAGGCAGAGCACAGAATTGCCGAGGAAAGTGCGATCGCGTTAGCTTGCTGTGGAACGGAAGCGAAGTGTGTCATCAGTGCGAGCAAAACTGCCATACGAAATTTTCGCAAGGGAATGATCTCGCCCTTAGCGGCCAGAGTCCTAGGCTAGAGAACGCTACATGGGAGAATTAAAATAATTTGGACTCTGGCGCTTGTAGGCGTCCTCAGCAACGAGATGGTCCACGAACTGGCTCGAGATCTTTACTGCCGAGGCGCTGCTGGCCCCTCGATACCAGAGGGAGCGGAGAGTGCATGCTAAAATATGGGGAGATCACGCAGCATTATATATCGGAGCGTAGACTGCTACCCCGCCAGACATAAAATTAGACAGCAGACAAGCAGGGGCGTGCAGGCACTGCAAACACTATCCGCACCCGGTTATGGCGAACCACATGTTCCCCGAGGCCAGGAGCGATAAATGCAACCTTTGTGGAGCGAGGGAGACCCTGGACCACATAATATGGGAAAGCCCGTACTCACCCGGGGGTATGTAAAATATGGACAGTACAGACACCTGGGAGACCCTGCTGCGTAGCTGGGTCCCTGAGCTCCAGCTCGTGCTCGTCCAACTCCAAGACGCTCTTGAGACCCAAGGCCTTGCAGTCTGCATCTAAGGCGGCGGCACCGGCCCCCTGACCTGCGTGTTGGGGGATGGGTAGATCGTCTTATTCGTGGACATTAAAGTTTATTCCATCCATCCATCTCGCTTCGGCAGACACGGTTTTGCGCCGCGCGTTTTCTATCATTCCTTCTCTCTACAGTTCTCAAATGGCAGGGATTGTCACTCAGCTCGGGTGTGACTTCATTCTTTAAATGCGGCACCATCCTCTCCCGTCATCTCGGACGCGAGCGGCCGGGTTCGATTCCCACCTCGACCAAAATTTTGATATCCTTTTCTAATGTCTCATGACGTCGTATGAGCAATAACATCAAGGGACGAATTTCCGGGTACACATTTAGCGAGTCATTCGGCAAGAGCATAGCCATCTAATGTTTCCACACTAATACGAAAACGCGACTAAGGTACCCACTGTAAGAGAGTCCCAGCGATGTGCCTTTTCATTGCTTCAGTTATGTGGCTTTCCTTCGCTTTCGAATGATTAAATGAATGAATGAATGAATTCATTGATTCATTCATTCCATTGCTTCAGTTATGCGCCTTTCCCCTGCTTTCGAAGCTCCCGCTCTTCCATTTTGAGGTTTGTGCGACTGTGTCCTGTCCCAGGGGCCAGATACGCACCTTTTCTCTTACTTTATTTGTTAGCAGCGTGGCATGGGCTTTTGTGATGATCACTTTTTCTTCTTCTTGAGGTTCTTCATGATTATGAGTTGGAAAAGGGGAACACGGCGCGTTCAAGTGTCTCCTCTGAGAGGGAATCACCGCCGTTGCGCCGTGTTTAGTAGTGTGGTAGGATGAAGGTCACATAAAGGTAAAACTTCGCGACAGTGAAGCTGGCTTTACCTAGCGTATTGTGCTCGCTTCAAAATTGGATGATGCTTAAGCTCCGTTTTTAAAAGTGGGACGCGACAGCGTGTTGCAGGGTTGCCAAGGAGTCCACGCATGGCTCGTTCGGCGCGACGCCTTGGCCGAAGGAAAGGAAACGACGCCTGTCTCTTATATCTCGATGGACACCCGAACTGCACCTAAGGGAAGGAAAATGAAATGAAGATTGGTTTTAATGAAATGAAACGACGCCTGTCTGCCATATCTCGATATATCTGTCTGCCAGTCCTAGCCGGGGCTGCATCGCCAAACGCCCCTTTATACAACCGCCGCGCCGCCTATCCGCTCTATTGCGCATGCGCAGCTGGCGGAGCGCCGGCATCGACACGGCCGCCGCAGCCACGCTAACCGCGCTAAACGCCGTGCGAGGCGAGCGGTGTGTGGAGACATCGCGCACATGTGCAGCTGGTGGAGCGCCGGCACCCACACGGCCGCTGCAGCCACACTAAACGCACGAAGAGCCAGGCAAGGCCAAGTCCCATCACAGCTGCGGCGGTTGCCATGAGAACGGCTATGCTCTCCGGCACCGACACGGCCGAGGCGCAGCCACGACGACGGCTTGAAACCTGCCGTAGTGATGTATTCCTACAAAAATGTTTTTGTCCTCTAGTTTCCTGACAACCAAACTTTTTCTCGCCTGGGAGCTGGTTGTTAACACCAAAACTATGACGTGAGGGAAGAGATCAAGTACGTGAAAGAGCTGGGTAGTTCTTGCCTTCGGCCAAATTCGCACGCAGCCTTAGCGTTGCTGCGGCGACAGAGGCGTGAGAAAGACGACATCGCGCTAGTGGTACCAGACGCGCTTTTCCTCTCAGTGTTAGTGCGTCAGTAGTACTACTGTAGGTTTCGCCTCGACGCGTAGACCCGGTCGGTAGGGATGGATGAGCTTGAACAGCGTTGCTTCTACCGTGCTGCGCCAGATGGCAGAACCAGCTGAGCGCCACGCGGCAGCGGCGCCAGGCAGTTTGCTCCGTCTACGACAGATGGCGCCACTATGAGGCTCGCCGCTTCTGGCCTTGGCGCGCAGTGGCGCGCAGTGCATCGATGGTACTCTAATGATATCGGTTAAGCAATTAGCCTGATTTCTAGTCAGACCGCATAAATAACACCGAGTAAGAAAGTGGCCGAGTTGGGGAATCGAAGCAGGGTATCCGGAGTGGGAGACGAGAGCGCTAGCTATTGCGCCATGCCAGCTCGATGGGTTTGAATGATCAAAGGCGCGTTTAGTGAGTGCGGTGTCTTCATTCACTCCCATCTTCCGCCCTTCCTGTGGTTGTGGTGGTGAAAAACATTTATCGTCTAATAATTTTTTCACAGAAAGGGGATTGGGGTAGGACACTATTGGCCCTTTGCCTCACAATACTAGGTGGAACCCCTATTCTGGGGCCTATTGGCATGCAACGCCGCCCGCGTCCGTCGAACCAAGGCCTTTTGGGTCTTTAGGTGGCGACAGCCGAGCAGGGCCGCCTGCCAGTCCCCTCTGGTGCGGTTGGAGTTGAGGGGGGTAGATGGGTTTGTTTGACACGCCCAAACCATGTGCAAGGTGTCAGCCAACCTCCCCACAGAACTGGCACGCGCCATCAAAGGATTACTGAAATGTTTAAGCACCACCGGGCATAGTACAGTGTTGAGAGAAAATTTGGAGGAGGCGTTGTTCCGGTCGATCCAGACCCTTAGAAGGGGCCGGGTAGCGCCGATGCTCCTCGTAGTAATCGCGGATGTGTTTGAATGTAAGGGCCAGATAGTCTGATTGGAAGTAGCCTTCCAAGAACAGGGAGATAGCCCGGGGAGAGAGTGCGCGGGCGGCCTGATCGGCCTGTTCATTTCCATGGAGTTCCCTGTTGTCCGGGGCCCTCAATCAGGTTGCGTGCAGTTGGATCTTCGCATAGGCAGGTATTTGCAATATGCGCCAGGCAAGCGGGGGAGCCCAGCCCAGCTCATTGTTCCGGCAGGCCCCTTGCGAGTCGGTGAGGACTAGGGGTGTGCGAATATTCGATAATTTCTAATATTCGATCGAATAGCACGGTATTCGATATTCGCTTCGAACCGAATTCTCGGTATTCGAAATTTCGAAGTATTCGTCTCGCGCGAATAGTGTTACTGGGACGCTTGCCCGCTTGCTTTATATGGTTTCGGTTCCGAGTATTGCCGCATAGATGGCCTTTTTTTTATCGCACTTTCAACGCTCGGGGATCAGCCAATACGCAAATCACGATCACGCCGGGGTGCGAACCCAGCGACACGCGAAAGAAAGGTGAGGGCGACGCGCTCTTGCGACAGATCGTGTGTTCTGGCCGTCTTCGAACCTCCGCACTAAAGTTGCCATAAGTCGCGTCCCTGCCACCATGTCGAGACAGATGCAATGAAAGAAGAACACAGCCGACGGTCGTCTAAGCTTCAAAACAAGAAACCTCCGTTTATTGTCAGCGAACCCTTTATTCTATGGCTGGCGGTGACGTTATCGATGAGCTCGCACACCTCAAGTACTCGAACGCGGGCATCGCCTTACCGCTTTTAACCCCCCCCCCCCCCCCACCCCCCGGCCCCCTATTTTTTTTCAATAGAGCTGCGGTAAAGATTATCTGATAGGACAGATGCGACGATAAACACGCAGCCCTACCGCGCTATCGCTTCACCCTATCAGGTGACGAATCATGCGTACCGAACATGGGCGACCGTTCCCTCGGCAGCATTGAAGCAAGCCATCGTATTACCGGCGGAGGCGAGGAAAATACAGCGGCAGCGCGGGGACCCGATGTCGCCGAAGTGTATACTTACTTCAATGGAAAGGGCGTATTTAGCATGTGATAACGCCAAGCTTTTTTTGCACCCGTGGAGGATTACTGTCGTTAACGCTCGGCATCGGGGAGGTTGCTGACGCATACGTGACTGCCGAACTTTAGTAGGTCGGAATGATCGCATCCGTCTATGACTGGCGTCTTTTCTTGCTATTGTGACTGCTTGCGGATTGGTGGGAACGGAACGCCGTCGTAATCAGGGCATTGAGCCGTCTTCGGGCGGTGTGCCGCCCTCCGTCGCCGCAAATCGGGCACTCCGGTACGTTGGAGGCTCAGATCATTCTTGGAAGCGCGATGCTAAGTGCTGCTCGGAGGTACTACTGGGGACACTTTTGCCAGGAGGCGCGAGCGGTGCGAATGACGTTTCGCTTGCTGCGCTAGAGTTTTAAGAGTTTTAGAGTTTTAAGAGTTTTTTTAGAGTTTTAATGTAACCGGAACGATGTTCAGATCCTTCAGTTTGATAAGCGAAGCAACGCTCCGGCATACATCAGCCACGAGCTGCTAGTGAAATGCAAAAATAAATGCATCGTGCGACACGCCTTGTCAGAGTGACGGCATAGGCCGGGAAGAGCGCCAGTTTGCCGCCCTAAACGAAAGAGAGACAGAGCAGAGCCGACATTTCCATACGAGCACCCCTCGGATAGCGAAATAGACGCGCCAATCTCCGGCCGCAAGGTGATGGCGATACATTTGAACCGCGCGCGGAGCGTCCTGAACGCTATGTCCCCGACAGTACGGCCAACCTATCGGCGTTGTGGGAGCTTTGCATACGCGATGGTGCGATGCTGCCAGTGCTCCTAGGAGGTCCGGTCAGCCTATGTTCGATTTTAACATCTTTGGCTGCAGCAGTCCCATCGGCGTAACCGAAAAGAAGGCGCAGTCCAAGCCAAGAAGTGAGGATCCTAAACTATAGAAACGCAAGCAACGCAAGTGGCAAGTCGGTGCACCGAACGTGATTGCCGAGCTCAGTGTTAGACATTCGACCCGTTCGACCACTGGTCACCGGTAGTGCAGAATATCCTTTTTTTTTCATTATTGTTCTCAGTGCTCTTGCTGCAGTGTAGTGCAGTTACTCCTATGGTTTCAGTTACTGGTTGTACTACTGGCACCGTTCTGTTATACTGTTATTTTCTGTATTTTATCTCTAATTTCTGATTAGAAAGCAGGCGGTATTTTTATGTGTTTTAACTTTTTAATACAAAAGCGGTAAAAATTGTTCTTAACTCACTTTAGGTGCTCTCTTAAAATTTTGAAGCATGGTTTTAAATAAAGCCTCAGTGCAGTTTGTAATGGCCTCGTGTGTTAGGAAAATAAATGGTTTTGGAAAGGCCTACTGTCATTCAGCCTTTTTTTAGTGCCAGAAGTACTATTCGAACTATTCGCTTCGAAATTATTCGAAGAAAATTGCTATTCGCTTCGAATTCGCTTCGAATAAAAAAAACCACTATTCGCGCACCCCTAGTGACGACGTGTTTCGACTTGGGATTAGTGAGAGCCAGAGCAATGGCAATCTCCTCCGCGTGTGTTGCGCTGTAGGCTGTGAAAGTGAGCCCGGTAACTGCGTTTGTGTTGTGCACGACTGCGGCCTTGTACCACTCCCCGTGGAGTGGGCCGGCAACGTCCACGTAATACACGTGTTGTGTGTTACCATACTATCGAGCCAACGCTTCGCCGCGTGCCTGGTGACGACCGATATGGCCTTCTCTGGACATGTTGCGGGGATAGGGTCCGACCGTGAGGGCGCGTCTCCAGGGTTCTGGCACTCTGTCCCTTTCCTCATTGTGGTAGTCGTCTTTGATGTGTAGTCGGTCCAAGAGGCGGTGACCAGACGTGGTCTGTGCAAGACGCGTGTATTAGTTGACTAAGTGGGCTTCTCGATGTTCCCGGAATGTGTTCACCCCACCCAAGGCCAGTAGTCTCTGGTTAGATGTAGCGACCGGGAGATCGAGAGCCCGCTTGATGACCTTCCTGTGGATGACCTCCAGTTGGTCATCATCGTGTTCGCGCAGGTGCAAGTAGGGGGTTGAGGCGAGGATCATACTCGTTACGAAAGCATTGGAAAGCCGTAGTAAATCCTTGCTTCGTAATCCACCCCGCTTGTTGGAGACCCGGCGGACCATGCGGCTTACCGGGCCTCCCACCGTGCGAAGTTTCGCTAGGCTGGTGTCGACCTTGCGGTGGTGGTGTATGAAGAGGCCGAGGACACGGATCTCCTTGGCCTCCCGGATCGGTCCCAAGGGGAGACTGATGCGAAGCGGAGTTGTGTCTCGAGGGGAGGGACGTAAGTGCACAAATTCTGATTCAGCTGGGGCGCACTTGAGTCCGCAGTAGGCCGCGTAGTCGTCGACTAGGGTAGTCGCTGCTTGCAGGCAGGATTCCATGTGGCCCAGGTTACCTTGCGTGGCCCAGATTGTAATGTCATCCGCATAAAGAGCGTGATGTATCCCGCGCAAAGAGGACAAGTTGGAGGGAACACGAAGCATTGCCGAATTGAAGAGCAGGGGAGACAGGACCGCGCCTTGAGGTGTTCCCCTCGAGCTGATGGTGTATGGCCCGTGTTCCACATCTTGTACGCGTGTATAGTCTTGACAGTCTGTAAGAAATTGTCTTATGTAATGGAATGTTTTGTGGCCACAATTGGTGTTACTGAGGGGGTCCAGGGTTACTTCGTGTTGGACGTTGTGGAATGCGCGTTTAGGATCCAAGGCAAGGACCACCTTGTCTTTGTGGGGGGACGTTCGACAGGATCTAAGATGTCGTGGTGGAGCTGCAGAAGTATATTCTTTGCTGATTTGTGAGGGCGAAAACCGAATATGGTGTCCGCGAAAATGCGCTGTGTTTCGAGATAATCGGAGAGTCTGTCGTGCACCATCCTCTCCATCAGCTTGCCGACACAAGACGTGAGGGAGATGGGGCGAAGGTTCTCCACATCAATAGGTTTGCCGGCCTTCGGCATGAAGGTCACGAGAGCCAATTTCCAATGAAGAGGGAGGGAAGTTTCTCCGTCCCAAATGCTATCGATGTAGTCGAGGAGCGCTGCGTAGGCTGCGTCGGGACGGTTGGCCAAGAGCTTGACCGCAACTTTATCTGGCCCAGGTACACTATCCCGCTTCATCATGCTTAAGGCAGCCCAGAGGTAGTGGAGATGGAACGGGATGTCCAGCACCCTGTGATCTTCGCCTGCATACGAGTATTCTGCCGGCCGGGGGGCCTTAGTGGTGCACAGGTATCCACCCCTGAGCGTTTGCGCTAGCTGTGTTGTAGTTCCTGTAAAGTTGGGCAAGACCCTATGGAACTGGCGTTGGGTTTCCGTGCGTGTTTGTATTGGATCGATGAGAGCGCGGAACAGGCGCCACGTGTTACGGCCAGACATCTGGCGCGCAGCCGCGTTGCACTGGTCCACCCAGTTAGTGTCGGCTAGCTGAGTAGCATATTCCGCTGGCTGTTGTGGAAGTTCGAGGATGCGTTTCCTTAGGCGCTGTTATGTTTCTGTTTCTTCCACCGTTTGGTAAGGCTGCGGCGGGTCTCCCAAAGGTGGAGCAAGTGGTTTTCCACGTCCGTTTGTGTTTCTGTGAGCTGTATCTGCTTTTCGTGTCCTGTTAGTGGAGACGTGAGCGATTTGGACCAGGCATCGTACCCCGACTGGAAGGGGTCTACGATAGGTAGAGAGGAGAGGAAAGCCGTCCAGTCCGGGACACGAGCTTGTGCTAGTGGGTGTTTCAGGGGACGCATGTAAATGGTTGTGCTGATTATACTGTGATCACTACCCTGAGTGTCCTCTGTATTCAGCCAGTCGGCATGGCGTATGTTGCGCGTAAATGTGAGGTCCGGGCAAGTATCTGGTTGAATCGAATTGCCGACACGTGTTGGGTTAGCGGGGTCAGTGTGTAGGGTGAGTTAAAGTGTGCAAAAAAGTTCCGCATGCTTCCGCCCACGCCTGTCCTCTGGGGGGTACCCCAATAGCCTACTCGGGCCGTTGAAGACGCCGACGATCAGGAGGGGATCCCTTCCCGCCATTCCCGCCACCTGCATAGCTTGGGTGAAATTCATTGAACGCGACGTTCTTGAGTTTCGGTGGGCAGTATATGTTTAGATTGTGTATAGGTGGGTCAGACCGTTTGAGGGGCAGCATTGACACCATCGTGTATGTGAAAGGCGGTGTCACCTGCATAGCTTGGGTGAAAATTTCATTGAACGTGACGTTCTTAAGTCTCGGTGGGCAGTAAATGTTATAGGTGGTACATATTGAATGCCAACAGCGCAAACGACGCAGACAAAGTAGAAGAAGACACAGGACACAGGGGCGTTGCATCAATACACGTTTGATAGAGCATGCAAATAATCTGGAAGCTAACAAATCTAATAATCTAGTTGACCATGTTCGAGACTGCCAATCTTGTTTTCCTTCATTGCCTTACTGTGATATCCTCTACGAACACCCGTCCCGATTAACACGTGAGATTATAGAAGCATATCACATGAGGAAAAAAACAAGGTTATGCGTCAGTAAGCCATCTATTTCATTATATGAGAGTGAGGTTGCATATCTTGAAGCCACGTAGAAACATGGGTTGTGTTCACTAGCTGATAAGTTGGCCACTTTTTCTATAAAATGTACTACTTTCCTTGAATAAAATTTCATTTGTGAGTCAGCGCTTGTCCTGTGTCTTCTTCTACTTTGTCTGCGTCGTTTGCGCTGTTGGCATTCAATATGTACCACCAACTCGCCCGTATGGCTATAGTTATAGGTGGGTCAGACCGCTTTAGGAGCAGCACTGACGCCATCGTCTATGGGAAAGGCGGTGTTTTGGTAAGCGTGACCTCCTGCGCAGTATATCGCTTGTGAAAGCGTGTACATGTCTGCGGGTTGTGTTGAAATGTAGTGTAGTTTGTGAGTTTGGCACCGGCGCCGGGTTCATGAAGGGCAACCATGGCGACGAGGAACTCAAGGGTCTCAAGATAGAGGCGGAGATCAGCCCGCTTCTTGCGGTTCTTGAGACTTCGGCAGTTCCACTGCGTTAGTGTAAGCGACTGAGTTGTTCTTGCTCGCGACATAGGGTTGGAGGCAATGGTCGGAGGCGGAGGGTGGGGCGCGCTGACGTGCAGGAGTCTTCCGAAGAATCAAGCTCATCGGGAACCGCTGTATTGAATTTTGAGGGGCGGTTAGCGTCCCTGATGGGCCCTGTGCGTGTTAGAACACGCGGATTGTCTTTTATCCATATTTTGATAATGTGTGTTATGACTTGTGTCACCTGTGCGATAGCACTCTCCATGTGACGCGCGATGGTATCGTGGATAATTTTGGGGAGGTCAGCCAACTGTGTTTTGATCGCGGTCACCCGAGTCTTCAGGGCCGCGGCGCGACCCTCCGCAGGATTAAGAACCTCCCTTTCTCGTCGCTCGACGCGGGCGGAGTAGGTAATTGGGCTTAGAGCGAGTAAAGCTCGATGACTAGTTTGCCGTTTTGAGCTCGCAAGAGGGCGAGCGCGCGCTTTAGTTCCCATGTCTGGGTGGTGCTGGTGGGGGAGGAGGGAGGACGGGAAGGAGAGGAGGCGGTCCTCGCCCAGCTGCCTACCTTGGGTTGGTTGCAGGTGGCGCCACCAGATGAAGCGCTGAGAGCTGGGAACTTTGCTTCTCCAGGAGGTGGCGTTACTGCTGCTGTCTTTCTAGGGGGAGGCGGCACGCCATGGCGTGGCGTCTTCTGGCCAGAATTGGCTCCCTTGGGTGGTTTGATTGGCGTCCTGGGCCCTGGCTGCGGAAGCCGGATGAATTTGCTGGTGCTTTCGCGGGAGAGCTAGTGAGGTTCGGGCCACCGCTGATTGTGCACATCGGATTGCAATCGTGGGGGGCCATACCCTCAGTGCCAACACCCACGTTTTGGCCACTAAAGCCGCATCTTTCTTTGACCGGGGTGGGATAGTTGTCCACCCAGTGCCCCAGTGTGCCGCAACGGTAGCACGCTGTCACTGTTTTTTGTATTCCTTGGCGGGAGTCAGTTGTGCGTTATAGGGACGCAACGCGGAACGTTGCGTCCTTCGAAAGTCAGTACAGCTACGTTCGATTGTCCCAGCTTCCGCCCATGGACTACTTCACCACCGCGCCACTGCACATTATGTTTCTGGGACTCACTTGTTCCTAGGTTGTGAACAGAAATCACACCGGAACACACTTCACCGGTGAACTTGAGGTGTCCGTGAAGCGTGAGTGATCCTTTGCTCGTGGGGAGTTGAATGTCCGTGAGGAGCTTTTTACCTACTTCGGGGTTCTGCGTGCCACAGAAAATTATGTTTTGTTCCCAATTTGGAGAAATAGCAATGCTGTGCATGTGCTGCCTACCGATGAGTTGCGATATGGCAGCGCCGAGTTCACTGCTGAAGGCTGTCTTGAGGGCGACCATACTGCATGGCATCAGCACGATCAAGTAATCGTCAGGGTTCATCATGACTGTTGGCTTGGGCCTGCACTCGGAGAGTGGTGAAAAAGTCTTCAGTGGAGATTTAGAAGACGGAGTGCGAGCGTCTCCCGTTGCTGAGTTGTCGACAGGACTCTTCGGCATTGCAGCTCCTCGTGCGTTCTGCAGGCGGCAGCGCCGGCTCTCAACGACTTGAAAAACGAAAGCTTGCTGCGCCGAAAAGGTGGATGGGCCGTCCCCTGGCTGGCTTACATTGACAGACGACCACGACAAAGTCGTAGGGACGTAGCCGCTTTGCTCAGCCAGAGCCATGTTGAGAGGTTGACCGGTGGGCGTCTCCGCAACCCTTTGCGGGGGAGCCGGAGTCGTTAGGCTCAGCTCGACCGCTACGTGGTGATGCGGATGGTTGCTCGAAATGGCCGAAATTGGGCGTAACTGGGTCAGATCGGGGTCTCTAGGATCCTGCTGACTTCACGGATGAAGTCTCACAGGTTTGATAGGTGTTACATCAGACTTCCACGGTTCCAGCCGAAAATTGACGGAGCGATGCGCCACGCGTCCGATCGCTCCGCGCTCAAACGCGGCGTTCCCCTTCCTGTTACGGAGAGGTCCCGGTGTTCATCGAGATATGCGAGGCATACACATTTCCTTTCCTCAAGAAACAATTTACCGAAGAGCAGGTCCGCCAGCGAGCGTCGAGGAGTACGGACGCGGTCACGTCGGCTCCGCAAACTGAGTGGTTTAATGGCGGATTTTTTCCTACGTTGACCGTAAATGTGTTTTAAACCTGTTTCCTAAGGTACAAGGAACCCGAGGATACCACATTTGTGCCGGCAAGTGCATCTTTAAAGACTGTATCGTCATTCCAATTTCGCCAGCGTTAGACGCCATGGTAGGCTTACTTCGACCGGGGAGGCGGCGACCGGCGAGCTCCCGCCACCGCCGACCACGGCCAGCTCCACGATGACGATGGAAGTGACTGTGGTGGGAACCGACATCGACCCCAAGGAACAAGAAAAAGAGGAATGAATCATGAGGCTGAAGAAGCGAGCCGAAAGAATCGAGAACGAAGAACGCCACCTGGGACGCCAACAAGGTGCCCCAGACGCGGCGGCAGCGAATGCCGCCACCGGTGCGACGACCGACGGCAGCGGCACGAGAGCCTAGAGAGAGGCGGGACGGAAACTCGCTCAACGTTCAATAGCCTCAGACCTCCTGAGACTTCCAGCGACCGGATGGAAAGTAGTTCTGCGGCCCAAAGAAGGACTTACAATGCTGAAGAGCACCACCGAGATGAGAATTGCGGCGTCGATCAGGGAGAAAGCCGGAATCAAGAACGAGGACGCACTGAAGGCCAGACTAGCTATAAACGCCAAGCAAGGAACAATTACCTACCACTCGCCTTGCTACGAAAACGCGAGGAAGGTGGAGAAAATTGAAACTGTCAAGATCGGAGACAAGGAACGCGGTGTGACCACCTACATGAACGCACCAGAGAGTTGCGGCAGGGGAGTCATCCATGGAATCGATGAGGAATACACACACAAGTATGCACTAGAAGGACTGAGCCTTAACGGATTCACCCCTCTAGTCATAGACGCACGAATAATGGGCAAGACCAAATATTTCCTAATCACCTTCGAAGAAGGGAAAGTACCACGCAGAGTAGTCTTGAGCGCAATCACTTTCAAGTGTTTTCTTCACAAAAAACGCTATGAGGTCTGCTACAAGTGCGGAGGACTTGGCCACCGCTCGGACGTCTGCGACAGAGAGGCGACCAAGTGCCGCGCCTGTGGCACGACATCGCCCCTCGAGGGGCACCAATGCACACCGCAGTGCCATCTATGCGGCAAAGAACACTACACCGGCGACAAGAGGTGCAAAAATCTGTTTCGCACCCCTTATATTGTCAAGAAACGCCAATGGGGAGCCAAACAGGAGGATGAAGAAGCGAAGAAAGAAGACAGAAGGAACAGCCGCTCCCGTAATAGATCCGGCAGCAGAACGAGGTTTCGGTCAGAGTCCTTCCCCCCGCTACAAACAGGATAGCAACAGCAACGCAAGGAGCAAGCAGCAAAGGTGAGCTGGCCAGCTAAAGTTTCTCAGGACTCCGGGACAGTTAAATAATTAAAAAAAACATTAAACAGCAGGCAGATCAGATTAAGGCTAACTGATTATATTAAGAAGCCAGAAGAGTGGATCAAAATGCTAGAAACGACAGCTAAACAACCCTAGAAAACAAACCGCAACAGGAAAAGGCAATGGCGCCTATGCAGGTGGAGCAGGATAAAGAGGTAGACACAGTGAAAAAGCCCCGATTAAAAAAGAAACGTACGGAAGAGTCAGATCTTGAGACCAAATTCGATCAACGAAACGACCAACAACAGCAGGACATGAAACTACTGAACGGAACACTAATGCAATTCATGAAACAAGTCACAGAAACGATCAGAGTAGAATTTGCAAAGCGAGACGCTGCTCTCACGGCGGATTTTGAAAACAGGGTCCAATATATATACGCGGAATTACAAGCAACCAAAAATGCCTTGGCCAAGAAACAATAATACTATCTGGCAGTGGAACTGTAGGGGCTTTCTGCGTAAACGGGCCGTTTTACAATCGTTCCTTGCAAAGGGAGACAAACCCGAAATTTTAGCTTTAAAACAGTGCGGCAAAAACGGGAAGCTGCCCGGTTACAAATCGTACCCGTGCTGAGGGGACAATACGCAGGTTGCCACCCTTGTCAAACGCAATGTAACCACGCTGCAGCACGAGACAGGGCACGTCCAATTAGATCACACACTAATCGAAAGATACCGCGTAAGCGAAGAGAGAAAAGCCTATTCATCTTAAACGTGTACAGCTCTCCGAAACAGAGAGAGGATTGTGGCTTTGACAGGCTATTCGCAACAACGAAACAGATAGCGGGCAAAAACTCTATCGTCATTGTCGGGGACATTAACGCTCATTACCCCGCATGGGGATACAAATTTACGCAAATCAAGGGCAGAGAACTCTGGGACAGCATTCTCCAAAATGAGCTCATCTTAATCATTGACCCCATCAAACCAACAAGACAGGGCAATAGCGTGAGTAGGGACACTACACCTGAATTAACACTCACCAGAGGCCAAATCACGGCAAGGTGGTGTAACACGGGGGAGGTAGTGGAAGCGACCACAAAATTATTGAGATCGTGGTAGAAGACGGATAGCCCACACCGAAACCCAACAAGGTCGCAGCGGTAAATTGGGATCTATTCAGGGCGAACCTTCATACCCGAGACGCAATCAGGGACATAGAATCTTGGGGCACAGACATTCTCGCGGCAGTTAAAGAAGCCACCGAAGAGGTGGAAGCAGACGAAACGCAAGAAGAGGTGGACAGGCGTATGATAGGCCTGTGGCGCAAGCAAAGGGAGCTAGAAGCAAAACTTGCTCAAAACAAGGGGAACAGAAACATACGTAAGCTTCTAGCCAAACAGAATAGAGATATAGAGGAGCCCATGCCGAACTTAAGCAGACAAAACTGGGGTAGTATCTCCGATCAAATGGACCGGAGAATCAGCAAAGCCAACACGTGCAAAATGCTCAGACATCTCTTAGACCCGGACAAGACAAAGTATGAGGCACGACAACAAGTACAGAAACTCGTATATAAATACGAAGGCACTAGCGACCAACTAATCTCTGAAGTGAGGGAGAGGTATTTGAGGTGCCCATCACCGACACCCCTGCCCGAGTACAATGGCAAAGATAATCCTCTTCTGGATGGGCCCATCACCATCGGAGAGGCTAGGGTGGAGTTGAACATACTCACAACTAAAACAGCGGCAGGTCCAGACAGAATCAGCAATCGCATGCTGAGGAATTTGTATGATGCATCAATTAGAAACCAAACAGCGTGCATGCAGGAATGTGGGGACAAGGGCCGAATCCCACCTACGTGGAAAGAGCCCAACCTAGTCCTTATTCCGAAACCAGGTAAGAAGCTAAGTCTCGAAAACCTGAGGCCCATTTCGCTTATCTCATGTGTAGGTAAGCTAATGGAGCACGTTATTGAAACGAGGCTAAACAGATTCCTAGAAGAACAAAAACTTTACCCCGACACGATGATTGGATTCAGGACACATCTTTCTGCATGCGATGTTATGCTTAAATGATGTTATACTTCAAAGAACAAGTGGTAGACAACGAAGCAGCTCATACCAGAGTAATACTCGGGCGAGACGTGGCCAAAGCTTTTGACAACGTTGACCACGCAGCCTTACTAGAACGCTTAGAAACTCTAAATGAAGGGGGAAAGGTATACAACTACGTGAAGGACTTTCTTTCAAACAGAACAGTTACTATCAGCCTAGGAGGGAAGGAAGAGAAAGGCATAAGGCTGGGCAACAAAGGTACTCCCCAATGTTCGGTCCTATCACCAACACTCTTCAACATTGCAATGACTGGCTTACCAGAGAAATTGGCGGGTATAGAAGGACTCAACCACACAATATACGCGGACGACCTCATCCTCTGGGTTACCAGAGGCAGTGACGCGCATATCAAAGGTACCCTCCAAAGAGCGATCGAGGAAATTGAGTCGTACCTAAAACAAGGACTCAAATGTTCTGCCGAGAACTCGGAAGCGCTCTTCCTCGGCCTACAAAAGAGACAAAGCCCCATGAGCATGGAATAACGCTAGCGGTAAACAGGGACAAAATACCCTCAGTGGAGATGATTGGAGTACTGGGTCTTAGGATACAGACAAACGTTAAGAACACCGAAACGATACAATAACTCGAATCGAGTGTAGGCCAGACGTGTAGGCTACACAAAAGCATAGCAAATAAACACGCGGGAATGTAGGAGACGAACCTCTTAAGACTAGTTCAATCATTCGTAATCAGCAGAATCACATACGTGGCACCATACCTACGGCTAGCCAAAGCAGAAAAAAAACAAGATTGAAATCCTAATTAGGAAAGGCGTCAAAACCGCTCTGGGCCTCACCCCGTGCACACCACCCAGAAAATTCGGAACATGGGGATTTCAAACACACTAGACGAGACGAGCTCATTGAGGCTACCAGAGTAGCGCAACAACAACGAGTCCTACGCAGCCATTCAGGGTTAAAAATACTAGAAAAGCTAGGCTTCGCACCTCGATCGCGGCTCAAACACACGGAGAATATCCCAAAAGACATAAGGAACAAAATGAGAATCCTACCACTGCCAAGGAATATGCATGCGGTATACCATGAGGGTAGGCGAAAGGACAGAGCGAAAGCTGTACAGAAAAATTAGCCAACAGACAGGACGTGGTTTACACGGACGCGGCGGAATATGAAGGCAGAACGGGTTTTGTAGCCCTAGCGACCAGGGAGGGCGGAGACCGAGTCTCGTGCTGCAGCATCCGACAGAGAGGCAACAGCGGCTGAGGAGGTAGCCATTGCGCTGGCTGTAACTCAACGGAATGTCAGGGTGATTATGACAGATTCCAAATCGGCTATCCGCAACTACAACGAAGGTAGAGTACCTGTCGAAGCAGTCAAAATTCTTACTACCGGCCCGACACCGGCAGAGCTAATTAACCTTGTTTGGACTCCGGCCCACGAGGGCCTTCAGGGAAACGAGGCAGCGCACGCATTGGCCCGAGGACTCACACGCCGGGACCCCAATGCGGTCTTGTCGAGCAGAGAGCCCCTTCAGAGGGACGAGGAGCTCAACACGTACCAATATATTCTTAGCCATTACAGATTAGGAAGACAGACACTACCTGGAGGATGCAAGGGCCTGAGCAAAAAGGAAGAGGTCATATGGAGAAAGTTACAGGATGGAGTTTTTCCGAACCCACTCGCACTTAGCAGATGGCATTCGGCGATCCAAGACCCGAGGTGTAAACAGTGTAATGAAATAGCAGGCATGTTCCACATGGTGTGGACATGCCCTAGCCAGAACAAAACAGACAGGAATATAGAGTCCTCGGAGGCTTTAATGGCCAGTCAGAAAGAAGAAGAACAAAAAGAAGTCATCCGTCTAGCCCTGGACTCCGCTGAATCCCAAGGGATCCCAGCCTGCTGAAAGGGGAGGAAGATGACGGCGGTCAAGACTCAAGTCTTAATCGCCCTCCGATTCCTTGACGGGTGCAAATAAAGTTTTTTCATCATCATACCGAATGGGAAGGCCTACAGCCGAACGGGCGATGGGGTTCTGCGGACTCCCCGGCTGTGTGACGGAATGGTCACATGACCACTTACGGCGGCGCCCATGCTCCCGCGCTGTAAAGCGTCAAAAAATGCGTGCTTGCCTTGGCGTGAATGCTTTCCTATGCATTCCTATAAGCAGTCTTATAAGCAGAAGTGTCAGCGACAGGAAGAAGCGAGAAAGCGACAACGTGCACAAGAGAAGTCAGAACAGCGTGAAGAACGTCTTGCAAAGTGTCGTGCTAAGGATGCAGCTCGGCGACAACGCTCAACCTCGCAGAGTGGTTCCACGTCATCGGTCACCGATGAATCTCAACACTTGAGTGCTCAGGAACGCCCCAGTGCTACCAGGCGAAGGCAACGCGCCGAAGAATCGCCAGAAGAACGCGGGCACCATTGCTAACGCAATTTACCAAGTTTAACCAGATCTAAACCCCTGCCGTTTTTTATTTTCGCTCGCGTGCAGCTTGTCTGAGCAATTCGCTCTGCTCACAGCAAGTTACCACTGAAAAAACGCGCCCCGCTTGTTTTCATTGGTGTATTAGGCATAAATATTAGAATATCATCATCGGTGCATGAAATGTTACAAACACCTTGCTCTCGACGCGTGCGGGATGAAAGCTCAGGAGAGGAATGTGATGTCGGGTCTATTTTCCCTGGAAGGAGGCTTTTCAGCCAGTAGCGTCGGCCTAGGGGCATTGCATAGGCAGAACAGGAGCAGAAGCAAAGAGCAATCAGAAGCGCAATGGCACAGCGAGCCTGCAACTGAGTTCTCTCCCACTTACAAGTACACAACAAGACAAACTAACCCGGGCCCTCAATACACTATATAAAGCAACACTAGAACTTCCCCCTCAGGCTTCTACAGACACCCTGTACAGAACAGGCCTCTTCCACCCTTTTTAAGCCCTCCTTAACCTGCACCGGGAGAGAGAGATCATCCGCCTGTCCAGTACACCAGCTGGACTGTGGATACTTTCCCAGACTCCCTACACACCCATCTCTTTCCCAGACCCACCGCAGTCTCCGATCTATCCCCCTAACCTCCGCCTCGCACCCATTCCACGCAACATGTCCGCACACACACACGCAGGCCGCCGCCAGGCATACGCATACAACCACAAACCACCTTTGGACGCTGCGGCGGTGGCCTACACAGACGCCTGTCTCATGGAAACCGCGGGCTCCACAGCAGCCTTCTTCTTCCACCCTTCCCTCTCTACAACCAGCACTCACACAACCGGTCCATACACCTCCCCACCCTCCACGCTCGCCCTAGAAAAAATCTCTGCCTCTCCCGTAAACGAGAGAAGAGTAAGCATGAAATGTTTACGGGCCTAATGTCATCTCGGTGGACACCCGAACCGCACCGTACAGGAAGGGAGGAACGCCACCACCCGTTCAGCGCGATGCCTTGCCATTTGAACGCAAGGTTTTTTGAGGAAAGGAAATGGCGCAGTAATTCTCTGCCATCTCGGTGGACACCCGAACCGCACCGTAAAGGAAGGGAGGAACGCCACCACCCGTTCGGCGCGATGCCTTGCCCTTTGAACGCAGCGCTTCTCCCCCGGATCACGTATGACAACGAAGTGTAACGTGGCATTTATGTGCTTTTTGCACGCGTTATTAGAAATCGGAAATTATAATTCCGTGCATTATCAAACCCACAGCTCCACTGATATCTTGATAAACATTGAGAAGGCACTGGCAGCAGTTATTTTTTGTCTCGTTTGGAGACCGACCGGCGCTTGCATGCCGGTCGCGTAGGAGGGCTTAGAGAGTCTCGTTAAATCTCGTTAAGTCTCGTACGGTGCCCGGATGTTCTCGTTTCAGAGCCCGGATGACTGGAATTCAGTGCCCGGATGAGTGGATTTCAGTGCCCGGATGACTGGAATTCAGTGCCCGGATGAGTAGAATTCAGTGCCTGGATGAGTGGAATTCAGTGCCCGGATGAGTGGATTTCAGTGCCCGGATGAGTGGAATTCAGTGCCCGGATGAGTGGAATTCAGTGCCCGGATGAGTGGATTTCAGTGCCCGGATGATGGCTCTCGGTCTCGGCGTGACGTCACCACACTGCCGACAACGGGGGCTAAAAGCATTTCATGCTTAAAAATACACGGGATCGCCGATGCCATCACACACTTTGCCACCCTACCCCCCGCCGCCCAATACGTTGTCTATACAGATTCGCAGGGAGCTCTGCGTGCCTTACATGAAAGGCCCTCCCTTTCCCTACTCGATCGGCCTTAGATGCCGCCCTGTTAGCATTAATCCCACGACCGGTGACCCTTCGGTGAATCCCTGGTCACATGGGCATCCCCGGCAATGAGCTGGCTCACCAGCTTGCCTGCGAAACTATACACCGGGCGCCGGGGATCCCATGGATGAGCCCACCCACGGAGCAGGCGGTCAAGGCTTACAAACGCACTGTCGACGAATACTACGCGCAGCAAAAATTGGATTTAGCTGATTTACCACCACCGCACCCATCCTTATCGATCCGTGAAGCTCGCATTCTTGGCCGAATACAGTTTAATCTCCTACATACACCAGCCAAACGTTACCTATACCGGTACAATTCCACACCTCAGTGCCCGAACTGTCCACACACATATGCAGACATAGAACACTGCCTTACACAGTGCCACGCAGCCTTCCAGTCCCCCGCCTATCCTTTCCCCCCACCCCCACCGTGGCCCATCTGGCTCGCCTCCCTGGATCTGAGACTGCAACGTGCCCTCGTCGCCTTGGCCCAGGATGTACTGAACGCCTAACAAAAAGGATGTTCGAATAAAAACTGTCACACCACCACCAATTGAAACTTTCTGTGCTGTCGGAGAGCAGGCGTGCGAGCGAAGCTGTATCACGTGACCTGGTCGTCTAGTTTCCGCGCATCCTGTGCGATGAACGCGTTTGCTTTGTGTGGCCGGTACGGCGGTAAGGATAGACGAGTTTGACCTTACCTTCACGACGAGCAGCGGCACATTATAACTTTCGCATTGTTAAGGCGAATCCCGTTAATAGCTCATGTTCGTGCTGTCCGTCCATGCTAGCGGTGTCCATTGCACTGAAATCGTTCCACCAGTTGTGCATCTCCTCCGCGCAGCGGCACACCCTCCTCCGCAATTTCATTTCATTAAATTCGTTTTCTTCATTACGGCCCCTCTTTTTCCTTTAACTCCCACTTCCTCCTTTCCTCTACAAACGGATGACTGGAGTCCACCAAGATATGCGAGACAGTTACTGCTTAATTTCCTTTCCTCAAATACAGTTTTCATTTTCTTCACTATACACGCCCCCTCTTTCACTTTCTTATTTCACTCCCACTTCACCCTTTCCGATATGGTGCAGTTCGGGTGTCCACCGCGACGGTTTGCTAGGCAACGGCTCATCCGGCCGCACCAAAAACACATCAGCACGATTCAGGCGTCCAGTGACCCAGAAGCCAGTTTTCGCACTTCCTTTCCTTAAAATGATTGGAGTGTAAAACGTCAACGTCAACGCCAATGAAAACAATGAACGCCGAAAGGGCAACGGCGACGTCGTGAAACGGTCGCCAAAGAGCTGCAGTCTCAAACGCTACAATAAAAGAGCGACCGCAATCGCCAAAGACAATAAAAACCACACATGCGGGAAGCCCGCCACGCGCCAAGCGGTTCGACCGAAGTGCAACGATCTCCAACCCCCTTAGCAGTGAACCCCGAAGAATCAAGAGCTTTCATGCAGCGCATGGAGGATTTCATGATTCGCACCGAAGGACAGTTCCGCCAAACTCATGCAAGATTAGATGCCATGCAGGTCCAACTCAACCTGTCAGAACAGAACGTCACATTACTGCAGCAATTGTTGCGTTGCAGGACCAAAGTTTCCGCAACCACGTCAAAAGTCAAAATACGCAACGAATAAGAAACGAGGACCGGGACAGGCTCATACACGAGCGCCGTTTCGGAAGTGAAGGCTCCAATCAGAAGAATGCCCAAAACCATGGCTAAACCAACTCCACTAGAAATCTGGCAATGGAACTGCAGGGGGTACCGCCAAAAGCAGGGACTCATAATCGAGTTTTTACATACGCAAGGCTCCACACCCGATATAATAGCTTTGCAGGAAACTAACACGACACCGTCACTCAGGGGATACACGTGCTACGATAGCGGACGCACGGCAGCCTTGTTCAGCAAAAAGTTGGTAGCCATACCCTATGACCCAATTCCCAACACCGGAATTGAACACTTAGTGACGGAAATTTTTCCCGAAAGAAGCGTAAGGAAAAGAGTGCCTTTCTCGTAAACCTCTATAGCCCGCTTCGCCAGCGGGATGCGAGTTTTGATACACTCTTTCTAGGGGCCAGCAAACTTGCGAAAAGCAACTCGTTGCTCATTGTAGGCGACTTCAACGCTCGCGGACAGCAATGGGGATACCCCACTAATAATCACAAAGGTATACAGGTCGAGGACACGGCGGAAGCGATACAATGTACCCTCTTAACAGACGAACTTCAACCAACGCGCCTTGGCACTTCGACCTGCCCGGATACGTGTCCGGACTTAAAGTTTGTCAGGGGAGTGAAGCACGCAACGTGGGAGAATCTGCTGGAGAATCTAGGCAGTGACCACTATATCCTGAAGACTACGATAGCAGCCACCAACATCAAGCGCAAGCTCGGCACGGCCAAGATCACCAACTGGCCGGCTTTCCGCAAGGCTGGCGCGGACCTGGAAGGGGGGATTACTTCCATAGATGAGTGGTGCCAACAACTTAAAGACATGCAGAAGCGGTACACTCAGGAAGTGGATCGCACCGAGCAAACACCAGAGGTGGACCCTCGGCTCATCAGGCTATGGGAGGCACGTCGAGGACTCACCAAGCGCTGGAAGAAGCAGCGCTTTAACAGGAAGCTCAAGCTCAAGATCGCAGAAGTCACCAAGATAGCGGAGGAGTACGCGACCCAACTGGCCAGGCAGAGCTGGCAGCAGTTCAGTAGCTCGCTGGACGGCACCCTCAGCACGGCCAAAACGTGGCGTATACTCAAGACCCTCCTCGACCCTACCCAAACAAGGGCCGAAAGCGGCAAAGCTATCCGCAGACTCGTCCACACCTTCGAGGGTACGGAAGAGGAACTGCTAGATAAGGCCAAAGAGAAATGCTACGGCACGACCTTGTCTGCGGCATACGCGAAACCATACCTGGGGAAACCGAACACCCACTTAGACAGGCCGATCAGCAGGGAAGAAGTGTTCGCTGCCTTAAAGGCATGCACGCGCAACACTGCGGCGGAAGTCCTCACCAACGTCCCGAGCGTAGGCGAGAACGGGATTATGGCCCTCGACATCAAAGGATCCTTTGATACGTTAGCCACACGGCTGTAATGGAAGGACTCGACAAACTCCACTGCGGCGAGAAGATTCACAGCTACGTGAAGGCCTTTCTCTCCAATCGCACTGCAACGGTTGGGCTCGGATACCTTCGCAGCGCTAAATTTTCGACCCCCAACAAAGGCACACCTCAAGGGTCCGTCATCTCGCCACTACTTTTCAACGTGGCCATGATCGACCTCGCGAGACAACTCGAGAAGATCGAAGGCATACAGCACGCAATATACGCTGGCGACGTCACGCTCTGGGTTACCACTGGGTCGCTCGGCCAGAAAGAAGAACGACTGCAAGCAGCGGCTACCTGCGTGGAAGAATATGTCAGTGCACGAGGCCTCGCCTGCTCCACCGAAAAATCAGAACTCCTGCGAGTCCACAAAGGGAAACACAACGAAGGGTCCATCAATGTCTCCCTCGAAGGACAGCTAATTCCCGAACGAGACAAGATACGAGTCTTGGGAATGTGGCTGCAGAGCAACCAGCGATGCGGCCATACGCTCGGACTTTACAAGCAATCAACCACTCAGGTCGCCAGAATGATCACGCGCGTGTCGCAGAAGCGGAGCGGCTTGCGAGAGGGGGATACCCTGCGCCTGGTTCAGAGCCTGGTGGTTAGTCGCGTGGGTTACGCCCTCCCGTACTTCAACCTCAACAAAGGAGAAGTGGACAGTGCAGATACCATACTCCGCAAAGCTTACAAGACAGCCCTGCATCTACCAATGAATACCTCCAAAGAAAAACTACTGGCTCTTGGAATTCACAACACCTTCGAAGAGATCAAAGAAGCCCAACTGGTCACGCAGTTAGCTAGGCTCCAGCAGACTCCTACGGGGCGCTCTCTCCTTAGGCGACTGGGGCTAGGCGGAACTGCGGAATTCGAGAATCGTACTGCGAGCATACCGGACGCAATTCGCCAGACGCTAAACGTTCGCTCCCTTCCCCGGAACATGGACCCCAACTTGCATGCGGCCCGTAGGGGAGCCCGGGCGAGGTATGCACAACAAACTCTAGCTACAAAATCCACAACGGTATACACGGACGCGGCTCCGTATACAGGAAGCTCACATAACAGCACAGTGGCGGTAGTTATTGATTCGAACTTAAAGGAATTAGCTAGTGCCTCAGTGAGGGATTGCACGGTAACCGAAGGGGAGTAGCTGGCCGTAGCTCTAGCGGCGGTAGCCGTTTATCGAAGCAACATGTCCCTTACCATCCTCAGATTCGAGAGAAGCGTGCCGTAACTACATGAACGGCCGCATAGGTCGCGCCGCGCTCCGGCTCCTCCAGAGCGCGACCCCACCAAGAGTCGCACATAGCATTTACTGGGTACCAGGACACACCGACATAGCGGGGAACGAACGCGCCGACGAGGTAGCTCGAGGGTATACGAGCCGAGCTTCCTCCCAATCGGACGATTTACACGATTGAGTCGGCCCTACATACTCAGACATTCTCAATTACTATAAGGGGGTACGGATCCGCTATCCGCCGCCTCATCCTGATCTAAATCAATTAGAGGCAGTGTATTGGCGAAGATTGCAGACAGGAACATTCCCAAACCTGCATATCCTTAGCAAGATTTACCCGACGCAATATCGGGACACTTGCCCGTGGTGTGGCAGCAAATCATCGTTGTACCACATCACGTGGGAATGCAGTAAAAACGACAACTTTCGCAAAGACCCGAGTGCAGAACAGTGGGAGAGCCGGCTCTCCAGCGGCGATCTGAGTTGCCAACAAGGTCTGATCCAGCACGCCCAACGAGCAGCGAAGCTCAGCGGAGCCCTGGAATAGGGGCACCGACCCTGTAAGAAGAAGGAAGATGGACCTCTTCTTTCTCGTCTGCTACTAGCACCTTTCTAGAGCAATAAATGTCTTTCCTACCTACCTCGGGGAAGCTGCAGCGGATTGACCACAAGGCTTCCGCCAAGCGCACTTTAGAATTTCCGAAGTGTTTTCGGCACTTTTTAAAGCCACTCTTCACTCCGAACCCCTTAATTCTCCCAACTTCGCTGACTGGCCGTTCCCGTCTTGTACAATACGGGCCAAAGTGCAATGAGACGCAATTGCAACCCTGCGCGTGTTCCACTCGTGTCCGAAACACGGTTGGAACGCTGTCAATCCAACTGTAAGCAGCTGCCACTGCTGGTGTCGCCCAACGTCTCTATTATAGTGTTCAGCTATTCTATGAGGTTTCACGGCCGCCATCTCGCGCTCACCAAACGACTGAAGCTGAACATACAATGCCGAGTCAATCGTGTCTTCTCTGCTTTCAACGGCCACAAATTCGCGCTAGAACGCAATTGTTTATCCTCAGCCGTCATTTCTTTCGCGCACAAGTCGAGCCAAAATAAAGGAAACGTAAAGAAACTGGCTGTGGCTTAGCTTGGTCAAGCCAGGTAATTGCGAAGCAATACGATAGGTTCCGCTATTTTATTGGTTTCCCATGTACTGACACGGCTAATGACGCATATCCGAAGTGTCTTGCTTGCTTGAGGCGGCATCTGACAGGGTTGACGAAAGGAGCGAACCGGCGTTGGTGCCTACCAGCCTCGCGCTGCGACGGCGCGTTGTTGTTGTTGTTGTTGTGACTGAGAGAAGGATGAAAAGGAAATTGCACGGGCCTGCTACTGGCTCGAGCCAAGCGCCACCACCGCTGCCACGTGCAGATAGAAGAGAGTTAAAAGATCAGAGGAAGGAGAGAGAGGAAAGGAAAGACGCGCGTCGCAGCAACAACTGCATCCGCCGGAGCGGACGCTGCTCAAAAAACAGATAAGCGGCCGAAGCCGCGCTCGCCGAAGCGAGAACAGATACACTGTTGTTGTTGTTGTGACTGAGAGAAGAATGAAGAGGAAATTGCACGGGCCTGCTACTGGCTCGAGCCAAGCCACCACCGCTGCCACGTGCAGATAGAGGAGAGTTAAAAGATCAGAGGAAAGAGAAAAAGGAAAGAAAAGACGCGCGTCGCAGCAACAACTGCGTCCGCCGGAGCGGACGCTGCTCAAAAAGAAGCGGCCGAAGCCGCGCTCGCCGAAGCGAGAACAGATCAGATACACTCCGAGATGGGGCCCCGTTTTTACACAGATGTTATGACGTCACTCCGCTCGCGGCCCCCCTGGTGAGAGGAGCTAGAGTTAGGGCGCCGTTGGTGCCTACCAGCCTCGCGCTGCGACGGCGCGAGATCGGGCCCCGTTTTTACACAGATGGTATGACGTCACTCCGCTCGTGGCCCCCCTGGTGAGAGGAGCGAGAGTTAGGCCGCCGTTGGTGCGTACCAGCCTCGCGCTGCGTCGGCGCGAGATGAGGCCCCGTTTTTACACACATAGTATCACGTCATGCCAATGGTCGTGCCAAAGGTCAAGTGGTGGCTACCACCGCCTCGCGCTGGAACGGTCTGAGGTGGTAGCTAAAGTAGTATTGCTTCGCAATAAAAGAGCATATGACGCGTTTGCGTAACCTGACTTCTTTTGCACTCCGCGTATCGCGCGGGAGCAACTCCATCTCCTCCCGACTGCTCTCGGCGTCGCCAAACTGCTCCTTGTTCTGGGATCGGATCGCATTGCTCCTGTTCCTGGGGCGCGATTACGAGTTTTTGTCTCAATTTTGAGACTCTGACGTCAAAATGACGACACCGCGAGTCGTTGACGGCGGAATCAACCTATTAGCAGCGAGGTTGTGGTGTCTAATAGTAGGGTTCCACCCAGGAAGCATTTAGTTGCGCCATAAGAGACCGTATGCTAAAGTTTTTCTGTAAACACACCGTTAATAATTTGAAGAATATTTTATTTCACTAACAAACTATGTTTCAAACTCAACGACATGAAGCAAAAGAAGAAGCGTCCTCAAATTTGCAATTAAGCTTGCTCTTCAGCCACTTTTTCTGCCGCGAGGGTGCGCTGACGGCGGAAAAGCGTCGGCTAGGTGGCGTGAGCTGCCGCCTGACTCAAAGGATTCAGCTACATTCAGCCTTATCCCTCCACCCACATATTCACCCATCGTAAACATGGCAGACAGAAAAAAAAATCAGCTGATTCGACGGCTGTCCTCTTTTTTTTAAACATTACGTAGAATCAAAGTACTGCGCAGACGTCTTAAGTGCGCGGAAAAATCTGCTTAAAGGCAATGATTGCTACGAGTCTGCCGAGATCAATTTGGAAGGAGCGCTTGGCTCGAAAACCGGCGAAGGCAGCTTCAAGGCAAGTTCAAACAGGCGAGTTGCAAACGTCGCGCTAGTATTCTAGGCGACCGATTTCGGTCAATTAGTTACGGTTCGCGAAACACATGTAAAGCGGGGAGGGAGCGTAACAAATCGATTTAAGCCTGTCGCGCGACCTCCGCGTCTCGCCAGTGTGAACTCACCTAGCCTGCTATTGATGGCAAATGTGCTCCAAAGGCGATGCGTGATTCTTTTTATTTTTGTTCAGAAAATACAAGGCGACCATGAATAATCACACTGCAGCAACTGCCGACATACGGAAGCAGACTGGTGCAGCTGCTGGGAGCTTGCAATCTCACTGCGGGAATTAAGAGCCGGCACGCCTGGTCACTGCGCCAACAATCACTCATGCCGCCTCGTAACCAACTCATGCCAACTCATGCCGCCCGCTTCGGGTTAAGAACTTGACATTCGTGTTGGTGTTGTTGCCGTTCCGTTCGGATGATGGTCGGATGACGCCGCCGGGGACACTGCGGTGGCGAAAGTTTATGCAAAGGAAGTCCACCTTCGCCGCCGCCTTGTCTTAAGGGGTCTCGCCGGAAAGCGCGCACCTTCTGCGACTTAACTTTGACAGTGGTCTCAGCAACTCACCGCAAACACTTGCACAGTCGGTTGGGCTACACCGACGTTTACTTCATTTCCTACGGTGTCTTGAAACCCACCGGCGGCGAAGGCGCGCACAGGCACTTGCCGCTCCACTGACCGCGCACTCAACCTCCAAGTTCAACGGCGAGTTCGTCGCACAGCCATTATGCTCCTTCCTGTGTCAAAACGTCGAAACAACTCGTCCGGCACGTCAAAACCGTCTTCATGCACCCTCTTACACCGCTGCTCGCGCGGCCACCGGCCATGTAAACAACCGCCATTTTCTGTCTCAAGCGGTTTGAGACCACTCGTTACAATCCCGAAAAATCGTCTCAATCGGCTCGCATAATTAGGTAAGCAACGTCAATACTTCTGCCCGTTTTATGACGTCGGCCGGTGACGCAAAAAAACAATATGGCCGCTGGTCACGACCGACCAATAGGAACGGGGCAAATGAGACACTTTTTGAGACACTTTCCGATTGAGACAATTTCGAGCGACTCGTAATCGCGCCCCTGTTCGCCTACTGGAACGCCGCTGCTTTTGAATGGAAAGCTTCACTACGGGATCTCGTGCTTCGATCGCCGGGTGCCTAGTTTTCACGTTCAAATCAACTTGAGCTTCGAAAGCAAAGGAAAGGCCCAAAACTGGCCCCCTGGGACAGTGTACACCTTAGTCGCTCTTCAAGCTACGAAACCAATGGGACGGCAGTTTGGAAAGGTGAGGAAAGGCGCATAACTGCCCTCTTGGAAGAATGGGCTCTTCAGTGGTGCTTTAAGCCATGTGGCGGTGGCGGTAGTGACAGATGTGCGCTGCATGCTTTGGCATTGGCAACGTTGCGGCAGAAATGCGGCATTGAAGCCATAGGCCGCCGGTGTTCGTTGTGTTAATTGGCGTTGGCGTTGACAACATTTTACATTCCGATGATTTTAAGGAAAGGAAGTGTGCATAACTGGCTCCCTGGGTCAATGTACGCCTGAATCGCGCGCATAGGTACGTGGGGCGATGAGAGAGAGAGTGTGGCCTGCATGCGTTAGCGCTGACAACGTTGTGGCAGACACGCAGCAGTGCTGCAATAGGCCGCAGCGTTCATTGGGTGAGCTCGCACTCTCCATAAACCAATCACTGGCACCTGTCAGGGTGGCATGGTGGGTGCGCTGCCTATCCAGTGTCCCAAACACACTCAATGTTACAGGCGCCAAGCCGCTTATCGTTGCCCGACGCGCCATAGCTTTCGCTCTGTAACCAGGCTCAGCAGTAGTTGAACCGAAGCTAATTTTTTGAGAGAACACTTTTGAGGTGCTTCGATTGCTCCGTATCTGGGAATGGAATGAGCCACTAGTGTCGCGAGGTCGCGGTCAAATACATTCCACCTAGAGTCACTGCTTGTAACGGAAGGCACGCATGAGAGCTGCGTCGACTGTGGCTTCGTAACAAAAGCTCGATGCCATAACTGCAAAGCTTCCTTAAGGGTATTTGTAGCCCGCATACAAGTTTCAGAGTGCTTTCACTTTCTAGGGTATTTTAACGAACGCTGCACACAGACAAAAAAATAACGAAGGCAAATACGCGCTTGAGCCTAGCAGCTCTTATTGCTCCACCGATATGTAACAAAGATGTACGGGTGAGCCCAGTATACTGTTATCCGAATAAGGAAAATTCGCAAAACGACGAGCGAAAGAAGGTGCGGAGCTGCACAATAAAACCGAAAGACTCGCTTTCCTAAGTCTAGTTAGGCTTAACATAGAATCAATATGTCGACTAAGAGGTATGGGTAAGAAGGTAAAGTAAAGCAAAACGTGACTTAATTTTTAAGTACCGCAACTGCACACAGCTGATAAATTATGAGCAACAAAGGTTTCCGCGAAACTGAAAAAATCTGACTGGCACGACTAGGCCTTCCGACGCTCCTCTCAAACCATATACAAAAAAATCTCTGCCGCCCCCGTAACCGTAAGTATGAAATGTTTACGGGCATAACACATTGGTTGTAGACGGTACTAGTCAAAATCTTGACCGCCTTGCCTCGCCAGCTGTATCCGGTTTCTGTTTGCCATGGCGGCAGCGGCACCGAGGAAACGTTGCATCTTTCAAGCCTGCAGTTCATCCCTTTGCAGGTTGGAAAAAGTTTCTTTATTTTGAGGTAGTTGCTTCTTTGTTACTGCTGCTGGTGCTGCCAAGCTCATTGAAAGTGTTTTTGGTTTGGTTTATGGTTGGTTTATGGGGTTTAACGTCCCAAAGCGACTAAGGCTATGAGAGACGCCGTAGTGGAGGGCTCCGGAAATTTCGACCACCTGGGGTTCTGTAACGTGCACTGACATCGTACAGTACACGGGCCTCTAGAATTTCTCCTCCAAAGAAATTCTAGCCGCCGCGGCCGGGATTGAACCCGCGTCTTTTGGGTCAGCAACCGAGCACCATAACCGCTGAGCCACCGCGGCTTTTTGTCAAAATGAATCCAGAAATTGTCAAAGCTCTAAAACAGATACCCCAAGATCTGAAGGAAATGCGAGGGTCCCTTGAAAGAGATTTAGAAAGAGCAATCAGAAGTACATAAAAGCCTTGAATTTTTTAATAAATGCTTTGAAGACCTGACCGCTGAGCTGAAACTCACGAGAGAAGAAAATATTCCAATAAAAGTTGAAAATGCTGCGCTTTGTTCTGAATGTACAGAGCTGAGGAAAACAGTGCTCGCAAACGAGCAGAAAATAACACAACTCGAGCAATACTCTAGGAATAGGAATGTAGAAATCAAAGGCATTCCGACTTCAAAAGGTGAAAGCTTGCCAGCCCTCCTAGAAAAGATAGGGAACAACATAAAACAACCAATCACAGTAAATGACGTCAAAGTCTGCCAAAGGGTGCCAGTCAAGGATTGCAACCAATCGAACATAATCGTTCAATTCTCGAGAAAAGCAAAGTGCAATTCTGTGTTTGAAAAAGCTCGAAAAATACGCATTTAAACCCCAGATCTTGTTTTCACAGATGATGCTTCACTGTTCGTAAACGAACATATGTGTCCTCAACTAAAAAAATTTTTTGGCATGACTGTTGCAAGAAAGAAGGAAAAAGGCTGGAGCTATACGTGGACCAGGAGTGGCAATATATACGCAAAGTCTGACTCTTCACAGACTTTGCGCATTACCCACATTCGTGATCTAGATAAGATAGTATGAGCAAGTTTCCCTCTTTTCACGAAACATAACGCATGGATTGAATATGGGCGACAACTTTTTCACACCATGCCTAGTCGGTGCGGTACGTGCTAAATATAAGAGAAACATAACCTTGATACATATGAATGCCCAGGCTGCCAGGAACAAAGAAGAGCAAATCTCTGCACTCTTCGCCGCCCTTGGTTTTGAACCCGATATTTTTATGGTAACAGAAACATGGTATAGAAGTGAAACAGATGTGCTTAGACCGCCTGGCTACAAAACCTTTTTAAATCGCTTCACTAAAAATGAATGGGGGAGGCGTTATGTTAATGGCAAAAAATGCTATACCTTGTCATCTTGTGGATTCCCGCCCTTGTATAACGTCTCACTATGAAATACTGACTTTCCGCTACAGCGACTACCTTTTCTGTGGTTTACACCGACCTCCAAAAGGAAGTGTGCCGAATTTCTTGTCCTTTTTTGACGATTACCTTGGCGTGGTTAACGACAGCCATATCAAATTGGTTCTAGCGGGAGATTTGAATATAGATGCTCTTAAAATATCCCCGCAACAGCAAGAATTGTGCAGAATTTTGGGGTGAAGTGGCTTTTTTAAAACAATAACGCTTCCAACAGGCATTCAGAGTAGTATATCAACATTGCTTGATATGTTCATTACTAACATTGATGATCCAGATTCAACGTCTGGTGTAATCTGTGCACCTATTAGTGACCATCTACCTATACTTCTTATTACAGCTCAATAAACTTCAATGCCACATCTCGCACCTCAGAACTCCAGAACGTTCAGAGACATAAACAGCTTTAACCTGACGGCATTAAGAAAGGAAATCTTGCAAACAGATTGGTCAGATGTTTGGCGCGCCAACACAGTCGAAACAGCGTATGAAGTGTTTCTGAAGAAGTTCTTCCCTGCTTAAGATGAACATTTTACTTATCTAACATTAAATCAAGCGCGCAAAGGCAGAAAGCCGAGGATTACCAAGAAATGCCTCAAAGAAATACGTATTAAAAAAACTCTATGCAATATTTATAAATAACATAAATGCTGGAACTGTACTGCAATCCAAAGCCCAAAGAAATAATGTGAATACACTTTTGCGGTGCGAAAAAACGAGATACTTACACAACCTTTTTTGACAATAATACAATCTTATGACAAAAATGCAATGCAAAATAGAGATATTGTGTGGCGACGATTAAATATGCTTTTAGGGCGTAAGAGTAGCGAGAAGACAGATATTGATGACATTACAGTATACGGCACAGCCATTAGAGGTATAGATTTAGCGACCTCTTTAAACGATTACTTTAGATCTCTGTGTGGCAGCCATAACGAAGATTGAATGCTTTTCCTTAGGAATCAGACGCGTGAAAGTGCGTTCTTCGCTCCTACCACTGAAGGAGAGGTAGTGAGTGTGTTTAGATCGCTGAACAACACTTATTGCCGTGATGTCGATGGTTTGCAAATTAAAGCAGTCAAAGAAGTTATAGACGCAATTTCCCCTTTCTTAACATACATTTTTAACCTTTCTTTCATTGAAGGAGTGTTTCCGAAAAGAATGCAGGAGGCGAAAGTGACTGTAATACATAAACGTGGTGATAAAAATACATTTTCCAATTGTCGACTACTATCCATACTTCCCGTATTTTAAAAAGGTTTCGAAAAGCTGATACATACACGCATGACTTCCTTTATCAGTAAGCACCATATAATTACAAGCGTTCAGTTTGGATTCATGAAGGGCATCTGTACAGAACATGCACTTTTGTTACAGAAAGAAGGAATATTAGAATCCTTTGAACGCGATGAGTGCTCTCTGGCTGTGTTTGTGGACTACTCAAAAGCATTCGCCCGAATTAATCACACTACCTTGTCTAAAAACTGAAACATGGTTTTCGATGAGTTTTTTATGAATTATTACAATCGTATCTAAAACACGGCAAGCAGCAAGTATGCATTAACAATCATGTTTCACATTTGTTTCACATTTCAGCATACTGGAAGCATACTGGGGTCGCTACTCTTCTGTCTTTATATAAATGGTGTTGTTAACACAGATAACGCTACTGAATTCATCATTTACGCGAATGACACCCCATTGCTTTTCACTGGGCGAGATCCAACTGACGTGGTTAACGATGCCAACCCTGTGTTAGCAAGACTTTCCTTATGGAACAAGGCAAACTCTCTTGCAATTAATGCAACTAAAACAAAAGCCGTGCTGTTCCGGCCAAAAAACCGCGGAATAAACACTAATTTAGAAATAAGATACGGAACATCTCAAATTGAAATTGTCCCTCAAATAAAATGTCTTGCCGTACTCTTTGAAGACCATATGACCTGGAACATGCACATAGATTTGGTTGCAGCCAGTGTTCCCCGCGTGTGCGGAATACTTAACAAATTACAGTTCTATTTACCAAGAAGCATCAAACACATAATTTACAATAGTTTATTCATGCCCGGCATTAACTACTGTCATTTAGTGTGGGCAACCACCACTTTTACCAACATTACCTAACTTCATAAGATTCAAAAGAAAGCAGTCCGTGCTATAACTAAATATAGACATGCTGTCATACTGAACCCCTTTTTTAAAGACCTCAACTTACTCTCAATACGTGACCTTCATCAAATGACCCTTCTTAAGCGCTATAAAATGGGCATAAGTACAATAACAATTTCTTTAATACTGTTTCCCGTCTCACAAAAACAAGAAAAGTGCGTGACGCTCGAACGTCGCAAAAGTGGAAAGTTCCACGCACTCGCACTAACTACGGAATGCAAATGCTTCACTTTCTGCTTCTCAGCAATTTAAAAAGCATTGTGTAAGCTGATTTCTCTTAGTGGATTTGTATTTCCTTCTTTCTGGTTTCAATTTTATTTTCCTGCTTGCATGCGGGCAGTGTGTGTATATTCCTACTTTACGATTTCCTGCCGTGTCATCCTATATCAAGTGTATGGGACCGTGGGCTTCGTCAAGCCGTTTGCGTGGCTTTTAGTCTACGGCTCTCTGGTATCGATGTAAACGATGCTGAAATAAAGAAAATTTGAAATGTATTTCAGCTTTGTAATCGTTCTTTTCATTCCTCTAAGCAAACAAGGGAAGGAGGACGAGGTGCTCGTTATAAATATGAAAGAAGCCAACAGCCACAGAAACCAAGGGGCACAGGGGATTTTTAATTTTATTTATTTATTTATTTTGTGGTGTTGATCAATTTAGAATATTACTGAATATGTTATCGCTTAAAGCTAATTGATTAGAAAAACAGAAGAAAAAACAACCACTGCCGCCGGTGGGATCCGAACCCACGACCTCCGAATTACGCGTCCGGAGGTCGTGGGTTCGGATCCCACCGGCGGCAGTGGTTGTTTTTTCTTCTGCTTTTCTTATCAATTAGCTTTAAGCGATAACATATTCAGTAATATTCTAAATTGATCAACACCACAAAATAAATAAATAAAAAAATTAAAAATCCCCTGTGCCCCTTGGTTTCTGTGGCTGTTGGCTTCTTTCATTTTCATTCCTCTGTTATTTGTACCACTTTGCCTGTGTTACACTGGTGACGTCACCACAAGATTATGTCGCACATAATTGATGGCGAAGTAAGGACAGATTAGTAATTAGTGACTAAATGCTGATTAATGACTACATACTAATTAACTGTTAATTAATGACGCTTAACCTCCGCCTTTATGAGTGGAACACGACACGTGTTGTAGCGCACCGTACTGGGAGGAACGCCACCACAAGTTCGGCGCTATGCCTTGCCCTTTGAACGCAAGGCTTTTCAGGAAAGGAAATGGCGCAGTAATTCTCTGTCATCTCGGTGGACATTCGAACCGCACCGTACAGGTGGGAGGAACGCCACCACCCGTTCGGCGCGATGCCTTGCCCTTTGAACGCAGCGTTTTTTAAGGAAAGAAAATGGCGCAGTAATTCTCTGTCATCTCGGTGGTCACCCGAACTGTTAGTAGTGTAATGGCCAGTAACGAGGTGGCGCCATGTATCCATTGGTGCGCCGTCGCCGTTTCACCTTTGCTTTGCTCTCTGTGTGTGTGTTAATAAAAAATGGCAGGTTGATAGTGTATGTCGTCCCGTTGGCTTCGTGCCAAATCCACTCAATCCGCGACTCCCAAAGACGTGGTCACCCTGCGTACTCAACAAAACCTAGACCTAGCGAAATCGGTAATCGTAGATAGCACAGTGAACACCAGAACAGATCTGGGAAGAGAAATAAGACAGCATTTTATTATCGCTCCCATACCGAGAAACAGCATCCCATCCTCGACAAAGGCAGAAGGAAAAGCAGGGTCGCAAAGATGGCTGCTAAGCTAGGCAAGATGCCACTGGGAACCATGGCCTACACTGATGCCGCCGTAGGCACGCTAGGAGACACCGTCTCCTTAGCCGTCGGGGACACAGGCAGAACGTTAGGCGTTCTAAGACACCTTGACTTAAAACCCCTTGTGGCGGAGTAGGTTGCAATAGCGATCGATCTAACTCAGCCAGGTACCAAATACGTAGTAAGCGACTGCAAAGCCGCAATTAGAAATTACAGCAAGGCACACGTCCACGAAATGGCGACTAAATATCTAAAAGACTTTATCCCAGCCCACAATATACTAATCATCTGGACCCCATCCCACTCGGGTCTGGTTGGAAACGAGGCTGCCCACAGGTCTCCCGCTCCTCTTTACCCCGGGGAGCCGTTAACGCCTCATACGAATTCAGCACTAAAGAAGAAACCAATACCTTTAATAGCATTACAGACAATCAGAAAAAGAACAAAAGAATCTATCCTCCTCCGGATAGATCGCTTAGCTCGGCCGAGGCCTATGACTGGAGAAGACTCCAAGCTAGAAACTTCGCATCCCCGCTCTGGAGGAGCTAGACAGGAGGTGACCCGAGGCAGGATGCGGATGTGTGCAGGTTCTGCCGGCATACCGCTACACTCGAACACCTACTATGGAGATGCCCCAGTGCCCCAGGATATGGCAGAATTAATAATGCAGAGGAATGGGAGACCATACTCAGAAGTGCCGACCTTAGCATACAACGATACGCTACCCGCCTGGCAGCAGAAGCTGCGCGACTATATCGTTGCTAGTCTTCCAGCTGCGATAATGCCTCTCCCCGGACGCCTGCGTGCGGACCCGGAGGGGCACGGGTCTTCTTCTGGCGAAAATAAAGTTTCTTCAGCTCATCTCACCTCTGCCCATTTTTTTTCAAGACGTACCTGAACAATTATCATTCACGTGAGCAGCATGTATTAATACAAGGACATAAGTAAATTAGCGCGAATGAAGGTGCCCGAAGATGAAACGAGGAGTGTGTGTGTTAATAAAAAATGGCAGCTTGACAGTGTGTGTCGTTCTGTTGGCTTCGTGCCAAATCCACTCAATCCGCGACTCCCAAATATCTGGTCACTCTGCGTACTCAACAAGACCAACAGGTTATGGGCCGAAGACAACGCACCAACCGCATTTTTGGAAGAAATGAGAAAATTGTCTTGACTGAGTGATGAAAAGGTGCGACCACGTTGAAGAAAAGAACGTTAAGCTACACCACCTTCACTACGTCGTGCCGATGTCTTCGGAAGTTTTAGACAGGCGTGGGCTGCGTGAAACTGTCGGGAAGAAGTGACTGACAAGTGGTGTGTGCCCGTGAAATGAGTAGTGCGTTTTTTGTTGGAAGAAAAACTGACCGCCACGCGACACCGGCGTTGCTGGAGACTCCGTGTTGGATGTGTACGGAAGACGCTTCGACTCGTCCGGCGTGAGTACAGCAAAATTCTCAGGAAGAAGTGACTGACAGAATCTTTTCAGTGCATCTTAGTGGCGAAATTTTTCGGAAAGAAGTGACTGAAAAATCGTTTTCGCGTACACTAATTGAGAAACAGCTACGAAAAAGCAGTGCATTGTCCCCCTTGCGTTCGAGTATCAGCGAACATGGCATTAGACGAGTTGAGACTGCTGAAGTTGTCATGAGATAACTATCACCCATGGTCGATAAGGGCAAGAGCTCCTCTCGTACAGAAGGGATGCTGGGAAGCGATCGACCTCGGATTCTTGAATAAAGAAATCAACGAGCGAGAAAAGCAGACTGACAACAAGGCCCTGACCTTTCTGTTCCATATCGTCGAGGACAACTACCTGGATGACATCGGGACTTACAAAACTGCAAATGAAGCCTGGAATACGCTGCTGGAAATGCACTCAAAGTTAGGACTCTTGCATATACTCCAATCGATGCGCGATTATTTCAATGTGAAAGTGTAGAGAGAAGAGTCAATGCAAGAGTACCTAGGAAGATTGATGGTCCTGCATAGGAAGTTGTCAAGCGCAGGCTATGCATTTACAGACAGAGAGGTTGCATTAGTGATGCTAATGGGACTTCCTGACTCATATGAACCGCTCATTCTGAACATGGAGCAAGACGAACAAACCCTCTCGGCCAAAGTAGTGAAGACAAGGCTGCTGATCGAAGAAAAGAGAAAGCTGCGTCGTGAGGAAGATCGGTTAAGCGACGAAGAGAGTCAGACGAGGACCCTAGTCACTAAAGCTCGTTTAAGGACTGAGAACAAGCAACCCAACGAGAAGGTGAATCATCAACTCACGGTAAAGAAGGAAGAGAAGGTTCGTCAATGTACCTCAAGTATGCAAAAGAAGGCGCGATGCTTTGCTTGTGGCAAAATTGGTCGTATAGCCAAAGATTGTGACCAGTTTCAAGACGAAGGGGATGACCAGAAGAAGAGAAACTCATCACAGGCAAATATTGCAACACAGATGGCTTTATGAGCCAAAAATGTGATAACATCGCCTCCTCATGTGTGGCATCTTGATAGCGGTGCTAAAGATCACATGACATCGCACAAGGCAAAGATCAGTGACTTCAAGCCATGCGAGTCAAGAGTGGAAACGGCTAGCAAATAATCCATGTGTGTCATGGGGAAAGGATGAGTTCAGATTCAACTATCTGAAGAGTGTGGTGGGTCATTCATCCCGCTAGAAGACGTCCTTTATGTACCCGAGTTGAACGGCAACCTACTATCAGTCGGAAGAATTGAAGAGCGAGGTTTGAAAGTGACGTTCGCCGGGGGAAATGCCGAAGTTACAAAGCACACTGGTGAACTGATCCTTACTGCAACTCGAGAAGGACGACTGTACTCTGTCAAAGAAGAGATTATGTCAACGAAGATGGCAAAGACCAAAGACACGGCTTGGTGGCAGAGAGGACTAGGCCACCTTTACCAGGATGCTGTTCGACGTCTCTGCGGAGCTACTGAAGACCCTGTGAAGGACAAATGTGACACATGTTGTTTTGGAAAGATAAGGGAAGACAGTTTCCTAAAGGGTGAGACAACACGGGCTAAGGTTCCACTGGAGCTGGTGCATTCAGTTGTGGTTGGAAAGATCACACCAACGACCAAACGGGGCTCAAATTACTTTGTTACCTTCATAGACGACTACTCTGGATATACTGTTGTGTACCCCATGAAGGCCAAGAGTGAAGTAATTGAGAAATTTGACCATTACAGACGCACAGCGGAAAATCTGCACAATATGAAGGTGAAGACCTTGCGCAGTGACAATGGAGGAGAGTACTCAAGCGATGAGTTCAACGAGTACCTGGCCAAGCATGGTATAAAGCACCAACTGACCATTCCTGGCACACCTGAGCAGAATGGAGTCGCAGAGAGAATGAACCAAACGTTGCTTGACATGACGAGGTGCCTCCTCATCGAATCAGGTGTCATCAAAAGGCTCTGGGCTGATGCCGTTGACACTGCAGGTCACATTAGAAACAAGTGCCCATCGAAGGCGATTGGAGGAGAGTCACCAGAAGCTCTGTGGACAGGCGGAGAAGTGAAACTGGACCACCTAAGAGTGTTTGGGTGCAGAGCATGGAGTGTGCGAAACAGACGGTGCAAGGGGAGCAAGTTGGGCCCAAAAGCAGAGGAGTGCATATTGGTCGGCTACCCAGAAGGAGTGAAGGGGTACAAGCTGTGGAACCAGAAGGAAGATCGCTTTTTTGTAAGTCGAGACGTTACCTTTGAAGAAGAGTCCTTCCCATGCAAGCTTACCCAAGTTACAAGTAGCAAGACTGAAGCACATAGCGACACTGATTGCACTGTCATGTTACAAGTTGAAGACAGCTTGAGCGAGCCACATGATGTTGGTAGTTTAGATCGCAATGATACTGATTACAACTGTGCTGAAGATGTTGCCTCATTAGCTGATGAAGACGAGGCAACTACACATACCGAGGGGGCTACGCAGCGACTGTGCAGCGTGGCAAATTGTGGTACACAGGCACTAAGACCGTCGGAAAGACTAGCAAACGAGAAACCACGTCAAAATGAATGACACGGCTGCTGCATAGCCTGGCAAAACTGCCATAGAGATCCCGAAACTCTACATGAAGCCTTATCTTCACCAGACAAGGACGAATGGAAAGCAGCTATTCAGAGTGAACTGGACAGCCTAGAAGCTTCCAATAGATGGGAGGTAGTGCCACGACCGAAAGACAGACAAGTCTTAAAATGCAAGTGGGTGTTCCGCAAGAAGTAGAACGAAAATGGTGACCAAGAGCGGTACAAAGCACGTTTGGTTGCATGCGGATATTCACAAGTGAAAGGTACCGATTACAAGGAAACGTTCTCTGTTGTGGTGAAGCTGA